>NW_020172492.1:4811172-4873616 GCF_003031525.2 Neophocaena asiaeorientalis asiaeorientalis
CCCAAAAAAAAAAAAAAAAAAAAAAGCTTATAGTTTTAATAGAACAGATCTTTTACTTCCTTGGTTAAATTTATTCCTGAGTATTTTATTGTTTGTGATGCTACTGTGTATGGGATAATTTTCTTTATTTTTATGGATATTTTGTTGCTCTTGTATAGAAATGCAACTGATTTCTCTATACTGATTTTTATATCCTGCAACTTTATTGAATTGTTTGATTAGTTCCAAAGTATTTGAGTGTGGTCTTTAAAATTTTCTACATATTAGATCACATTATCTGTAAATAATGACAAATTTATCCCTTCCTTTCTGATTTGGTTGCCTTTTATTTCTTTGTCTTGCCTGATTTCTCTAGCTAAAACTTCCAGTACTATGGTGAATAACAGTGATGAGAGTATGCAACCTGTATTTTTCCTGATCTTACAGGAAAAGCTTTCAGTCTTTCATTATTGAGTATGATGTTAGCATCAGTTTGTTTTATATGGCCTTCATTATGTTGAGGTATGTTCCTTCTACACCCAATTTGTTGAGGGTTTTTATCCTGAAAGGATGTTATATTTTGTCAAATGTTTTTTCTGCATATATTGAGATGATCATATAATTTTTATCTTTCATTCTATTAATGTGTTATATTACATTTATTGATTTGTAGATATTGAGCCATTTTTGCATTCCAGAGATAAATCCCACTTGTTTGTGGGGTATGATCCTTTTAGAGTGTTGTTGAATTTAGTTTGCTGATGTTTTGCTGAGAATTCTTTTCATCTGTATTCATCAGGGATATTTGTCTATAGTTTTTCATTCTTATACTGCCCTTATCTGTCTTTGGTGTGAGTATAATCCTGGCTGCATAAAATGAGTTTGAGAGTGTTCCCTCCTCTTCCATTTTTCTGGAAGAGTTTGAGAAAGATTAGCATTAATTCTTCTTTAAATGTTTGGTAGAATCCACCAATGAAGCCATCTGGTCATGGACTTTTCTGTTTTGGGAGGTTTTTTACTGCAGTCTATCTCTTTACTTGCTATTGGTTTGTTCAGATTTTCTTTCTTTTTCTTTTTTTTTTTTCTAATTCACTCTTGGCAGGTTGTATGTTTCCGGGAATTTATGCTTCTCTTCCAGGTTATTTAATTTGTTGGCATATCTTTTTATAGTAATTTTTTATGATCCTATGTATTTCTGTGGTTTCACTTCTCTTTCACTTTGGATTTTTTAAATTTAAGTTTTCTCTTTTTTTCTTGGTAGTTTAGCTAAATACTTGTCAATATTGTTTATGTTTTTGAAAAACTATTTCTTATTTTGTTTTATCTTTTCTATTGTCTTTATGATCTCTATTTATTTCCCCTTTGTTATTTCCTTTCTTCTGCTAACTTTGGGCTTAGTTCATTTTTCTTTTCCTCATTTCATGAATTGTAAAACTTAGGTTGTTTATTTGAGATCTCTATTTTCTTCATATATGCATTTATTGCTATAAACTTCCCTAGAAGAATTGCTTTTGCAGCATCCCATAGGTTTTGGTGTGTTGTGCCTCCATTTTCATTTGTTTTGAGTTATCTTTTAATTTATCTTTTGATATCTTCTTTGACCCATTTGTTGTTCAGTAGTGTGTTGTTTAGTTTCCACATACTTGTAAATTTTCAACTCTTGTTTTGATTTCTAGTGGTTAGAAAAGAAAACTAGTATGATTTCAGTCTTCTTAAATTTGCTAAGACTTGTCTTGCAGTCTGTCATGCAGTCTATCCTGGGGAATGTTCCATGTGCACTGGAGAAGAATGTGTATTCTGCTATTGTTGAATACACTGTTCTATATATGTTTGTTAAGTCCATTTGTTCTAGAGTATGGTTCAATTCCAAGGTTCCATTGTTGATTTTCTGTCTGGATGACCTATTCATTGCTTAAAGTGAGATATTGAAGTCCCCAACTATTACTTTTGCTTCTTATTTCTCCCTTTAAATCTGTTGATATTTGTTTAATATATTTAGGTCCTCCTATGTTGTTTAATATATTTAGGTCCTCCTCCTATCATTATGTATTGACCTTCTTTGTATTTTATTACCATTTTGACTTAAAGTTTATTTTGTTTGATATAAGTATAGCTTGCCCAGATTTCTTCTGTTTTTGACTTGCATGGAATATCTTTTTCCATCCCTTCTTTTCAGTGTCTCTGTGTCCTTATAGCTGAGTGAGTGAGTCTCTTGTGGACAACATATAGTTGTCTAGCCACTCTGTTAATTTTGTTTGGTGAATTCAATCCGTTTACCTTCAAAACATTAAAAGAAAAAAGTTGCCAGCCAAGAGTACTGTATACAGCAAAGTTATCCATCAGATAGGAAGGAGAAATACTTTCCCATACAAACAAACAAATGCTAAGGGAGTTCATCTCTAACAGACCTGTCTTGTCTGAAATGCTAAAAGGAGTTTTTCAGGCTGAAATGAAGTGTTATATTTAGTAACATAAAAACATAGGAAAGAATACAACACACTGAGGTAAAGGTAAATATACAGTCAGATTTAGAAAAATCCAATTCTGTAATAGGATGGTATGTTAACAAATCAACTATAGTATCAGAGTTCAGGGAAAATAGTATCAAGATAACTATAAATATTATAACTTTTAATGGATACACACCGTAATAAGAGGAAAACTGTTATAAAAAAATTAAAAGGGGGGAGTAAAAGGGTGAAGCTTTTGTACACAATCAAAGTTAAGTTGGCCTCAGCTTAAAATGGACTGTTTATATATAAGGTATTTTTCGTAAGCCTCATGATAACCACAAAGCAAAAACCTAAAGTTGTTTCACAAAAGACAACGAATGGGAAATCAGAGAATACCACCACGGAAAATCACCAATTTACAAAGGTAGGCAGAAACAGAGGAAAAAGAAACAATGGAACTACAAAACCACAAAGCAGTTAATAAGATGGCATTAGTAAGATTTTACATATCAGCAAATACTCTAAATGCAAATGGGACTCTATTTCAACATTCTCATTGATGTAGAAATCAACCATATAAATAGATAGTAAAGATTGTGTGGAGGAAGGTTGAAAAGAGGGAAGATGGTGTGAAAATATCATTTAGGATGATGGAAGGTATAGATGACAGATTGATAGAATGACTATAATGTAAAATAATATATTTTGATCTTCTGATCTAGCTAGCAACTTTTTATCAGGTATTAATTCTTCTTTTGATTTAATCTCTCTTTTATGGTGTCCATTTTTCTCAAATATGTGATGATTTTTTGATTAGGCACTTGTTTATGTGTCTGAAATTACTAATAGATGGTGAAATGGCACATGCTATGAGGATGAAGAGATATTTTATGTTATTAGAAAACTGGTAATACACATTCTGCTAATGTCATCCCAGTAAATGCAATAAATATCATGTAAATGTGTCAGGTAAAGCATTACCTCTATGCTTACAAGTACTCTACCAGCCATATTTTGAAGTCTTAGCCTTAGTTTTACATGCAAGTAACATATAGGTGAACCCTCCAAAATGAAAGACATTTTAAAGTAATCTAGTCAAACACTAATTTTTAACTCATAGATATTAATCTCACCTTTATGTCACTGTGGCACATGGTAAAGGCATAGTTCTATGCAGATTTCTCCCCTCAAACATTGAGAAATATTTAATTTACATTGTATTTCATATCTTTACATTCTTAGCAATTGAAAGATAATATTTATTATTATCTTAAATGACAGAGAAATAAGTTGAAATACTGGTTAATGATAACAGAATTCTAACGTTTATATCTGGAGGGGTTTTAGAGGAGCTTCAATTCAATCTCATACATTTAAGAAGAAAGGAAAAAGGATAGCTGAGTTTTTTTTATAGTCATTTGACCAGTTAGCAACAGGAAAAAGGGGGGAAGCCCCAAGGAATTCCAAACACCTTGTCTCTTCTTTCATCAATTCTATTGATCTCAGCTCTTATGGCAGATGGTTGTTTTGTTGATTTTTACACAGGTGTCAAGATACCTTATAGCTTTTCCTCATACTGCAGAAAGCTGCTACCATATAAACAAGATTGGGCTCATGTGCAGGTGGATAAGAATCCTTATGGAGGATTAGGATTCCCCAACAGATGGATAGCCAACTTCCAGATATGTAACTGAAGTAAACTGTAGCCCAGAAACCCCCAATTAACATAAATAACCATTGACACATGAGCAAGATTTGATGAGAACAAATGAGGCCTGCTTAGATCAAAACTACTCAGGATTATGACTTAAATAAATGGTTGTTTTAAGAGGCTAAGTTTTGTGGGGGTTATTATAAAGCAATAAAATCAGTTTCTTACCTGTGAATAAAAATGATTATCAATACTTGTTGGTCACAATTAGCCTAAAACATAGTGGCATTCATAAGGACAAAAATGAAAACCTTATCACTCACTTTGATAGTCATGGAAGATTGGCATGAAATGTCTGCCTGAGATAGTATGAAATAATATGTCACTCTAAAATGCTATAATCATAAAAAATATATAGATCTACCTTTAAAATTTAGGAGAAATAACACTGGTTTCAGATAAATTGAAATTAAAGGAATTTATTGCCAGCAAAAACACTGTATGAGATATGTTTAAAAGTATTTATTCCAGCAGAAAAGATATGGTATCAAAGAGCAACTTGACTTTACACAAAAAAATTTTAAATGCTGGAAATTGAATCTTGTTAAATGGCTCTAAAATGTAAGTAAAGCAAAATTGTAGCAGCAATGTGTATGTGTTTAGAAATATGTAAAAATAAAATGTATAACAACAATAGAAAAACGGATAGCAGAGAGGACTTAGAAATATAGTATTAGAAATATAGTATTGTAAGATCCTTACACTACTGGTAAAATGGTAAAATATTATTTAAAGATAAACCCCAATTAATTAAGTTATTGTAATACATAGTAAACCCTACAGCAACTATTAGAAGCATTTTTAAAAGAGGCACAAAGTATTAGTCAATAGGGTCAGTAGAGAGATAAAATGGAATGTTAAACAAAAAAGTTCCAGTTACAAAAAGGAAGGCAGAAAATGAGACAAGGAAAATCAAATGGAACAAAGAGAAAACAGCAAGGTGATATATTTTAATACAATCACATAAAAATAACCTTTAAGTGGCTTAAGAGACACAGATTATATTATGGGATGAAAAAACCAAGATCTCTACTAGAAACCCATTTTTAGTTGTGTTGAGATATACATAACATAAAATTTGCCATTTTAATCATTTATAACTATACAGTTCAGTGACATTATGTACATTCATATTGTTGTGTAATCGTTACCGTCTTTATTTCCAGAACATTTTTTAATCTACCCCAAACTAAATTCCATATCATTTGAATATTGACTCCACATTTTCCCCCGCCTTCACCCCTGGCCACCACCATTCTACTTTCTGTCTCTGCGAATTTGACTATTCTAGACATGACAAATGAGTGGAGTCATATAGAATTTGTCTTTGTGACTGGCTTATTTCACTTAGCATAATGTCCTTGAGGTTCATCCATATGGTTACATGTGCCAGAATTTCCTACCTTTTTAAGGTTGAATAATATTCTGTATATATATATACTAGATTTAGTTTATTCATTCATCTATTAATGGACACTTGTGTTTCCTCTTTTAACTAGAGAATAGGGTATATTGCTGGTATGAAAATGACTGTTCAAACATCTGTTTGAGTCCCTGCTTTCAATTATTTTGAGTATCTACATCCAGTAGTGAAATTGTTGAATCAAATAGTAATTCTATGAGTACTTTTTTTGGGAACCATCATTCTATTTTCCATGGTGACTACACCATTTGACATTTCTACCAGCAATGCACATGGGCTCAAGTTTCTTCATATCCTTACCAACACTTGTTATTTTCTGGGGGGTTTTTTTTGTCTGATTTTTTGTTTGTTTGTTTTGATAGCCTTCATAATGGGTATGTTGAACTGTCTCTTTGTGATTTTGATTAACATTTCCTTAATGATTAGTGTTGTTAAGCTTATTTTAATGTATTTATTGCCCATTTTAATGTCTTCTTTGGAGAAATGTCTATTCAAGTACTTTGTATTTAAACTGGTTGTTAGTTTTGTTGTTGAATTACAAGAGTTCTTTATATATTCTGGATACTACTCCCTTACCAGATATCTGATTTTCAATTTTATCCCTTTCCATGGTTTGCCTTTTCATTCTGTTAATATTTCCCTTGATGCACAGAAGTTTTTAATTTTGAAAGACTAATTGATCTATTTTTTTCTTTTGTTGCCTGTGCTTTTGGGGTCATATTTAAGAAATCAATGCCAAATTTACATCATGAAGCTTTTCCACTATATTTTCTTCTAAGAGCTTTATGTTCTGAACTTTGATACATTCTGAGTTAACATTTACATATGGTGTAAATAAGGGTCCAAATTTTTCTTTTGCAGATGTATATCTAGTTTCCCTAACACTATTTGTTGAAAAAAAATCCTTTCCCCATTGAATGGTCTTGGCAACCTAGTCCAAATTCTTTGACCATATACGTGAGGGTTTACTTCTGGGCTATTTTTGTTTGTTTTGTTTTGTTTTGTTGTGGTACATGGGCCCCTCACTGTTGTGGCCTCTCCCGTTGAGGAGCACAGGCTCCGGACACGCAGGTTCAGCGGCCATGGCTCACGGGCCCAGCCACTCCGCTGCATGTGGGATCCTCCCGGACCAGGGCAGGAACCCGTGTCCCCCGCATTGGCAGGTGGACTCTCAACCACTGCGCCACCAGGGAAGCCCTGGGCTGTTTTTTTTTATTGGTGTATATGTCTGTCTTTATGACAGTGCCACATTCTTTTGATTACAATACATTTGTAGTAAGTTTTGAAATCATAAATTGTGAGACCTCAAAGTTTATTCTTCTTTTAAAAAATTGTTTTGACTAGAAATCAATGTTTAATATAAAGACATAAGTAGTTTAAAAGAAAAGAAATGGAGAAACAGAAATAGATATACATGGAACATTCACTAAGATAGACTATATTCTGGGCCATAAACAAAACCTTAACAATTTTAAATAACTGAAATCATGTAAAGTATATTCTCAGGCCTACAGAGAAGTAAAATCAAACTAATCTATGCCCACAAATTGGTGACTTAGATAAGATAGACACATTCTTTGAAAGAAACTTTGAAAGATTACTCATGAAGAAATATTCAACCTGAATAGCCCTATATCTATTAGGGCAAGTGAATCCATAGTCAGAACCTTACAACATAAGGTTGTAAGTCTCGTGTGGCTTGCCTTGCAAATCCTACCAGTCATTTAAGAAAGAAATACCATCAATTCTGCACAAATTCTTGTAGACTAAAGGAAAATATTCTAACTCGGTTATAAGGTTAACATTACACTGGTGTCAAATGTGGAAAAAGATATTTTAAGGAAAATAAATGACAGAGCATCTTCTGGACAGAGATGCAAAAAAAGAAAAATCAATACAATATTAGAAAAGCAAAGCTGACAATATACGTAAGGAATAATATGCCATGGTCACATAAGATTTATGCTGGGAATGCAAAGCTGTTTTTACATTCAAATGTCAATCAATGTAATTCACATATTAACATAATAAAGAAGAAAAACATTATGATCCTCTCACTAGAAGTAGAAATAGCATTTGATAGAATTCAAAATTTAGTCATGATTTTAAAAAACCTCATAGAGCTAGAATCGAAAGGAATATTCATCTTACTGAAGATGTCTACAACTATCATCACAAGTATTGAAGAGAACTGAATGCTTTTCCACCTGGATTAGGAACAAAAAAAGATGTCTGCCATTATCACTCCTATTTAACATAATACTATTTCTATATTTGCAAATATATTGATTACCTACAAAAAAGCAATCTAAAATAATCTAAAAATTTAATAGAACTCAATATGTGAATTTAGCCATTTATCAAATATAATGGCTCTATACAAAAATTGATTATATTTGTATATAACAGCAATGAACAATAGTAATTAAAAATTTTGAGAAGTGCCATTAACAGTACCACCTAAAACATGAAATACTTAGGTTTAAACACAGCAAAATATGTGAAGCATTTATGTATTTAAAATTGTAAAATGCTGATGAAATAAAGAAATAAATACAGAAATTTACTGTGTTTTTGGATTAGTAGACTTAATTTCTGTAAGTTGTCAGCTTTCCTTAAAGTGATCAATTCAGTCAGTTTCAAAGAAAATCACAGGATATTTTTTTTAGAACTTGATAGATTCATTAAAAAATGTGTACAGAAAAGCAAAGTAACTGGAAGAGCCAACACAATTTTTGAAATATGAGAAAAGTTTTGGAGGACTCTTAATGCCTAATGTCAAGACTTACTTAAAGCTATAGTAATTGAGTGGTTTTAGAAAGAGAAAAAAAACATACAAAATGATGGAACAGAATAGAGGCTAAATATAAACCCATACATACATGACCCAGTGTTTTTCTAAAGGGGTGTGAAGTCAATTCAACAAAAATAGAATATAGTTTTCAATAAATGATACTAGAACAATTGGACATCCATAAGAAAAAAATAAACCTCTATCCTTCTACCCACTATATACAATAATTAACTCAATATGGATTCTAGGCCTTAATGTGAAACCAAAAACTATAAAACTCAAAATGAAAATCATGGAAAAAAATCTTTATGGCTTCTGGCTAGGTGAAATTTTCTTATATGCACCCTAAAAACTATGATCCATAAAGGAAGAAAATCATAAATTATGAATATCTAATTTATCAAAACAAGGAATGTTTGCTCTTTGAAAGCCACTCTTAGTAGAATAAAAAAAATATGCCACACTCTTGGAAAATATATTCACAAAATTATATATATATGTGTATATATATATATACACATATATATAATTTTTTATCTGAATACATTTTATTTTACTTTTGTTCTTAAAAGATAGCTGGATACATATTCTGATTTATCATTGTATTTTTCATCACTGTACAGATGTTTTATTGTCTTCTGGCTTACAGTGTTTCTGATGATAAACTCTTCTTTTTATTTCAAATTATGTATTTCATAAAGGACTATGACCAAGATATAACAAAAACTCTAAAAAAAATTAAAAGAATAAATAAAGGTGCCAAATTATTTGAGAAGATATTTTACCATTACAGATATATAGATGACAAATAATCACATGGAAATATGTTTAACATTGTTAGTCATTACGGAAATTAATGTTTAAACCACAACAGGGTACCACTCTATAACTTTTAGAATGACTATTATCAAGAAAATTGACTACACCGTATATACTATTCAGAGTTACAGAAACTTTTTCATATTGCTGGTAGGAATGCAAAAGTGTTCTAGTCATTTTGGAAAACATTTAGCAGTGTCTTATAAGGTTAAACTTACCATATAATACCATACACTTATCATATGATCCAGTTACCCTATTCCTATTTATCTTAGGGAAAAGAAAACTTATGTTCACATAAAATCTGAATATGGATGTTTATGGTAGCTTTATTCATAATAGCCAAACTTTGGAAATAGTCCAAATATTTCTCATTTAGGAAAGAATAAACTGTTATACATCCATACAATGGAATAATACTCAATAATAAAAATAAACTGTGAATGCACCCAACAATGTTGATTCCTCTCAAATCCATTAGATGAAAATGATTTACTCAAAGGCAACAGCATATGATTTTATTTAGATGATTTTCTTGGAAAAAAAAAAGCAAAAAGCTGTAGGGACAAAAAATAAATAAATCTTACAGCCCCATGCATCTAGACTATTTATGACCTCAAGATATCTCCAAGTTCAAGATCTCCCAACTTTCAGAAATGTAAATACTTAAGAAGATAACAATCCAGGTTCTCTAGCACCTTGGGCCTTAACCTAGGGACCTAGACTGGTTGTAACCATTTGGCATTTTATAGAGATAATATAAGCTTTATTGTACTTCCAAATCAGAGAAATTTAATTTAAAAATGGCTATCAATCTAATTCTCATGGTATATGAAGTATTCCAGAAAGTTAGGGCTTTTTACAGGAACACTGATGAAACCAGGGATGTTTTATTTCTCCAAAGCCTTTAAAATAAGAAAAAGAAAAATAGAATGAATTTAGAAATAAACAAGATATCTAGAAAAATTTCAATATTAGAGAATAACTCACTTCTTAACCCATGGAGCAAACAATAATTCAGAGGAGGAAAAATATAATGCTTGTCTTGAATGAAAATGAAGATACAGCATATAATAACTTTTGGAGTTCAGCTCTAAGTGCTTATTTTAGAAGAAAAAAATAATTAAATTGTAAGCTATTTTAAGAAGCTATAAAATATGAGCAAATGAAACATTAAATAAATGGAAGGAACCAAATAATAGAGAGCAGAAATTAATAAAGTAGATAACAGAAAAGTAATAAAATAATTGATAAAACCTTAACAAGGCTAATCAAGAAAAGAAGAAAGCCAACTTACTGATGTATGAAATGAGTCTGGAATTTATTACTACATATTTTGTAAAAATTTTTTAAAAACTGGCAAGATAAAAGGAAAGAATTAATACCAAATATCCCAAATATCCTTCATTAACAAAATGCCTTCTGGGCTTTCACTGCCATGGCCCAGGTTCAATCCCTGGTTGGGGAACTGAAGTCTGACAAGAGGTGAGGCTAAAAAACAACAGACAAGGCCAAATTTTTAACATATAAGTAGATTGAATATTGCAACATATAAAATGGATAATACAATACATATTATGAAGTGGAGTTGATTTTATAAATGCAAGGTTGGATTAAAACTCAAAGTATTTCACAATAGAAACAGATTTAAGGTGAAGTTTACATGACCGTCTTAAAAGATGCATAAAAACATTTGACACCTATCCTCAATAAATATGTTCAACAAACAAGTACTATAAGGGAACTTCCTCAATATAATATGTAGTGTTGTTTTAAAATTTGGGTAGCAGATACTAAGAAGAAGCTATTATAGCCTGAAAAAAAATGGACACATATATTGTGTTATGGAAAGCATTTGATAAAATGATTTCTACAATAATAGAAAGCACACCAAGCACAATGGAGTCTACAATCTGTAGGGAAGATGGTTTCAAAAGAACCAAAATATTGTCTGTCGACTTTCTGTGTCATGCAGTGTATGGGTATTTTGCAACTGGCTTCTTTCACTTATCATAATGTTTTCAAATGTTTAAAGAATCTCTGTTCTTCATTATTATTGCTAAATAGTATTACATTGTATGGGTATATCACATTTTACTTATTCATGAGATGATAAACATTTGAGTTTCTTATACTGCCTATTATCAATGATTCCGCTAAGTACATGCCTGCATACGTTTTTGTGAGGATAAATGTTTTCCCTTCACTTGGGCATACACCTAGGAGTGAAATTGCTGAGTCATATGATATCTTATGTTTTGCCTTTTGAAGAACTGCCAAACTGTTTTAGAAAGCAGCTGCACCATTTTACATTCCCCCAGCAATGTATGAGAGTCTCCATTTTTACCAACATCTGTTATTATCTTTTTGCTTGTAGCCATCCTAGTGGATGTGAAGCAGTAGCTCATTGTGGTTTTGTTTTGCATCTCCTTAATGCATATCCTCTTTGGAGGACTTCTGTTTATATCCTTTGTCTAGTTTTAATTGGTCTATTTGTCTTGATTATTGACCTGTGAGAGGTATTTACATATTTTAGATGCACAGGTCTTGTCAGATATATGGTTTGCAAATATTTTCTCCTGTCTTTGAGCTATCTTTCCACTTCCTTAATGATGTCCTTTAAAGTACGAAAGCTTTTAGTTTTGATGCAAATTATTTAATTAATTTGTCATTTGGACTTCTGGCCTCAGATCTAAGAAACAATTGCTTAATGTAGGGTAGTGCAAATGGACTCTTACGTTTTTCTTTAAGACTTTTGTACTTTTAGGTGTTATATTTTAGTGTTTGCTTCAGTTTTAGTTATTTTTTACATGGTGTGAGGGAGTTCAATTTATTCTTTTGCATTTCGATATCCAATTAACGCAGAAACAATTTGTTGAAAGGGCTACTCTTTCCCCTTTAGATTATTTTTACATCCTCGTTGAAAATGAATCTATCGTAAATAAATGTAAGAATTTATTTCTGGACTGTCAATTCTATTCCAATGATCTATATGTCTATAGTTGTGCCAGTACCACACTATCTTAATGAAACTTTGTAGTAAGTTTTGAAAATGAGTCATTCATTTTTTTTTCTTTTCTTTGAAGATTGTTTTGACTATTCTGGGTAACTTGAATATCCATAAATAATTTTGGATCAACTTGCTGATTTAGGCAACTGGGATTTTGTTAAGGATTGCCTAGAATCTGTAAATATATTTGGGGATTCTTGACATTTTAACAATATTAAGTCTTTCAATTCATGAACATGGGATGTCTTTCCATTTATTCAGGTCTGTAATTTCTGGCAAAGATAATTTTTAGTTTACAGTGTATGCATCTTGCATGTCCTTTGTAGACTACATTCCTAAGTATTTTATTCTTTTAGATGCTGCTGCTAATAATTTTTTCTTAATTTCATTTTTAATTCTTTATTGCTTATGCATAGATATATACTTGAGTTCTATATACTGACTTTGTATTTTATAAATTTGCTCAACTCACATCTTGGTTCTCATAGTATTTCACTGTATTCTCTGGGATTTTCTGTGAACAAAAGCATGTCAACTGCAAATAGAGATAGTTTTACTTTTTCCTTTACAATCTGTATGACTTTTGTTTCACTTTCTAATCTGATTTTTCTGGTTAGAATTGCCACTAAAATATACAGTAGAAGTGACAAGAACAGAAATCCTTGTCTTGTTCCTAATCTCAGGGTGGAAAGCAGTAAGTTTTTCCTCATTAATTATGACGCTAGCTGTGAGTCTTTTTATAGATGGTCTATATCAGATTGAGGAAATTCTCTTCAATTCATATTGTATTGAGTTTTATTTTTAATCATGAAGAAGTGTTGGACTTTTTCAAGTCTTTTGTTCTAATCTATTACGCTGATCATACATTTTCCTTTATGGTATATTACATTGATTGATTTTCAAATAGTGAACTCCTTAAATTCCTAGGAAAAAACCCACATATTTGTCTTTATACACTATGTCAGACAGTCAACATAGATTTATAATTATTGTTTTATCCAGTTTTCTTTTAAATAAGAGAATAAAAGGGTTACAAAATACATTTATACTATTGTCTGTATTTATCCATGTAGTTACTGTTATTTAAGCAATCTTTATTTCTTCATGTAGATTTGTGTCACTGTTTAGTAACCTTTAATTTCAGCCTGAAGAACTCCCTGAGTATTTCTTGTAGGACAGGGCTGCTAGCAACAAATTTTATCAGTTTTATTTATCTTGGAATGTCTTAATAGCTCCATTATTTTTTGAAGTGTTTTGCTAGATATACAATGTCTTGTTGAAAATCTTTTTCTTAACTACATTTCAAGGATCCCATTTTCTTGTCTTCCGACCTCCATGGTTTCTGAAGAGCAGTCAAATGTTAATCTTACTGAAGATCCCTTGTATGTGATAAATTGTTTGTCTTTCACTGTTTTCAAGATTTTCTTTGACTTTTGTCAGCTTCGCTATGATGTATCTAGGTGTGAATCTTTTTTGTGTTTATTCTTCTTGGAGTCGCTGAGCTTCTTGGAAATGTAGATTAATTTTCATTCTTACTTCAAATGATTTTCTACCTTTTCCACTTTCTTCTCTCATTCTCTGGCTTCCTTTGTGCATATGCTGATTTGGTCACCAGGGTCCCACAGTCACTGAGGCTCTATTTTTCTCCTTTCATTTTCCTTCTGTTCATGAGAATGGATAATCTATAGTGATATTTCTTTAAGTACACTGATTCTTCTTCTAGTTCAAATCTATTGTTGAGCTTTTCTAATATTGTTATTACACGTATTCTACCTTTTACTTTCAGAATGAACTTCCATTTGGTGCTTTTACATTATTTCTCTTTGTTGGTGTTAAATATTTGATGAGACATAATTGTCATTTGTCCTTTAACCCAGTTTCTTTTAGTTCTTTAAATATACATATACAGCTGATTTAAAATTTTTGTTCATTAGTCCTAATATCTGGTCCTGCTCAGAGATATATTTTTCTGGCTAATTTTTTCCCAAGTTGTTGCATACTTTTGTATTTATTTTCATGTCTCATAATTTTTTGTTGAAAAGTTGGCTTTTTACATGGTACATTGTAACAAAGATTGGGTTTACCAAGGTCCTTATTCTTCCATTCCAGAATTTAGTCATTAGGAAGATTTTGACTTCCAGAATTCTCAAATATCTTTGGCTCCTTGTAATTGGCCCATTTAGGAAATAACTGGGCACGATTTACAGCTCTCCAGAAGAATATCGTACTTAGATGTTGATAGAAGAGTTCCTCTCAGAAAACAGATCCAGGATATAATTGAAGAACTTTTTCCTCTGACAGGTTGGAGTCTCCATTTTTCCTGTGCAGTAGGATTACATCTTTGCTACCAACGAGTGACTATTGTGTCCTCATTCTTCTCTTATCTAGTCTGAGTATTAATTGTGATTTTTCAGTCTCCGCTCTATGATGGTTTGGATAGAGGTAGGGTAATTTGCATGACTTGTAGTTTATGGGCTATGAAAACATGAAGAAACACATCTGTACCTGATAGAGAAAACTGTCACACAGAGACCCTGAACTTGCAGGTAGAAAAGGGATGTAGCTTCAGGCCTTCTCTCTTGGGAAGGGGCTAAGTGTATCATATCCCTTGAAAAAAGAAAAAATGAACGTAAACAAATTTCTTCTGGCCAGAGGTTGGACCGTGGCGAGGATTGCTAAGTGTTAGCCAAAACACATTCCCCTTTCTTATTAGTATGAAGGTTTCTGGGAAGTAATTGCTTAGCTTTTTTCAAAAAGCTACATTTCAAGCACCCCCCCACACCTCACCTCAGCCTCATACCACCAACCTCTCTATCTTCTTACAATAAGTATGGTCATGTTACTTGTTATTGCCAATAAAATGGAAGCAGATATTTTGTGTTACTTCCAGGACAAGGCTATAAAAAACAGAATTTCTTCTTCCTCAATTTATTTCCCATTTCACTATATGGTTTAAGAGGTTTCTGAGACTCTAGGTTTGGTGATGATAGAAAATGGAAGGAAGCTGGGTCTCTGAATCAAAATGTGGAAGAGAGACGCCCCCTAACATAAATACCCTTCTTAAACTGTCAGAGTGAGATAAACTTCTATGTGTTTGAGCCATTAGTTTTTTGTGGTATATTTGTTATAGAAATTGAGCTTGCTATCATTAAATCTTTCTTTATTATACCTGCTGAAACACATGAGTAAAAAAAGACAACTTTTTTGAATGGGGGATAAATCCATGTTTTACCATATCTCCTCGTTTCTGCATATTCAGAAACCTATCCAACCTATGTATGAATATATATTGGACATCTGTTTTTATAAGTGGTTACGATTTCTACATTTCCATATGTAAGGGTGAGATCTAGTAACAGCAAGAAACAGTTACATGACCATTGTAAGGGCACATTTTTTTCCCTATAACAGTCATTAATAAATACACATCCACTAAATAATATTGGCATTATCCAACTTATTTGTGATATCCTTGTTACCTAAATTGCATAATATAAAGACAAAAGTGTGACTACACACACACACAAAAGGAAACATGCACATTATTTTGAATGTATGTCTGTATCCATTACCATGATTTGTTAAGCCAAATGTAAAATGATATCATCAGTAACTGAAGTCATGTCTTTATGACAGTAGACAAGCAATTAGATGAATTCTGGGTTTGTGTCTATCTAATCTATAAGTCATAGCATATACTACTTAACTTTTAAATATAAATGTGGAATTATTCAATCTAAAATCTACATTTTCTTTTTTCAAGTGTTATGTTTATAACATAAAGTGTTGAAAAGGGCATGGTATGGTCCTAAAAATGGAAATGTATTGAAAATTGTGTAGATAAAAATGAATAAGCTTATAATTTTAGTTGTTTATTGTTCAGCTAAAGGATATTCTTCCTCTTGGCAGAATCAGGAAAACACACAGCAGCTCAGAATCCACTAAATAAAATTTCTTTGATTTTATATGTTCATATATAATTTTCTATTTATGCATAGTCAATATTTTGAAAAAAAAGGTTAAAGGAAAAATAGTGATGATGCCTTGTTATATTTTAGGAAATATTTAAATGAAATTGCTATATTTTCATAATTTAGTCTTTTGCGCCATATTGCTTATGATCGTATGCTTTTATCAATATTACATCTTAAAGTTTCATCTTGATTGCTAACCTATAGCATTTGATTTTTCATATTTTATAAATGTATATATATATATATTTCCCTCTGAGGATATGTCTTAATTATGTAGATGATATATAGAAAGGCTACTTCCAGTAACACTAGCTACTTCCAGTTAACACTGATATCAATTTTTGTTTGCCATTCTCTGTTCCCTTATATCATTCCACTACATACATGACTGAACCTAGCACTTTATAAAATGTCAGAATCTCTTGGGGTAGAGCATGTATTTATTATAAGGTAAGCAAGTATATATCAATTTGCCTCCTATCTCCATTATACCACAGAAGTTACTGTACTTTGGTCAAGGTCACCTGTGATGTCCACTTTTCACATTAAATGGACATATCAGGTCATCTCACTAAACTATCAGCACTTTTAGCAACAGTTCACATCTTCCTGCTTATTGAAACACTCTCTGTACTCAGCACCTAAGCTTTCATTTCACCCGTATCCAAGGATTTTTCTTTCTTCTGGACTTTGGATTCCCTGTATACTCTTCCTCAGATAGGAAGACACTTTTTCAGCTGTAATCCATGGTTATTACCTTGGAGCCCTGTTGATGTGGTGGTTAAGGTATGAGGCAAGAGAAGTGTTCTATAGTCTGCTGATTAAATCTAAGCCTTTTAGTGAGCTTGTGTCTCGGGATTACGACCATTGTAAGTGCTTCTCTAATGGTAGTATAGTTTTTCTTCACTCTGCTCCCTATTCAATTTCCTGGCTACATCATTTCCAATCTACTTTCTTGAACTGCTAAGCCCTGTAAAGCGTTGCCTTCCTCCCTCCCCTGCTGTCTCACCTAAGGTGAGACAGGAAGTAGGAGGTAGCTGGAGTGGAGAGGAATTCCCTTTCCTCTGGTGGAATTAGGTTCCAGAATTGTGCTCTAGTGAAATATTTATCCCTCGAATAATGAAGTGGACTCTGGGTGTATTTCACAAGGACCTCTTCCCTTCCCTCTGCCATAGCGACAAAGTGATCTTAGGAATCCTCACCCAAAACATTGGTGTAAAATTATGAAGGGATTTGAGATGGGGCTCAGCAGTTTCTCAGTCTTACATTAGTGGACACTCAGCCTGCAGCAATTCATCAAAATTATCGTTCAAGTGTTCTATCATTTTATGGCTCCAGTGCCTACTGCTCCATGCTAGTACATTTTGGTTGCTGTATCTCTCCTGGTGTGCCTTTCTCTGTAGATGTTAGAGTGGTCACTTACATTACAACCTGCATTCTCAAATGAGGACAATGTCATTAATTTTCAATTTGTCCCGCTTCCTCTTGTTGTAAGGATGGAAGTGAAAACTTCACGGGTGGTCACTTACATTACAACCTGCATTCTCAAATGAGAACAATAAGTCATTAATTTTCAATTTGTCCCGCTTCCTCTTGTTGTAAGGATGGAAGTGAAAACTTCTAAGGTCTTCAGCTATTAGATCTAAAATCAGTAGTGTGGCTTTAAGATAGTTTGTGGAACACGTCAATCCTTCTAACTTAGATTTTCCTCAATACACTTTCCCCTTGTTTCTTGAAATGAACGAATTCTTTTCATCTTTCAGGTATCAACTTTAAATCTCACTACAGTATGCAGGTCTACTTGTTATTCTATCTAAAACAACTCCTTCACTCTCATCTTTATCTGTTACAACATTCTTTCAGCACTTGTGGAAAGCTTGAATGCTTTTTTTAAAATTCTGTATTCTCTTGTAGAATAAAAATTGTTGAGGGGAAGAACTATGCCTAGGTCTTTTCACCCTTCTATTTTCAATATTTAGTATAATTTGTTACTTAATATTTTATGAGTAAATAAATGTCTTATTTACACAAATGTATTTTTTCATAGAATAAATAATTCACGTTATTTATTAAAATATATAAGACCAGTCTATGTGTTCAGATTTCTTTTAGATGGTTTTTAATGAAGTCGTGACTATTTTCATGAAAATATTCAGGAAACATTGATGAAATACTTGAAATTATTTATAATCAACTTTATTTTTGTCTGAAAACCAAAGGTTTTCAAATATTTTTTGGAAGCCTCTTGTATGTACAATGATGCCTCAGCACCTAGCACTTATTTAAAAAATGGCCTTCCCTCATCAAAGATAATATAATTATCTCATTACTTCTCTCTTCTTAAATCCTTAATCTTAATATTTACGACATGTAGTATAAGTATCTGCTATAAGTAATTTTTTTAGAATACATTTATTTCCTGGCTCTCACTTTGATTTTACCCAGATTAGAGAAATAGGTTATTACTATTTTTTGCCATGAATCCTTTGGTTTTTTTTGAAATATAGTTGATGTACAGAATTATATGTTACAGGTGTATAACAGAGTGATGTCACAATTTTTAAGTTTATACTTTATTTATAGTTATTGTAAATATGGGCTGTATTCCCTGTGTTGTACAATATATCCTTGTAGCTTATTTTATACATAATAGTTTGTACCTCTTAATCCATTACCCCTATCTAGCCCCTCCTCCCACTAGTTTGTTCTCTATATCTGTGAGTCTACTTCTTTTTGGTTATATTAACTAGTTTTTTGTATTTTGTAGATTCCGCATATAAGTAGCGGCATACAGTATTTGTCTTTCTCTGTCTGACTTATTTTATTGATACTTAGCATAATGCCCTCCAAGTCCATCCAGTTGTTGCAAATGGCAAAATTTCATTGTTTTTTATAGCTGAATAGTAGTCCATTGTATGGAATATATCTTTATCCATTCATCTGTTGATGGACGCTTAGGTTGATTCCGTATCTTGGCAGTTGTAAATAATGCTGCTTTGAACACTGAGGTACATGTATCTTTCCAAATTTGTGTTTTTGTTTTTTTCAGATATATACTCGAGTGGAATTGCTGGGTCATATGGTAGTTCTATCATTAGGTTATTATTATTTTTAATTTTATACAATATAACTTGAGCAAGCATCTGTCTAAGATTTTGGATTTGCCATAAATAGGCTCAAAGTGCCATTAAATAACTTTATATAATAACAAAAAAAAGAAATACTTTCATATAGTTATTCATCTCTGATGAATTACCAGACAACAGTATGGAGTGGAGCCCCCAGCCAACTCATAATGTCATGTCAACTGAGCAATAAGTACATTTAAATTGTTTTAAGCTTGTGAGAATTTAGGGTTACTTGGTTTTGTTTTTCTGGGGGAGGCAGGAGTTGCTTTTTATTGACCTGGTCGTGGGTTCTGCAGTAGGGCGCCTTTGGGTTTAAGAGCATTCTGCTGCTTCCTTTCTTCTTCCTGCAACTTCTGCTGCCTGAGCTGCCATGCTTGTAATCCAGCATCCATTTCCTGTGACAGCAGTACAACTCGTCTTGCAACTTTTTACCTTTGGCCTTTTCTTCGAAGCTGGCCTTTCATTGGAGGAGGCCATCCCCGTAAGACCAGTCTGGGAGCTCCGCAAGGAGCCTGTAGCCAGAGGGGTTGGGAGCGAGGCCCTGCTGGACTCACCACCGACTGCTCACCCGACCTGTGACGCCACAGTGTAGCCTCCAGCCACTAGAGAGCAGTAAACGCAAAGCAGCCATGCTGAGGCACAGGAAGGGTTGCTTGGTTTTACAGCAAAATCAAGCTTTACCAGACTGATACAACAGGATTCCAAAGGAAAAATAGCACTTAACCTTACATTTAACATTTGTGATATACCAGTAAACAATTTTTTTTTTCATTTTTATAATTGTAGCTTCCTTGGCTGTTTTATTGGAACCCACTTAACGATTGTCAATTTATTTATACAGTTGAATAACCCTGCCATAAACAATACATAACTTTAAACATGAGAACATGTAATGATTAAGGATTGGGATTAAAACATATTCAGGAATTTACAGCAATTCACACAGGACTAATGGAATATCGAGGACATGGCCACCTGAATGATATAAACTATACTTCTTTTTATACATTATTCTTTTTCTTTTTCAAATATTTTTTTCTGACCATGTGGCTTGTGGGATGTTAGTTCCCTGACCAGGGATGGAACCCAGGTCCCCTGCAGTGCAAGTGCAGAGTCCTAACCACTGGACCACCAGGGAGTTCCCTTTACTGTTTACATTATTCTTTTACACACTTTTAAATTTTAAGTTCCATGAGGCCTATATCCCCTTTTTAAAGGAATTGACTAGGTAGTATTAACTGTATTGTAATTTCAGGGACAACAATTATTAGAATTTTTTAGTGAAATTATGATAAGAACTGTAATTTCCAATAAATACATAGTAATTGTCTTTTTTCTTAACAAAAAAATTCACTAAATTTATACAGACTTTTATACAGTCACACACATTTGCCAAGGGGAATAAAAAACAGTTTAAAATTATTTGATTTAAAAGCTTCTTTGAGTTATTTCCATTGTGCCTAAATTTTCAGATGGAAACGCACAAATTAAATGACAGGATGTTTGGTTTGCTTAATATTAACTCTGAATGAATGTTTCCGAATGGTTCTGAGTAAATTATATTTTCCACGTAATGGCCTGATAATAATGAAGTGCTTTTTACCCCAGTCTTGCTAAATATATATGCTATTTTCCTTGTCTTAACACTATCACTGAATTACTGTTGTTCTTTTCTCTTTCTTCCTTTTTTTCTTTTTTCTCCTTTCTTTCCTTCTTTCTCTCTTTTCTTTTTCATTCTTATTTTTTGTTGTCATTTCACTTGGCATATCTTCTTGCATAGCCTGTGGAATTAAAATTATCTCAGTGAACACAATGTGCTGACTTAGATATAGACCATGCCTTTAAAAATGTTCTATTTGCAATAGGCTAGAAATAGAATAGAGGTTTCATGCAGATCAGAAACTGTGGTGGAAATCAATAGCTATCTGACTTTAGCAGGTGACTTCCTCTTTTAAAGAACTAATGAATGTTATCTGATGTACTGGAGCAGTCTGCTGTTCAATGAGGCTGAAGAACAGATGTGCAATATGTGTGTCTAGGGTAAAATTCAATGATGCAGCTGTGTATTTGGCTAAGGTTCATCTGAACACTCTTAGTCACTTTTGAATAGTCTTGAGTAGGATCCCTAACTACTTTGGGGCAGTAGTAAAGGAACTTAAAAAAAAAAAAAAAAAGATTTATGACACTGCTTACTTGGCTGTATCTTTAATTTTATAAATTTCATACCATCAAATTCTTAGTGTTTTCCTGAAATTACCTTATGTCTACAATATACATCTATAAATCTATATCTATCTATATGTATCCAAGTATGTATGTATCTACCTAGCTCTGCAGTTGTAGTCTACATTATGATGAAAGTTTGATTCAAATAATACAGCAATGGAATGTGGGTCCTATAGTACTTAGAAACAGTCTCTTGGTAATGGCCTGTAGGTGTTAGGCAATCAAACACTATAATCATGATTAGTTGCTAACCAACTAGCAAAGGGAGCCCCAGATGCATTTAAATACAAACTTCAGCTCAGCACGTTACGCAAATTGAAAGCTCTCTGCTTTTTTATTAGTATTTCTATTAAAATAACTTACTGTGCCTGTCTAAACGCATTAAGAACCTTCAAGGGTACAAAAACAAGTTATAGTCCCATTCAATAGAACATTTGTGTATTTTAAGATCTTTATCTTGCTAAATGAACTCTGCTATTTGCCTGCCCTGATAAGGAAAGAAGGGTTATATGGAGAAGTCGATTGAAAAAATGAGGGAAAAAAATCTTAATTATTTACTTCTCCAGGCTCTGAAACCAAACAGAAGCGTTTCCCTTCTCAAAGTCATAGAATGGACCCATTTCAGACATAAAAATAACAGAATTTCTCTTCAGTCATCATCCAGCACCATATTGGACCCTTTAGGAATGTGAATATAGAGCTCTATATTATTATGGAAATCTCAAATTCTTGGTTTAGACAGGGGGAAAGAAAGAGACTTTCTCTCACATCACCAGAGTGATTATCCAGGTAAAGAGGATAAAAACTTTAAAACAGAGTCTTCTACAAAGATGGTGGAAACAAACTAAAATCCTGGGAGTTCTCGTTCATTGTGGACTGGATGTGGTCAAGTTAATATTCCTGCCAGATTGCTCTTTGGATTATGGACTCTCTGACTAGCGCTCTTTGTTACCTCATGTACATGGTCTTCTGTTTCTCTGCCTGATATACTAAAATTTTACACAGGGCTTATCCCCTCCAGAATTCCTGTAACTCTGATACTAATTATTTGATTATAAGCCTTGACTAAACGTTCATCCTGATATTTGTGTTTTGTATCCTACCTTGAATTTAAAACTGCCTTGAGCTTTCAATTTTGAGACTTTAAACATATTATAAAGTGCAAATGGAAGAGTTAAGAGAAAAGAATGATTACATTTTAGGAATATCCCCTTAGTAAATAATGAGAAGTGTGCAAAAATTATTGATTTAAGAATTTTTAAAGGGTAAAATGGAAACAACCTATTTTTCATAATTAAATCCTTTCTGTAGGAAATTGGTTAAAAATGTTTTTATATATTCTGGGTATTGTATCCACAAATAATGTTTTAATAAAATATACATATAGGCATGAATGTACCAAAGGGCCTTTGAAACACTGAAAAACCTTGCAGGACTAAGTGCTTCTTAGCCATTTGTCATGTGATAATCCAAATTTTATCTAAAAAAATGTAAGTCTTATAATTTAATACTAATGCTTATATAACATAGTACTGCAAGGCCAGACCTTTGCCCTCCTATAATACAATTTTACAAGTTACAAGAAGGGGATAAAACAAACATGAAATTTCTGTAAAATTTTTATTGGCAACCAGGTGAACACATGAGAATCAAATGAAAAAGAATTTTAGCTAGAATTCATTATTTTTTGTTAGCTTAGTTATAAGACGAGGGTTCATGTTGCCCTTCCCTGGAGAAACAGAGCATGGGTAGCAAGTATGTGGGAAAGGAAAGAGTAAAAAGAGGGGTGAAACTTACTTCTCCCTTAATGAGGTGGTGTTCTACAGAAAGAGTGCCTCCTACTTGTAAACAGGCTAATGATACTTATCAGTAGACTTCCTATCCAAGAAATGTCTGTCAGAGTCATGAAAGGCAAGGGAACACTGATGACTGATTTAGACGGAAAGAAATTGAAGATAAAAGTGAAACATAAATATGAAATGGATCTTTTTGCTATTACAGACATTATTGGGACAGCTGTCAACATTTGAACAGTCTGAGGATGTGATTAATAATAAGTATTGTCTTATTTCAAAATTTTAAAAAAATTGTATTTTCAGCAATGCAAAACTGGTATTTCTCAATGGCTTTTTATAAATAAAATTGGAATTGCTGGTTTATGGAGACTAGAATAATTGGTATGAAAATGGGAATGAGTCATATATGCATTTTTGCTGTCTACCCAAAGAATATAAAACTGCAGGGCACCCAACCTGAAACATATTCCCCAAAGAATAATGATTCTGCACATATTATTTAGAATTCCTCTATTAATCTAAAATGTAATTAGTGCTGGAGAAAAGGGGACATTTACAAGCTATACTGTAGCTACAATTTCCTTCAGAAAGCAATGTTCTGCCTAGCTTTTGCTTACATGCTTTTAATCATTAGTAAAATTGTATTGGGTAAGATTTATAATTCACATGAGCTTACTTTGATTATTTAGCCATTTGTTTTTAATTTGTTAATACAGAGTTTGGTTTTCTTGTTCTGCCCCTGCTACAAGAAAATTAGAGTATTTTAAACAAAAAGAAACAAATCTGTGAGGTTCTAGAAAGCAGAAACTTGATCTGGGACCTAGGAGGAAAACCAGGAAGCTCTGTATGTCTACAGTTACTCTTTATTTGTGGTCTCAATTGTTTTTGTAAATAAATTTGTATGGAATATCAATGTAAGCCAGGAGCATGCAAGGACCTTACACAGGAAGAAATGAGCTTCTCAGATTCAGTAAGACCTTATTTGTGCTGACATGTCATTTGTTGCTGTGTACTCCTTTTAGGAAATTTACACACCAAGGGAAACTATTTGGGGATATATATGCTGCAACTAAGACCACCTTTTGGCCACCACACTTCCCTTAAAATTTGTATCCCTTCAGAGAAATGGAGAATATTATCTAAGTTACATTTGTGTGTGTTGTCTTTCCACCAGTATATGACTCATCAAAATAAGGAATATGTTCTCCAACAGAAGGCTTAATAATTAGCATTGGCAGTACCTGAATACTGCTTTATCTCAACTTGAGCATAAGCTAAAGGATTTGTTGAAAAACTCTTTTAACTAGTGTCTGTCTCTTGGAATTCAAATCCTTCATTCACAATCTTATCAAAGAAACCAAGTAATTGATCTATAGCTTAGGAAGTAGCAAGGAGTCTATAATCTATTCATAATTCTCAGATATAATATTATGTGAAAACAGCACACACAGAGACATAAAAACAAACAGTATAAAATTGTTCATGGATTCCTCCTAATAGATTTGGTCCAAACTTAAGGGATTAAACATTAAAAAAAAATAAATTCAGTAACACCGTATAATAACGATTCTACCTGAAAGAGTATATGTAATATAACTTGGGAAATTATGATATTCCACTTGTACCCAAGATCTTTATAAGATTCCTTTGTATGTGCATATATTTATTATTTAAATATATGATATATTGTTATAATATTTAATATTGTACAACACATTTGGTTGAAAGAGAAGCACAAATACAAATACCTTATTTGTGATTACTTCTTATACTCCTTTCATCTACGTATATTACTGTTCTTGAATCATTTAAAGTGATTAGTATTATGTTCTTAATAGTTAAAAATAAAGATCAAAGACGATATACCCTCAAAAATCATATGTATATGATTAGAAAGATAGATAAATGGATGGACGGATGGATGGATAGATAGACAGATGGACAGACAATGTGGTCTCTGTCATTTAGGAGTTAATTGTTCTATCTTGTTCTGTATAGAAATGTGTGTGTTTTTATTAAATGGTGATGAAAAGAGGAATTTACAAGAAAGAAAATTAATAATAGTTAAGATATACTGTAAGGCTTTTCATATTATTTAACTCATTTAATCATGTTACTACTTGTGTAGATATATTTTAGTAGCTGGAGAATGAAATTCAGAGATATTAGCTAATTTTACCAAGACATCCTTAATGTCATAGCTCTATGAATTGAATATTTGCATCTGTTTTGGTTTCCAAACTATATTATCACCACTTCACCATACATCCTAGTAGAGTAATCTCCTAGGTGAGTCTTGGAAGATGCTTTTTCACTCTTGCATTTACATAAACTCTTACCCTTTTCTTGGTCTTGCAAATGCTCTTTTACTCTTCCTTTATTATCATATTCGTTGTTTAATGTTGACTTTAATAAAGAAATCTTTGAATAAGGGTGAATAAATGAACTTTTCCATTAGTATATGAGCTAATGTCCAGATTTTAACCAGGTGATCCTATAATACTTGTCAAATAACCAAGCAATATCTTTATTTATTTAAAACAGGGAAATGCATTGTAACAGTTTTTTTTAAATTGAGTATATTAGACAAAATAAAGGTACTATCAATCATCATACTTTCATATTATAATATGAAAGCTATACTGCCAGAATAAAGAAAATTTTAAATTTAATACATTAAACTTCATGAAAATCTCACTATAGCTTTTTAACTTCTATAATTACACTAGTGAGAATTTCTCAAGTACCTCACTTTATAAACCCACATTTGAGAACTTACCTAGTGGACTAAAAAATCTAAGTTCCTTTAAGACACAGGATCCCAGAAAATGATCAAGTGATAAGATTGTTTTCATCGGAGCTGACAACATACAGAGAGTAAAGCCTTCCAGCAAAGTTGGTAATAATTCAATATTTTTTATTAATCTCAGACAGAGGTCACGTGGCCAATCAGCTGTCCAGTATAAAAGAATTTTATTTTTTTTTTGAGTCACATTTTTTATAATACATTCTAGAAAATGTTTGTGACCCCTGAAAAAATTCTTTTTTCCTACCCCACTGAAGTTGAAATTCTAGATAAGTCAACTTTCATTCCTACACTCTGCATACATTTCAGTTTTCGTCACGGTTTTGAAAAAGTTGACAAAACAAATTATTTAATCATTGTGCTATAATTTACCATAAAATATAAAACATCTAAAATGTACATTTTCTCAAAACAGGAAGCATAAGGATGAAAATGTTGACTGCAGCGTTTGTAAATATTTGATGCTGTTTCCTACAAATGTCATAGTTATGGTCAGTGAAACTATTAAGTGTTCAGGTCAAATAAGACATAATTTAGCAAAGTGGGCTTAGGGCGTAGTAAAAGCGTTCAAGCACAATTCAAGCAAGTTTGCAGCAGATTATAAAACTTCTAGAAATACAGCTTTAATTCCCAAATCACATATTTCTTTCTTACTCTTCATTCTGATTTCTGCCAAAACAATTCTGGGGCTTTATTAATTCATGCTCCTTTCTCATCCCTTAATATAATTTGTTGCATTTGGTACTGCTGAACGCTTTAAAAAATCTTCTGTATTAATCCCCATTATTTGACATCTTGTTTGCATATCTCCTTTCTGACTCCATTATATAAACAGAAATACAGGGAAAAAAAAGTGGATTTTCTAATTATATGTTGTTTCTTTATCTTTTAATTAATTTTTATCGGAGTATAGTTGCTTTACAATGTGTGTTAGCTTCTACTGAACAGCAAAATGAATCAGCCATACATATATGTATATCCCCTCCCTTATGGATTTCCCTCCCATTTAGGGTAACACTGCACTAAGTAGTGTTCCCTGTTCTATACATTATGTTCCCCTCAGTTGTTTCAAACAAGTGAAAAGCCCCTGTATTGAAGTGTTGAAGTGTGTTGCTTTATTTTCTTTGTATCCTCTGTGGTGTCTGAAGATACTTTGTTCATCTCTCTCTAAACTGGGGCCTATATTTGAATGCTCACTCCCAGCCCTACCTCCAGAATGGCTGCACAGAAGACTGACCTCAGAAGTCTTCACTGGGACATTGCTCCTCGGTGAGGTCTCTTTTGTGCTCTGGGAGTGAGAAATCAGCTTTCATCCAGAGGTGTAATCCCATCAGAAATGCTGTTTGGAACTCTTTCTTTTTTCCTCCTTTTTAGCCCTAGTGTTGACAACCTGTATTTTCCTAATATGTACAACTTTGTTCTTAAAATACCTCAGAATCACAAACCTACCTCACTTAGAGACTAAAGTTCATCATTTCCACTACTTTTTAAAATTAATTGTTATTGGAGTATAGTTGCTTTACAATGTTGTGTTAGTTTCTACTGTACAGCAAAGTGAATTAGCTATACGTATACATATATCCCCTCTTTTTTGGATTTCCTTCCCATTTAGGTCACCACAGAGCATTGAGTAGAGTTCCCTATGCTATACAATATGTTCTCATTAGTTATGTATTTTATACATGGTATCAATAGTGTATATATGTCAATCCCAACCTCCCAGTTCCTCCCACACCCCCCCCTTGGTATACACACATTCTTCTCTTCGCCCGTGTCTCTATTTCTGATTTGCAAATAAGAACAGCTATACCATTTTTCTAGATTCCACATATATGCGTTAATAGACAATAACTTTTTCTCTTTCTGACTTACTTCACTCTGTATGACAGTCTCTAGGTCCATCCATGTCTCTACAAATGACCCAGTTTCATTCCTTTTTATGGCTGAGTATTATTCCACCATATATATGTACCACAACTTCTTTATCCATTCCTCTGTTGAGGGACATTTAGATTGATTCTGTGTCCCGGCTATTGTAAATAGTGCTGCAATGAACATTGAGGTGCATGTGTCTTTTTGAATTATGGTTTTCTCTGGGTATATGCCCAGTAGTGGCAATTGATACAGCCACTTTGGAGAACAGTATGGAGGTTCCTTTGAAAACTAAAAATAGAACTACCATATGACCCAGCAACTCCATCATTTCCACTATTATCTGTCATCTGCTTAAAAATCTTTCTTGATGCTGACTACCACCACTTCTTGGATTCTTTTTGGGTGTCCTCTCATTTCCTAGCCAGACAGTCCAGCATCACTCTCCACAGGCCTCTCTTGATGGTGGCTGGTAATTTGGCAAGAATGTATCCAAGGCTTATTATTCTATTTGTCCCCCCTGTGTAACTGCTGGATTGGGTTGACTCAGGCTGCAAATGGAAGATGTTCATATTACCTGTTGCTTCCTTCAATTTAAACTAATTTAATCAGTTTTGAATGTCTCTGCATTTCAAAGATACTGATTTAAGTTAAAAAAAAAAAAGATCAATTGGCTTTTCTTTAGCTTCTGATGAATAATAATGTTTTACTAATAAACCAAACAGCTGTTCACTTTAGAACTGTAATATTTCTTCAAAATACAGGCACAAAACTATATAATTGATATTGAGACTATATATTATGCATTTATGCCATAGGCTGAATTCTTTGGAATGCTCATAAATGAAGAAGTAAACCACTATTAATTATTTGCCTCTGTTGTACTGGGATCAAATATTTGCCAAATATTTGCTGAAGTAAAGTAAAACCTAGCACATGTGACATCTGTTCTGTAGTTTTTCTTTGTCATCAATAATGAAGGGCTTGTCTGGATTTAAAAAACAAGCAACAAAAAAAAACCCGTTTGCTATATTTTATTTGGATATGGATTTGCATTTATAGCTAAAATACAGATACATTTTGCTCTTGCATATTAATTGTACATATTCTATTTTTTTTTTTATAAAAAGATGTCAGTCCAAGATGCAGGCCACAAGCTCAGTAATGTCTCAATTTTAACCCATTATGCGCTTAGCAGAAGCAACACTGTGACTGTCATTGTGCTCCATGGAATACTCTGCTTTAGACTGTATTTTTCTCTCAACATTCCATCTTTGTAAGGGCTTATACACCTTTTTTATTGATACCTCATGAAGTAACATTTTGTTGGAATATAATTATAGCCACAGAAACAATATATAGGTGAACCTTCCAGTTCTCTTTAAATAGAACATTTCATTTTGGGGGTTAATCTATGGCTATCAGAGAATTATTCAATTAAGTTTTGAGAAAGATAAACATGTAGATAAGAGAAAATCAAATATATATCATCTGTCTTAAGAATTGAAAAGAGCTGCTTATGTGAAACAGCTTTTAAGATTTATAAGGCTTACCATTTGTACATCTTCAAGTTTTTATTTTGTAACAGTTTACATCATTATATTGTGATATAATAATGCTACACTTAATTATATTTTCTTTAAAATATTTTTTGAAAGGTGTTTGCTTACTAAACAGATGTTTATTGAACATTTGCCAGGGCCCCTTTTATACTTGGAGCACATGGTGTGAAAAATACCAGAAAATATCTTCTAGCTATATAGATATAGATATATGATTTATTTTGAGAGATAGGTGTAAAAAAAAGACCAAAATGTTAAATTTAGGTGGAATCTAAATTACAAAGGAAATAAATAAGGAGTTGAGATACAGACTCATGAGAGAAAAATCTACTTCCAATGTAATGCTTCCAAAGTTCATTGAGAAAATGTGTTAATTATGCTGGTACTAATGGAGAGGAGGAGATAGTCACACGTAAAGCAGGGGAGAGAAAATTGTACTAGAGAGTAGGAATTGCATTTACTGGATCTGTGAATCTGGAATAAAATTACTCTGCTGTGGGGAGAACAGAAGGATGTGGCATAAGATGAGTTTGAATAAACAGGTATAAATTAATGTCATGGCTTGTAGGACATGATAAACATTTTGGACTATGTTCTTTTAGATTAAGCCATATGAAATTGCTAATATCTGATCATTTTTACAACAGAAGCAGTAATTTCATATGGTTCAACTTCTTATTAGAACAAGAAGGCATTGGGAATTCCCAGTACAGTAGAGTTATAGATTTTGAGAAGTTGACTCTTATATTGGATGGAAATGCTATTAGACAGGGCAAGAAGTAAATGGAAAAGCAAAACATTCAGGAAGCTGCCACAGTCATCTTTGTTTATGAAAAGCAATAGTGAGCTATATTAAGGTGAGCTAGAAGGAAATGTGTTGAATATATACTAAGCACCTACTGTGCTTCAAAAACTATGATGGACATTAGGAAAACAAAGATGCATAAATGATTTCACTGGTATTCATAACACATTGTAGGTCAGTTGTTTTAAACCAAAATGTGTATCACACTACCCTGTGGTAATTAAAAAAATACAGGTATACTGGCCAATTCTCAGATCCACTGACTCAGTTTCTGAAGATAGGCCCACGGGAATGTGGGGTGTGTGTGTGTGTGTGTGTGTGTGTGTGTGTGTGTGTGTGTGTGGGTATGTGGGGTGTGTGTGTGTGTTTCAAATCATCTAGCTCATTCTGATGTACAGCTCAGGTTAAAAGCCTGGAATACTTAGAAAGATATATGGTTAAATGGATAATTACAATACAGTGTGACAAATGTTATGACATAAGGAAGTATAGAACTAAGGAAACTCGTAAACAAATTACCTAATTGAATAAATCATAATTTACTGAGTGGTTTTTCTAATCATGTAGCTGTATACAACTTTCCAAAAGTACATTTATCTTGAAAGTCTGAAACAGTCTTTATGAAAATAAACAGTAGCAAATCAACTGTATTTGTTTAACCTTTCTGCCTTTTAACTCATTTATGTTAGAATTTAGGCAATGCCAAAATGTTTTATTTCAATGAGATCATGACATGAAAATGTATGATATGCTTTGATCATTTATATGTGACACACAATTTGCAAAGAATTTGAACACTTGTTCTTCTCAACGCTGATATAAGGCAGGATTGAGAAATTAATATTGTACCGATTTAGCAAATGATTCTTTGATTTGTACTTTCCAGACAGGGGAAAGATAACTGTTTTTGTTTTTTTTTCTTTTAGACTTAGCATACACTTTTCAGTAAAAATAAGTATGATTCTGATGTATGTCTTATATTAATTGTTACACTATTGTTCTTATTCACTTAACTATAAAGAACAGCATTTTAATATTCCATGGTGGCCTTACTTGTGGAATGATGTCCCAAAGTGGCTTGTTCTGACTCACAACAGTCAACTGTGCATATCTCTTCCCAACTCCATGATAAATGATATCACATTTGTATTGGGAGATAATTCTTCATTGGTCTCTTATTTTCTGCACATCTTGTGAAGAGTGGTTGACTACCTTTGTTATGACCCATCTTTTCAAGGAGGTTTGTATAGTAAACAAATGCGAAGGATGGCCTTTTTCCTCTGAGCAAAAGACAGATGTTTGATGCCCAGTACAATACAGATACTATTTCTCTCTGGGAAAAGGCTGTTTGCCAATTGCCCATTATGAATGATTCAGGCTCTAAACTCAGGGTTCCTCTTCTGCAACACACATGCAGGTGTTACTTACACTTCTTTGTCTCACCTGTGGGATTTTAGATTTGGGGGATGGCACAAGTTTTGATATTCTGGCAACTGCTACTGCTATGAGTAATAAACTATCCTTTGTTTATGACTCAAGGGTCTTGTATCTTCTGCTAGTATCCATGAAACTGTGCAAGCTAACCTATTTGCTTGCAAATCGGGTAAAAATTTCATACCCTTCACAGGTCTTGAAGTTTAGTAGCTTGAAATAGTCCCAAGTGAGAATAGTCACACTGCAAAAATCTTCAAACATTACAAACTAGTGTTTTGTGGTTGTTTAATTTTGCTTTTCAAGAGTCGAGTGTTAAAATTTTGTCAAACCCCACTGCTTGATTATTTACTATGCTATACATGGTTAACAGTACTGTCTGCCATGTTTCCTGACCAGCACACTGCTACCTTCCAAACCATGATATTAGAAATACCGTGAACGACTGATGCATCCCAACATCACTTAATGTGTTACATTGTAAAGAACACAGCTTTTGGATTTAGGTAGACCTGATTGTCAATCTGGTTTGTGCCCTTTAGAAGCTACCTGGATATGGCATTTTAGTAAAGCATTCTCATTGCAGTTTGCCCTATTCAGAGGATTATCCCAGGTTCATAAATTTGTTTTGAAGATTTATTCCGGTTATATTTAGTGTACTGTATGAAAGTGGCTCATGCCTTAAAATGTGCTCTCTAAATTGGCCTTTTTACTTCATTTTCTGTGACTGTTGCTGTTCACGGTGATCACAGAGACTAGTGGTGATGGAAGGATGGAGTGTGCTCAGGTCTTAAAGACCGTGCTGTCAGGGTGCACATTTGCTAAGCACATTGTTCCTTTCCCCAATAGAGAAGATTCTCTAATTGAGAATTACAGAGAATTGAGAATGAAAAGGGAAACATACTCTTAGGAATGATCAAAACTTTGAGGAAGCAAATCACGAGCATGAAAATGAAGATGCAACAAGGCCTCATAATTCAGCAAAGTATACTTTTGGCTTTGGCTTTGTCCTAAGATTCTGGAAAACAGAAGGGCCAAATGTCTCTTAATATCCTGAAACTTGTGTTCAATCATCAATAAGGTGATAACAGAAGTTACTGTGGTATTTAAAATGAAATGATATCTGTACTAAGAACAAGGGTTCCATTCAGATTTATTCTTAATATCTTAATATTTACCTTTAAGTACGTAGTTTTGAGTTTCAAAATATCTGAGAAAAAGTAATGTGAAATTGTATTTTTAGTATACATGTAAACTTACCATTTGAGTAATACATGCAAATTTATTATTGCAAGAGTAAAATGCAACAATGAGTAATAATGATCATGAAACCTGGGTTATTTCAAGAAACTTTTTAAGATGTTAAATTGAGAACTGCTGTTTTGCAAAATACGCTGTTAAAAGAATAAAAAGACAAAGCACAGACTAGGAGAAAATATTTGCAGAACACTTAGCTGATAAAAACTGGTATCCTAAATACACAAAGACCTCTTACAAATCAATAATAAGGAAACGAACAATTCAATTTAAAAATGGGCACACAGCAGTGAGAGGCCCGCATAGCGCAAAAAAAAAAAATAAATAAATAAAAAAAAAAATAAAAATGGGCAAAAAATCTGAGTAATTGCCTTATCAGTGAAGATATACAGGTTGTAAATAAGTATATGAACATCATTGTCATCAGAGAATTGCAAATTAAAACAATGAGATGCCACCACAAACTTATTAGAACAGTTAAAACCCGAAACATTGACAACACCAAATGCTGGTGAGGATGTGAAGCAAAGGGAGCTCTCATTCATTTCTGGTAGGAATGTAAAGTGCTGCAGCCACTTTGGAAAATTTGACAGTCATCAGTTTCTTACAAAACTATACACACTCTCCTTATTTTCTAGCAATCATGCTCCTTGTTATCTACCCAGATCAGTTGAAAACTCTCTTCACATGAAATCCTGAAAAGAAATATTTATAGCAGAGTTATTCATAATTACTAAAACTTGGAAGCAACCGAGATGCCCTAAGCAACTATGATATATCCATACAATGGAATATTATTTGGCAATAAAAAACAATGATTTATCTAACCATGAACAACTGTGGACCAACCTTAAATGCATATTGCTAAGTGACAGAAGCTAGTCTGAAAAGGCTACATACTGTATGAGTTCAACCATATGACATGACATTCTGCAAAAGGCAAAACTATGGAAACAGTAAAAAGATCAGTGTTTGCCAAGAAGTTAGGGTAGGATTGTCAGTGGGGGAGGGGGAGGGGTGAACAAGCAGAGTACAGCATTTTTATGGCAGTGAAACTATTCTGTAAGATTCTATAATGGTGGACACATACATTTGTCAAAAATACTCAGAATGTACAACACAAAAAGGGACCCTTAATGGACTTTTGTTAATAGTTTATTAATACTGGATCATCAGTTATAAAAAATGAACCACACTAATACAAAATGTTAATGTAGGGCAGACCAGAAAGGATTGAGTGTGTGTATGGAATATCTCTGTACTTTCTGTTCTTTTTATGATAAACCCCAATCTGTTCTGAAGAATAGTCTATTAATTTTAAAAAACCTCATTGAAGAAACAGTGCAAAGTAATAAAATATTTCATCATTTTCTAGTGCTGACATAGACAGGCTTCTTCTTTTAAATTTTTCATTGTCATGTTATTCAGAAGTGAACTAAATACACAGCTTTATAGCTTGAAATGGAGCTAACTTTTACTCATTTTAGTTAATTCTAAAATGAATGATATGTTTTCCACAAATCACCCCCATTTAATGGGTTTAGCTTGTTTAATTCAATGTATCTGGTTAATGTGTTCTCATCTACAAAGGCTGGGATCTGTTCTTTTGTGTAGAGTACCAGAGATTCCTTAAATGTCTTAGTTAATTAGTTACAAAACAAATGAAATCTATGAGTTCAGAAAAAATCATGTTCCTTATTATACATAATGAGAATAAAATATTTGAACAGTAAATTTACTTATTTGAAAATGCATGGTGTTTTTGGTATGTTGTTATCTCCAAATATTTTCATATTCATGTCAATCACTTGATATTTGAAATTACAGGCTTATATAGTATTGAAAAGAATTCTGTTTTTTAAAAATCTTGTTAATAGTAATTTTTACACAATTAATTATATCAACCTTTATGAAATTCATTAGGAATTTTAATGACTAAAGTAGCAGACATCTGCTTTCTATTTTTGTCATATATATACATGGCTTAACTATGTTAATTGGAGTGGTTGGTATTTTTCATACTTTCTTGAAATAGGAAACTATTGTTACTCATTTACATGTTTTCAATAGCAATAAATTCATGTTATACAGATTATATAGATACTTTATAGAGAGTTATATAGATACTTTAAAGCTAAGTAAGAAGCCAAGATAGCAAATGAAGAATTATCTTTTGTTTGTGGGAAAAAAATGTAGAATGCCCCACCTATTATTTTAGAAAGCAGAAATTTGAAAAATAAGGTTAGGAGACCTGAGAGAAAAAATGCTTTTCTGTTCCCATATTTTCATGAGAGAATGACATTCAATATAGGTGACTACTTATGCTTTACTTTTTAAAAAGGGATTTGAGAAGTATGTAATGTTTCATTGACACAAAAATGGATAGCATGTATTCGGATTTTAAGGCATAATACCTCCAGTTAAGAAACAGAATATAATCAGTACATCTGACACTATTTGTTCCTGACTCAAGTACACCTGAAGTCCTCAGGTGTAAGCACTTTTCTGAGTTTCGAGCATATCACTTTTAATTTTTTGTTTCATGAGATGTGTATGTCTCACTATCAAATATTTTCTAATGTTTCTGCAATATCATTATACTGCATGTCAGTATACTCTATTTTGTACACTGTGACTTGCTTTCATACAACATGATGTGTGTTTCATTCATGTTAATGCACTTAACCTATTTTGATTACTATACAAAATACCTATAAGTATACTGTTATACAGTACATGCATTCAGTGTATCATTGTCATTTGGGCTCCTTTTAGTTGTTACTTTTGCTTTTACTAGCATTATTTCTATGCATATTCTTGAGCACATTTCCTAGAATAGGTGTGCTAGTGTTTTTCTAGAATACATAGTTAGCAGTGTGATTTCTGATGTTTTGTTTTCTGTTTCACACTTCTGCTCCAAGGAGTAGCAAACAATTCTTCTTGATCCATGTCTTCGCACACTCTGAATATGGTCTAAGTTTCTCCATTTGTTTCATGGACAGTGAAGCCCATTGTGGGGTTTTTTTTCTGTGTGTGTGTAGTTTGTTTATTTTTACTACTGAGTAGTACTCCATTTTTTTTTCTTTTTTAAAAAAAATATTTATTTGAGTTTAATTGCTTTACAATGGTGTCTTAGTTTCTGCTTTATAACAAAGTGAATAAGCTATACATATACATATATACCCTATCTCCTTCCTCTTGCATCTCCCTCCCACCCTTCCTATCCTACATCTCTAGGTGGTCACACAGCACCTAGCTGACCTCCCTATGCTATGCAGCTGCTTCCCACTAACTATCTATTTTACATTAGGTACTGTATATATGACCATGCCACTCTCTCACTTCGTCCCAACTTCCCTTTCCTCTTCCTCGTGTCCTCAAATCCATTCTCTACGTCTACATCTTTATTCCTATCCTGCCCCTAGGCTCTTCAGAAGCTTTTTTTTTTTAGATTCCATTTATATGTGTTAGCATACGGTATTTATTTTTCTCTCTCTGACTTACTTCACTATGTATGACACACTCTAGGTCCATCCATCTCACTATAAATAACTCAATTTCGTTTCTTTTTATGGCTGAGTAATATTCCATTGTATATATATGCCACATCTTTATCCATTCATCTGTCGATGGACACTTAGTTTGCTTCCATGTCCTGTCTACTGTAAATATAGCTGCAATAAACATTGTGGTACATGACTCTTTTTGAATTATGGTTTTCTCAGGGTATATGCCCAGTAGTGGGATTGCTGGGTCGTATGGTAGTTCTATTTTTAGTTTTTTAAGGAACCTCCATATTGTTCTCCATAGTGGCTGTATCAATTTACATTCCCACCAATAATGCAAGAGGGTTCACTTTTCTCCACACCCACTCCAGCATTTATTGTTTGTAGATTTTTTGGTGATGGCCATTCTGATTTGTGTGAGGTGATACCTCACTGTAGTTTTGATTTGGATTTCTCTAATGATTAATGATGTTGAACATCCTTTCATGTGTTTGATGGCCATCTGTATACCTTCTTTAGAGAAATGTCTATTTAGGTCTTCTGACCATTTGGGTATGGGGTTGTTTGTTTTTTTAATATTGAGCTGCATTAGCTGATTGTAAATTTTGGAGATTAATCCTTTGTCAGTTGCTTCATTTGCAAATATTTTCTCCCATTCTGAGGGTTGTCTTTTCATCTTGTTTATGGTTGCCTTTGCTGTGTAAAAGCTTTTAAGTTTCATTAGGTCCCATTTGTTTACTTTTGTTTTTATTTCCATTTCTCTAGGAGGTGGGTCAGAAAGGATCTTGCTGTGATTTATGTCATAGAGTGTTCTGCCTATGTTTTCCTCTAAGAGTTTTATAGTGTCTGGCCTTACATTTAGGTCTTTAATCCATTTTGAGTTTATTTTTGTGTATGGTGTTAGGGAGTGTTCTAATTTCATTCTTTTACATGTAGCTGTTCAGTTTTCCCAGCACCAGTTATTGAAGAGGCTGTCTTTTCTCCATTGTATATTCTTGCCTCCTTTATCAAAAATAAGGTGACCATAGGTGCGTGGGTTTATCCTTAGGCTTTCTATCCTGTTCCATTGAACTACATTTCTGCTTTTCTGACAGTACCATACTGTCTTGATTACTGTAGCTTTATACTATTGTCTGAAGTCTGGTAGCCTGATTCCTCCAGCTGCATTTTTCTTTCACAAGGTTGCTTTGGCTATTGGAAGTCTTTTGTGTTTCCAAACAAATTGTGAAAGTTTTTGTTCTACTTCTATGAAAAATGCCTTTGGTAGTTTGATAGGGATTGCATTGAATCTGTAGATTGCTTTGGGTAGTATAGTCATTTTCACAATGTTGATTCTTCCAATCCAAGAATATGGTCTATGTTTCGATCTGTTTGTATCATCTTTAATTTCTTCCATCAGTGTATTATAGTTTTCGGCATACAGGTCTTTTGTCTACTTAGGTAGGTTTATTCCTAGGAATGTTATTCTTTTTATTGCAGTGGTAAATGGGAGTGTTTCCTTAATTTCTCTTTCAGATTTTTCATCATTAGTGTATAGGAATACAAGAGATTTCTGTGCATTAATTTGGTATCCTTCTATTTTACCAAATTTACTGATTAGCTCTAGTAGTTTTCTGGTAGCATCATTAGAATTCTGTATGTATAATATCATGTCAACTGCAAACAGTGACAGCTTTACTTCTTCTTTTCTGTTCTGGATTCCTTTCATTTCTTTTTCTTCTCTGATTGCTGTGGCTAAAAATTCCAAAAATATGCTGAATAATAGTGGTGAGAGTGGGCAACCTTGTCTTGTTCCTGATCTTAGTTGAAATGGGTTCAGTTTTTCAACATTGAGAACAATGTTGGCTGTGAGTTTTGTCATATATGGCCTTTATTGTGTTGAGGTAAGTTCCCTCTACACCTACTTTCTGGAGGGTTATCTGTAGATTGCTTTGGGTAGTATAGTCATTTTCACAATGTTGATTCTTTCAATCCAAGAATATGGTCTATGTCTCGATCTGTTTGTATCATCTTTAATTTCTTCCATCAGTGTATTATAGTTTTCGGCATACAGGTCTTTTGTCTACTTAGGTAGGTTTATTCCTAGGAATGTTATTCTTTTTATTGCAGTGGTAAATGGGAGTGTTTCCTTAATTTCTCTTTCAGATTTTTCATCATTAGTGTATAGGAATACAAGAGATTTCTGTGCATTAATTTGGTATCCTTCTATTTTACCAAATTTACTGATTAGCTCTAGTAGTTTTCTGGTAGCATCATTAGAATTCTGTATGTATAATATCATGTCAACTGCAAACAGTGACAGCTTTACTTCTTCTTTTCTGTTCTGGATTCCTTTCATTTCTTTTTCTTCTCTGATTGCTGTTGCTAAAAATTCCAAAAATATGCTGAATAATAGTGGTGAGAGTGGGCAACCTTGTCTTGTTCCTGATCTTAGTTGAAATGGGTTCAGTTTTTCAACATTGAGAACAATGTTGGCTGTGAGTTTTGTCATATATGGCCTTTATTGTGTTGAGGTAAGTTCCCTCTACACCTACTTTCTGGAGGGTTTTTTGTCATAAATAGGTGTTGAATTTTGTCGAAAGCTTTTTCTGCATCTATTGAGATGATCATATGGGTTTTCTTGGGGTTTTTTTTTGTGGTACGCGGGCCTCTCACTGTTGTGGCCTCTCCCGTTGCGGAGCACAGGATCCAGACGCGCAGGTTCAATGGTCATGGCTTACTGGCCCAGCCACTCCGCGGCATGTGGGATCCTCCCAGACCGGGACACGAACCCGTGTCCCCTGCAACGGCAGGTGGACTCTCAACCACTGCGCCACCAGGGAAGCCCAATCACATGGTTTTTATCCTTCAATTTGTTAATATGGTATATCACATTGATTGATTTGTGTATATTAAGGAATCCTTGCATTCTTGGGAAAACCTCACTTAAACATGGTATATGAGCCTTTTAATGTGCTGTTGGATTCTGTTTGCTAGTATTTTGTTGAGGATTTTTGCATCTATGTTCGTCAGTGATATTGGCCTGTAGTTTTCTTTTTTTGTGACATCTTTGTCTGGTTTTGCTGTCAGGGTGATGGTGGCCTTGTAGAATGAGTTTGGGAGTTTTCCTCCCTCTGCTATATTTTGGAAGATTTTGAGAAGGATAAGTGTTAGCTCTTCTCTAAATGTTTGATAGAATTCGCCTGTGAAGCCATCTGTTCTTGGGCTTTTGTTTGTTGGAAGATTTTTAATCACAGTCTGAATTTCAGTGCTTGTGATTGCTCTGTTTATATTTTCTATTTCTTCCTGGATCAGTCTTGGAAGGTTGTGCTTTTCTAAGAATTTGTCCATTTCTTCCAGCTTGTCCTTATTATTGGCATATAGTGCCATATAAGCTCTCATGATCCTTTGTATTTCTGCAGTGTTTTTACTTCTCCTTTTTCATTTCTAATTATATTGATTTGAGTCTTCCTCCTTGTTTTCTTGATGAGTCTGGCTAAGGGTTTATCAATTTTGTTTATCTTCTCAAAGAACCTGCTTTTAGTTTTATTGATCTTTGCTACTGTTTCCTTCATTTCTTTTTCATTTATTTCTGACCTGATCTTTATGATTTCTTTTTTTCTGCTAAGTTAGGGAGTTTTTATGCTCTTCGTTCTCTAATTGCTTTTGGTGTAAGGTTAGGTTGTCTATTTGAGATGTTTTTGTTTCTTGAGGTAGAGTTGTATTGCTATAAACTTCCCTCTTAGAACTGCTTTTGCTACATCCCATAGATTTTGGGTTGTCATGCTTTCATTGTCATTTGTTTCTAGGTATTTTTTTATTTCCTCTTTGATTTCTTCAGTGATGTCTTGATGATTAAGTAGTGTATTGTTTTGCCCCCATGTGTTTGTATTTTTTACAGATTTTTTTCCTGTTATTGATAATCAGTCTCATAGCATTGTGGTTGGAAAAGATACTGCGTACGATTTCAATATTCTTAAATTTACCAAGGCTTGATTTGTGGCCCAAGATATAGTCTATCCTGGGGAATGTTCCATGAGTACTTGAGAAGAAAGTGTATTCTGTTGTTTTTGGATGGAATGTGCTATAAATATCAATTAAGTCCACCTTTTTAATGTATCATTTAAAGTTTGTGTTTCCTTATTTATTTTCATTTTGGATGATCTGTCCATTGGTGAAAGTGGGGTGTTAAAGTCCCCTACTATGATTGTGTTACTGTCGATTTCTTTTTTATGGCTGTTAGCATTTGCCTTATGTATTGAGGTGCTCCTATGTTGGATGCATAAATATTTACTATTGTTATATCTTCTTCCTGGATTGATCCCTTGATCATTATGTGGTATCTTTCTTTGTCTCTTGTAATAGTCTTTGTTTTAAAGTCTATTTTGTCTGATATGAGTATTGTTCCTCCAGCTTTATTTTGTGTTCCATTTGCATGGAATATCTTTTTCATCCCTTCACTTGCTGCCTGTATGTATCCCTAGGTCTGAAGTGGGTCTGTTGTAGACTGCATATATATGGGTCTTGTTTTTCTATCCATTCAGGCAGTCTGTGTCTTTTAGTTGGAGCATTTAATCCATTAACATTTAAGGAAATTATCGATATGTATATTCCTATTACCATTTTCTTAATTGTTTTGGGTTTGTTTTTGTAGGCCTTTTTCTTCTCTTTTTTTTTCCTGCCTAGAGAAGTTCCTTTAGCATTTGTTGTAAATCTGGTTTGTTGGTGCTGAATTCTCTTAGCTTTTGCTTGTCTGTAAAGGTTTTAGTTTCTCTGTCGAATCTGCATGAGATCCTTGCTGGGTAGAGCAATCTTCAGTGTAGGTTTTTCCCTTTCATCGCTTTAAATATGTCCCGCCACTCCCTCTGTCTTGAAGAGTTTCTGCTGAAGAGATCAGCTGTTAACCTTATGGGTATTCCCTTGTATGTTATTTGTTTCTTTTCCCTTGCTGCTTTTAATAATTTTTCTTTGTATTTAATTTTTGATAGTTTGATTAATATGTCTTGGTGTTTTTCTCCTTGGATTTATCCTGATGGGACTCTCCACACTACCTGGACTTGATTTACTATTTCCTTTCCCATATTCGGGAAGTTTTCAACTATAATCTCTTCAAATATTTTCTCAGTCCCTTTCTTTTTCTCTTCTTCTTCTGGGACCCCTATATTTCGAATGTTGGTGCATTTAATTTTATCCCAGAAGTCTCGGAGTCTGTTCTCAATTCTTTTCATTTTTTTTTCTTTATTCTGCTCTGTGATAGTTATTTCCACTTTGTCTTCCAGGTCACCTATCTGATCTTCTGTCTCAGTTATTCTGCTATTGATTCCTTCTAGAGAATTTTAAATTTCATTTATTGTGTTGTTCATCATTGTTTGTTTGCTGTTTAGTTCTTCTAGGTCCTTGTTAAACGTTTCTTGTATTTTCTTCATTTTGTTTCCAAGATTTTGGATCATCTTTACTATCATTACTCTGAATTTTTTTTCAGGTATACTGCCTATTTCCTCTTCATTTCTTTGGTCTGGTGGGATTTTACTTTGCTCCTTCATCTGCTGTGTATTTCTTGTCTTCTCATTTTGCTTAACTTACTGTGTTTGGGGTCTCCTCTTTGCAGGCTGCGGGTTCATAGTTCCCGTTATTTTTGGCATCTGCCCCCAGTGGATTAGGTTGGTTCAGTGGGTTGTGTAGGCTTCCTGGTGGAGAGGAGTGGTGCCTGTGTTCTTGTGGATGAGGCTGGATGTTGTCTTTCTGGCAGGCAGGACCATGTCCGGTGATGTGTTTTAGGGTGTCTATGAAATTATTATGATTTTAAGCAGCCTCTCTGCTAATGGGTGGGTTTTGTTTCTATCTTGCTAATTGTTTTGTATGGGGCATCCAGCACTGCAGCTTGCTGGACTTTGAGTGGACCTGCGTCCTAATGTTGAGATGGAGATCTCTGGGAGAGTTCTTGCCGATTCATATCAGCATGTCCTGAACTCAGCTCTCCCACCTCAGAAGCTCAGGCCTGACATGTGGCCAGAGCAGCAAGATCCTGCCAGTCACATGGCTCAGAACAGAAGGGAGAAAAAAAGAAAGAAAAATAAAATATATAAAATAAGGTAAATAAAATGTTATTAAAATTAAAAATAGTATTATAACAAAAGTGAAAAAGTAATAAAGAAGAAAATAAAATAGTTATTAAAATAAAAAATAATTATTAAAAATAAAAAATATATAAAGTAATAAAAAAAGAAAGAAGGAAGAGAGCAACCAAAGCAAAAAAACAAATCCATCAATGATAACAAGCACCAAAAGCTATACTAAAAAAAAAAAAAAAAAGAAAACCTAAAATCAAACAAAAAATAGACAGAACAGAACCCTGGGACAAATGGTTAAAGTAAAGCTGTACAGACAAAATCACACAAAGAAGCATACACGTAACTCACAAAAAGAGAAAAAGGAAAAAAACATATATATCATTGCTCCCAAAGTCCACCTCCTCAATTTTGGGATGATTCATTGTCTCTTCAGGGATTTCACAGATGCAGAGTACATGAAGTTGATTGTGCAGATTTAATCCACTTCTCCTGAGGCTTCTGGGAGAGATTTCCCTGTCTCTTCTTTATTCGCACAGCTCCCGGGGTTCACCTTTGGATATGGGCCCACCTCTGCATGTAGGTCGCCTGAGGGCTTCTATTCTTCTCTCAGACACGATGGGGTTAAAGGAGCAGCTGATTCGGGGGCTCTGGCTCATTCAGGCCAGGGGTTGGAGGGGTACAGTTGCAGGGCGAGCCTGCAGTGGCAGAGGCCAGTGTGACGTTGCACCAGCCTGAGGTGCGCCATGTGTTCTCCTGGGGAAGTTGTCTCTGGACCACGGGACCCTGGCAGTGGCAGGTTGCACAGGCTCCAGGAGGGGATGTGTTGATAGTGACCTGTGCTTACACACGGTCTCCTTGGTGGCTGCAGCAGTAACCTTAGTGTCTCATGCCTGTCTCTGGGGTACGCGCTGATAGCCATGGCTTGTGCCCATCTGTGGAGCTTGTTTAGGCAGTGCTCTGAATTCCCTCTCCTCGTGTACCCCAAAACAATGTTCTCTTGCCTCTTAGGCAGGTCCAGACTTTGCCTCAGACTCCCTCCCAGCTAGCTGTGGTGCACTAGCCCCCTTCAGGCTGTGTTCACGCAGCCAACACCAGTCCTCTCCCAGGGGTATGACCTCTGAAGCCTGAGCTTCAGCTCCCAGCACCTGTCTGCCCCGGCGGGTGAGCAGACAAGCCTCTCTGGCTGGTGAGTGCTGGTCGGCACCATTCCTCTGTGCGGTAATCTCTCTGCTTTGTCCTCCACACCCCTGTGGCTGCGCTCCCCTGTGCATCTCCAAAGCTTCCCCCTCGGCCACCTGCAGTCTCCGCCCACGAAGGGGCTTCCTAGTGTGTGGAAACCTTTCCTCCTTCACAGCTCCCTCCCACTGGTGCAGGTCCTGTCCCTATTCTTTTTTCTCTGTTTATTCTTTTTTCTTTTGCCCTACTCAGGTACGTGGAGAGTTTCTTGCCTTTCGGGAGGTCTGAGCTCTTCTGCCAGCGTTCAGCAGGTGTTCTGTAGGAGCTGTTCCACGTGTAGATGTATTTCTGATGTATTTGTGGGTGGGAGGATGAGCTCCACATCTCACTCTTCTGCCATCTTGAAGGTCTCCTTCCCATTGTGGTTTTTATTTGTATTTCAGCAATTACAAATGAACTTAAAACTCTTTTCGTGTGTAATTGACGAATTTTCTGGTTCTTTGACATGCCTGCTCATGACTTTAATTCATTATTTCACATTGAATTATCTACTAGTAAAATCTTTATTTATTGAATGCTAATTTTTTGTTGGTTACTATATATACATATTCTTTGGCCATGCCACGTGGCTTGTGGGATCTTCATTCCCTGACCAGGTTTCAATCCCTGGTCCACGGTAGTGAAAACCTGCGTCCTAACTGCTGGACTGCTGGGGGAATTCCCTGTTGGTTACTATATTGATTTTCTATTGCTATGTAACAAATTACCACAAATTTAGCAGCTTAAATCAACAAAAATATATCTTACAGTTTCTGTGGGTCAGGAGTCCAGCACGATTTAACTAGGAAATCTGCACAGGATCTCCTAAGGCTTACATCAGGGAGTCCATGAGGTATGTTTTCACTTGGAAGTTCTTCCAAGCTCCCTCAGGTCATTGGCAGAATTTATTTCTCTACAGCTGTATGACTGACATCCCTCCTTCCTTGTTACCTGTTGGCCAGCGGCTGTTCTCAGCTACTAGAGGTTATATTCTCAAGTCACTGCATGGTGTCCACTACAAAGGCCTTCTCCAGAACATGATGGTAGCTGTTTCAAGTTCAACATAACTGCATCTCCTGCAGCTTCAAATCTCTTTGACCTCTTCTGTGTCTGACTTTTAGAGCCTTTGTGAGATGGGCTCATCCGATTATGTCAGGCCCACCCATATGCAAGGGGAAAGGATTTTCCAAAATATGCATACCAGGAGTCTTAGAGGTAATCCTAAAATTCTGCCTATCCAGTTATATAAATTGCAAGTACTTTCTGAATGACCTGTCTTTTAATAAATGCTGCTTTTGATAAAAACAATATTCTTAATTTAAATATTGCCAACTGTAATTTCTTCTTCACTTATGGCTTTCAGTTTATATCTTTTAAAATAAATTCTTCTCTTATTGAGATCTTAAACATATCTTTCTTGTGATAGATTTGATTTTTATGTCTCAACAGTCTTAAATTTATACTAAAAGTTTATGCTTATGGTATGAGATAGGTTTCTTAGATAACATATTTTTCTATCTGATTGACAATTCTCCCATTGTCATTTCCAAATTATTTGCTATGTTAGCTCTGTAATATTTTAAGTCTTCATAATAAAAGAGTACTTTTTCATTTGGTCTTTTTGCTCTTTGACGTTTAGTTGTCCTTTCATTTGCAGCACCTGTAATAAATTTTATCTTTAGTATTTTTTAATAATAATCTGCATATGTTTTCTATTTTCAAATATTCCTTCTTTAAACTATGAGTTTTTAGAAGTATGTGTTTACATTTTGAAAAATAACACTTTAATTTTTTACTGCAATACTACTATTGATTTTTCACTTTTAATTATGTAAAAGCAAGTAACTCATTTACTATGAATGGAGAAACATATGCTAAAATCTTCTATTTATTAGTGAGTTTGTCAGTTTATCCTTGAATACTCTATTTAAAAAATATATTTTAAGTCTATGTAATTAGATTAATGAATGTTTAAAATTAATACATTTCCTTGGTAATATAAAGACCTTTGTAATAGAGTCGATTACACTACTTCTCTGAGATTAATGTAATCTTTTTTTTCTTTTTCTTTTTTTTTTTTTGCGGTATGGGGGCCTCTCACTGTTGTGGCCTCTCCTGTTGAGGAGCACAGGCTCCAGACGCACAGGCTCAATAGCCACGGCTCACGGGCCTAGCCGCTCCGTGGCATGTGGCATCTTCCCTGACCGGGGCATGAACCCGTGTCCCCTGCATTGGCAGGCAGACTCTCAACCACTGCACCACCAGGGAAGCCCTGTAATCTTTTATTTGGTCAATATATATTTGATATTTTCATCTTTTCATACTGCCATATCTATGTCCTTAAGTTTAGATATACTTGTATAATTGAGCACATAGCTGCTTTTTATTTGTTTGGTAGACTGTAATATAGTGATATATTTTATATAAGATAAATTTGTACATTTGCCCAACTAATTATACATTATGAAATAAATTATACTTTTTACTTTTGTATTATACTTTTTCTGTTTTATTTTATTTTCCATTCTTCTATTTCAAAAAAAAAAAAAGAGTTTTACTCATTCGATAATTTTCTTCCACTAGTTTGTAGTCACATTTTCTATTTTATCTTTTAACATTACCATTAACATTTTACTGTGAATATATAATTTGACAAAGTTAAAAATTGATCAATACCCAATCTCTTCCAAGAAATATAGTGTATTATAATTTTTATCCCTAGTTATAACTATGCCCAAATTCTCTGATATTTTTGTCAACTGTTTATTTTAATTGTTTAGGTACCACCTCAAAATTTAGTAAAATTATTGTTATTTTGTATAATCAATGTGTACTTAGTTGTTTCTTCATCATTGTAATTGTATTAGTTTATGATTCCTGTTAGACTGCAGGTATTTTTGTAAATTTTCCATTTTCTTGACTTAGCATTAAAAATTTTTAGTGAAGTCTATTAATATTTTTTTAAAAATTTATTTTATATTTAGTGTAGCTGATTAACAATGTTGTATTAGTTTCAGGTGTACAGCAAAGTAATTAAATCATACATATATCTATCTATTCTTTTTCAAATTCTTTTCCCATTTGGGTTATTACACAATATTGAGCAGAGTTCCCTGTGTCATACAGTAGGTCCTTGTTTGTTACCTATTTTAAATATAGCAGTGTATATATGTCAGTCCCAAACTCCCAATCTATCCCTCGCCTGCCACCCACCCTTACCCTGGTAACTATAAGTTTATTCTCTAAGTCTGTGAGTTTTTTTCTGTTTTGTCAGTAAGTTCATTTGTATCATTTTTTTTAGATTCTGCATATAAGCTATATCATATGATATTGTCTTTCTCTGTCTCACTTACTTCACTTAGTATGATAATCTCCAGGTCCATCCATGCTGCTGCAAATGGCATTATTTCATTCTTCTTTATGGCTGAGTAATAGTCCCTTGTATATATGTACCACATCTTCTTTATCCATTCATCTGTCTGTGGACATTTAGGTTGCTTCCATGTTTTGCTATTGTAAATAGTACTACAATGAACATTGGGGTGCATGTATCCTTTTGAACCATGTTCTTTTCTGGATATATGCCCAGAAGTGGGATTGCAGGATCATATGGTAGCTCTGTTTTTAGATTTTAAGGAACCTCCATACTGTTCTCCATAGTGGCTGCACCAATTTACCTTCCCATCAACAGTGTAGGAGGTTTCCTGTTTCTCCACACCCTCTCTAGCATTCATTGTTTGTAGACTTTTCAATGATGGCCATTCTGACTGGAGTTAGGTGATATCTCACTGTAGTTTTGATTTGCATTTCTCTAATAATTAGTGATAATGAGCAGCTTTTCATGTGCCTCTTGGCCATCTGTATGTCTTCTTTGGAGAAATGTCTATTTAGTTCTTCCGCCCATTTTTTGATTGGGTGTTTTCTTGTTTGTTTTGTTTTTTATTATTGAGCTGCATGAGCTGTTTGTAAATTTTGAAGACTAATCCCTTGTTGGGTGCATCATTTGCAAATATTTTCTCCCATTCTGTAGGTTGTCTTTTCATTTTGTTTATGGTTTACTTGGCTGTGCAAACGCTTTTGAGTTTAATTAGGTCCCATTTGTTTATTTTTGTTTTTATTTCCATTATTCTAGGAGATGGATCCAAAAAGATATTGCTGCAATTTACATTAAAGAGTGTTCTACTTATGTTTTCCTCTAAGAGTTTTATAGTATCCAGTGTTACATTTAGGTCTTTAATCCCTTTTGCGTTTATTTTTGTGTATGGCATTAAAGAATGTTCTAATTTCATTTCTTTTTACATGTAGCTGTCCAGTTTTCCCAGCACCATTTATTGAAGAGACTATCTTTTCTCTATTACATAGTCTTGCCTCCTTTGTCATAGATTAATTGACCATAGGTACGTGGATTTATTTCTCAGCTTTCTATCCTGTTTCATTGATCTATATTTCTGTTTTTGTGCCAGTACCATACTGTCTTGATTACTGTAGCTTTGCAGTATCGTCTGAAGTCAGGGAGCCTGATTCCTCCAACTCTGTTTTTCTTTCTCAAGATTGCTTTGGCTACTTGGGGTCTTTTGTGGCTCCATAAAAATTTTAAGATTTCTTTGTTTTAGTTCTATGAAAAATGCCATTGGTAATTTGATAGGGATTGCACTGAATCTGTAGATTGCTTTGGGTAGTATAATCATTTCAACTGTCAGTTGAAATTATATGAAAATGTTATTTCACTATCTTTACTAAAATATATTTTTATAGGCTCTATACTTTTCAAAATGAGTTATTTTCTCTAAATACTTTGAATATTTTTCTTTATTATTGCAACAAAATCTGCTTTCAGCCTTCTATTTTCTTGCAGGTGTTTTACTTTATCTTGGACTCCTTTTAAGATAGTGCCCTTGTCTTTGGGTTTTGTGGTTTCAACACTATATTTATAAAATTATCCTATATGAGATTAGTTGGGCTTTTTGAGTCTCAGGATTATTACTTTTTTTATTTTTCTATATCCTTATCTTCACATATTCCTCTCCCTCTTTCTAATTATTTTTCCACTGGAACTCCACTAAGATATAGCTTAGTCTTTCTCATGCTATTTTCATGTCTCTTAAACATTTGTTCATATTTTTCATTTCTTTACTTCCCTGTCCATTCTGAGTATCAATAATTTCCAACAGTATGTAAATTGTTCTTTACTCCTATCCATCAAATTTCTAATAAGAATTACTATATTTTTCATTTTTAGATATTTCATATTCTTTTCTCACACTGTTCAAGTCACTGCAATGCTTTTTGGTACATATATATTCATGTATATATATGAATGTTGTAGTCTGCATTTGATAATGCCAGTATCTGCAATTGCTGAAGGTTTAATCCTGTAGTTTTAGTTGACTCTCAGGAGCATACTTCCTCAAAATTTTTCTGATTTTTGAGTATGAGTTCTTGATTTCTGGAATTTTATTTGTGAGAATTTCTTGAACCCTGATTATAAAATTTATCCTGCTAGAGAAAGTTTTGGTTTATGCTTCTACAAGAGATAGTTGAGGTAACTACAAACCTGAGACTATCTTGGATTATGTTTTTGGCTTGAGGTTTCTATCACATAAGTCACATGATGGTCAGTGTGGGAATAAGAATTATTTTTCTTATTATCCCCTCAACCTGTAATCAAGTTTAAAACACCAAGCACCAAACTGAATCAGTCTACAGTGTGCATATGTTGTTTTCTTGTTTTCCAACTAAGAGTTTTATTTTGGGGTTGCTCTAGATGATGATACATTTCTATTATCATCTCCCACCTTATGACATTCTGAGTGTATCTCCTCCATCCTTTGGCAGACTGTTAAAAATCTTTATTCCACCAGGGATAGATAGATGCTCAAATGACAGGCACTGGCTTTAGAGATTAATCAGTTCAAAGAACATCTTTTTAGCACAATATATCTGCAAGGACTTCCTTTTCTTATTCATGTACTTGGCACTTTATTTACTTAAAACTTTTTAAAATACATTTTTTATCAAGCATTTTTAGGTGTTCTCTAATGGGAACATTATCCAGACATCCATTCTACCTTATTGTTGGACATATATCCTGTAGTGCCCAAGGCGTTTCTGTGCATAACAACAACAAAAGCAACCAGAAAACACTATTTTAATATAGAGTTTAATGTAACATTAGGAAGAACAAATTTTCTGGCCATTTCAAACACATTACTAGACAAAATGTACAGAATTCTGAGTCTTACACAATTTATTGCTCTGTGTATAATTTAGTCAACTCTACATATCAACATCATGTTTAGTTTATTTCTCCATTATTTTTATACTTGTTTTCAGAGTGTCTTAGATTTATAACTATACTTACTTTGGTACTTTCCTAGAATTTCTGTAATCTTACCAAGAACCAAGAGGCAAACAACTTCATCTTAGACAAGCTGACACAGAACCAGAATCTAGGTTTTTAATAAATTGAATTTGCTTGAAATATAGTCCTTTTGCCTTTTCACCAGGCAAATTGGAACCCGATCCTCTGGGCATCTGGATGAATTTTTCTCATAGAGTTACTCTTTCGTATGAAATTAAAAGCATTTCTAAATTCATATATTTACTTAAATTTTAGCAGTTTGGTACCTGGCATTTTTCTCTAAAATGATTTACTTTTAAGCGTTTTTGGGCCAATATTACATAGCCAATTGCTCTGTCACCATGGCACATTTATTTGGTCTGTTAGCTTTGTTAAAAATATTACTTATTTGTATTTTATTATAATTTGGGGTATCAACTAAATATTTCCTGAAGATATGATGGATTAAGTTTACGTAGTTAAATAGTTAGCTCCTCTCTTTTGGACACAGGGATAATTATTATTAATATATCATTTTGGAACACATTATGGAAAATTATTTTACTTGGTCATTGTTGTGAACACCAGAATTGATCAGTCATTGTTATACTGGTAACATTCCAGCACTTTCAAAGCCTTCGTAGTTTATTCCTAGTTCCCTATATTTAATTGAGAAAGAAGTGTGTAATTTATAAACAAATATAATGGATAGAAGAAACAAAATACCATTTATAAATATTCTCTTTTACTAATTAAATTCTTTTAGAAATCAAATTTTATTCACCTCTTTGCATTTTTGCCTTAAAACTATATTTCATATATTTTATAATTATTATTTGTATTTATGGGGGCATCACTTACAAACTCAGCTCCTTTCAGTGAACCAAAATTCTTCTGCTAATACTTTTACTTCTGATGATAAAATTGTCTCCATGTGACCACTGCCAGAACCTTCAAGTCCGTCCTTAAATAATCTCTGACTCTTCTCCACAAGGTCAGTTCATATGTTCCATCATGGTCAGGCACTCACTGAAATTGTAGACCTGGATGAACCACTGAGCCCAGCCTCATTTAGCAGCTCTCAGACAGAATGTTTTCATGCCATGTATTTTTTAAAGTTTTTTTATGTGTGAGCATTGAAATGAGCTTCCCTTTGTGGATTCTAAAGAAAATTATAAATATAATACAATAATATGAAATTTCTAAAGCAAACTATACATTCATAAAAATCTCAGTAAAATTCCCATCAGTATTTTATAGAAGGAGCTGAATTATATGTATAGATTATACATCAATTTTTACTAAAAAATTAAAAGCAATAGTGATAACATATAGAAAAATACATCAATGGACTGTAAAAATTAATTTGTTATCTGTAAAAGGACAGGTCAATGTAAAAAAATAGAGAAAACAAAGTACAATATTTTCTATATAGGAGATTAGTATATGTGATAAAGACAGATTTTATATCATTCTGAGAAAGAATAGGAAAATTGGGAATTTTTTGAAAAAATGAAACTAACTTTATTTTAAATACATTTTGGATGGGAATTCCCTGGTGGTCCAGTGGTTAGGATTTCACTGCTGTGGCCTGAGTTCAATCCCTGGTCAGGGAACTAAGGTCCCACAAGCCATGTGGTGTGACCAAAAATATATATATATATATATTAGATAGTAAAGAAATATATCATACACACACTGATTTATATAATCACTAGAAGAAAATGTAGGGAGATGAATATACGTATATGCTTTTATAAGTAACTTCAGCCTTATGTCACCTTTGGGGTAGACAGAATAATGCACCCACCCCCCCAACAAGCTGTCTACATTCTAAACCTCTGAATTTGTGAATGTGTTACCTTACACCGTATGTGGCAGGAGGAATTTTGTGGATGTGATTAAGTTGAATCTTGAGCTGAGAAAATTATCCTAGATTATCTGGTAAAAAAGGAAGCCATAGGGTCACAGTCAGAGAAGCAGAGAGAGAGAGAAGATATGAGGACAGAAACACTGAAACAGAAGAGAGAGTGAGAGCGAGAGCAAGAGAGAGCGAGGAAGATGCTACGTTGCTGGCCTTGAAGATGGAACATTGGTGCATGAGCCAAATGAACGCAGATAGCCTCTCAAATCTGGAAAAGTAAAGTCAACAACTTCTCCCCTAGTGCCTCCAGAAGGAAAGCAGCCCTGCCAACTAATTTTAGACTTTGACCTATGGAACTGCCTGATAATAAATCTGTGCTGATTTGAGCCACTAGGTTTTTGGAAATTTGTTACAATAGCAATAGGAAACTAACACAACCTTACTAAATTAGAAACAAATAAGAATGTATGTGGGAAAAAATTACAAAGTTTTATGTCAGGGACATTTTTTAAAATTCCTTATTTAGAAGATATGTACAAATAAGGCAAGAGACAGAATGGAGTGTAGTATTTGCAACGTGTATAAAATCACAAGTTAATATACAGATTATTGACAGACTTCCTTTAAGACAGAAAACGAACAGATAGCCCTGTGATATTATGCAAAGTATATAAGTAGGCTAACTATCAAATAGGAAATACAAATAGAAAGAGGTACATATCTTCACGAGCAATCAAAGAAATTATTATTATTAAAATATGATTTTTTTTTCATCTCAGACTCAAGCTTGTAGAAGTTTGAATACTTCATTCAGTTCATGGTTGGCTTATTTTAGGCATTTTTAAAATAGAATAACAGAAGTTTTAATTATTATACTATTGAAATTAATTCTTTACATAGTCTTGAGATGTTATTACTTGATTACTTTTTATTTTACATATTTCAGTCACCACCTTTGAGACAAAAATGTATTTGAAATTATGACTAAGATAATGTAATAATTTCATTTTTATAAGTGGACTCAAACATGCTTGAGACTAAAATTTAGTGGGAGAAAAAGTAGGATATAATGTTATCATTTTATTTAAAAATAATTTTACATAAATAAATGCATTAATTTGCTCTTAAAAAATGATCAGAACTGATATGTGGGAACAAAAATTCTACTTCCATTTTAAAATTAGTTTGACCTTAAGCAAGTCATAAAATTCTGGATTTTGTGGTCCTTATCTATAAGATAATAAAATTTTTCATAAATCAAGTAAAATAAAGACATCTTATCTCAGAGTGGATGGAATTTATAATATGTATAATAGCAAAGAGATAATCCATAAAATAAAATTATAGGAATATAAGAGATAAAACTAAAGATATTTTAAACTCTGACATTTTTATTCTGATTTTTTGCTAACTACCTCTTAAAGCCTATCCTGCTTTATTGTTCCACTGGGGATTATTGAATTTATCTCCCCCACCCTCAGCTTGATCTTATTTTAATATGTCCTTCTATTTCATTGCTTCCAAAAGCCCTTGTGCATCTGTTTAGTCATGTTTAATTACTAAACATGTGCATTTGAAAAACTTGTTTTGAGAAAATGTAACCATCAGTTATCTTATAAAACAGATTTTCTATTTATCTGTATGGTTTGAAAACGAATCCATAGACATGTTATCCATAGATATCTGCACTCCCATGTTCATTGCAGGATTGTACACAATAGCCAAGATATGGAAACAATCCAGACATCCATGGATAGGTCAATGGATAAAGAAAATGTGACATATACATGCAATGGAATATTATTCAGGCTTTAAAAAGAAGGAAATTTTGCCATTTGTAATAACATGGATGAATTGAAGGACATTATGCTAAGTGACATGTTAGACAAAGAAAGACACATATTCTATGATTTTGATTATTATGTGGAATCTAAAAATGCCAAACTCACAAAAACAGAGAGTAAAATAATGGTTACCAAGCTGGGGTGGGGGGGTGGGCAGGTCAAGGAATATGTTGTTTAAGGGTACAAACTTAGATTAAAAAATCCTGGAGAACTAATTCACAGTATAGCGATTACAGTCTACAACACTCTATTACAACACTAGTTTTTCTAAAAGGCTAGTTCTTAATTGTCCTCAAGTCATACTACGTGGCATGATAGAGTGTTAGCTAAAGTTACAGTGGTAATCATATTGGAATGTATAAATAATTCAAATCAACATGCTGTACACCTTAAACTTACACATTATATCTTACTTTTTAAAAAGAAGCAAAAATAGCTAAATAAATAACAATGCAGGCAATAAACAGAGTTAAAAATAAAATTTTAAAGTGATATAAATGAGTACCAAAACTGATTATTTAGCTTTAAAGTTTTGTGTTCTTTCTCCTTGATCCAAAGAGTCCAATATGTGGATCTGAGGTGGGACCCAGGCATTTATATTTTAAACATATGTCCAGGTGATTTTGATGCAGGTGGTTCTTGCATAAGGAATCTAGTGAGGATGAAGTAGATGAGATTCATTGAGTAGAAGGGGGCCAGATGCAGAGACCACCCCATCCTGGCAAAGAATGTCTGCTTTAATTTTCCCATTTTGAGGGCAAAGCCAACTCTTATTTTGCACATTAAGCTCTTAGAATGTGTTAGGTCTGGTACCAGGACCTTTTATACGCTTTATCTAATTTTAGTGTTCACATTAATCTGTCAGGGTAGGTATCCCAAACTCCATATTATAAATGAATAATCTGTAATGCAGAGAGATTCATAACCTGATGAAGGAACACCGGCAGAAAATATGTTAAATTCAAGTGTATTTGATTGTCGCTAGTAAGCCATGTGTTATCCTAAGCCAACCCTGACAATCAAACTGTTCCAATGCAGAAAAATCGAAAATGAAAAGATGTATGCAAAGAAAAATGATTTTTTTCATAATATGTATTGTAAATAGATTAGGAAGAATCTTTTTTTTCTAAATCTAGTACACAGTTTTGGGAGACATTTTTCTTAACCTCTGATTATACTAACATCTTAGTATTCACAGTTCCCATAAAGTAATTTCAAATGCTTATTAAAGAAAGTAACTTATTTAACATCACATATTTCATATAAAAATAAGTTATTAAAGATTAGAATTATTTAAGTGAACTTGTAATTACTGAATTAAATGTCTTTAATTTAAAAAGAGTAGACACAAGGGACTGGAATATTTCCATAGCTAATGCTCACAGTTTTAAAATGTCTTTTACCCCCATTGATGGTAAATGTTTCTTTTTTTTTTTTTTTTGCTGAACTCTCTGCCTCTCCAGTTACTAGCCACTCACTCTATCCTACCTCTTCTCCTGCAAGTAAAACTTGGCCTAAAAAAAGGCTTGATTCTTTGTTGATGTAAAATCTGCTTTACTGAAATTTCCTCTTAACATGAAGTACATGTAATTCGGTAGAAAATACCCTGGATTTAGGCTTTCTTTCTCTTCATACTGAGCTGTGTAACATTGGTGGGGTGACTTACCTCTCCAGTTTTACTCCACTGTAAAATAGGAAATAAAATACCATTCCAAAATCTAACCCGGAGGTATTAAATGTATATGTCGGATGTTTTTGCATATTGAAACAGTCTTTGAGTATAATTTTTTTTAATTAGACAAAGCTGAATAGAAAAGTACTGATCAGAAATTTAGAAAAGAAAAACTTATCTGTAGTGGGCCACAAAAAGATAAGATGGGAAACGTTAAAGTGTGTACAAGTGGAGGGTATAGGCAGAAGGTCTGACATACAGTTGGGTGCTTAGGAAATGGGAAAGAGAGAGGAGGAGGTTGGAGAAACACGAGGGGCTTTTCTGACTGTGTATAGACAATGCTTTGTTACAGGTAATTACAATCATCACAAACTTCAGTATCCTTCTTGTCTTGATGTTGGTGTCATTTCTGCTGTCAAAGCAGAGAGCTGCACCCATTCACACGGAGGTTTTCGGGTAGTGCCAAGTGCAAAATGAACAGCAGTTGTCATCTCTAATCTTCCCTTTTCCAGAACAAGAAGAACTACCTTGGCTAAACTCAGGGGGAAATATCTATCTGAATGTTGTCTCCTTTAACATGAGCATTCTCTACTCTATAGCCTGTACCTGTACCAGTTGTTGTTGTTGTTGTCTAAATTAATTAATTAATTAATTTTTGGCAACGTTGGGTCTTCGTTGCAGTGCGCAGGCTTCTCATTGCGGTGGCTTCTCTTATTGCAGAGCACAGGCTCTAGGCACGCGGGCTTCAGTAGTTGTGACTCGCGGGCTCAGTTGCTGTGGTGCACGGGCTGGCTTAGTTGCTCCGTGGCATGTGGGATCTTCCCAGACCAGGGATGGAACCCATGTCCGCTGCACTGGCAGGCGGATTCTTAACCACTGTGCCACCAGGGAAGTCCCTATACCAGTAGTTAATATACCCACACAAATAACTACTGTCACTTAAGAAATTAAACAACATTGTATCACTTTCTATGTACAGATCAGTGCCACTGAACTACAGCAACAAGTCAATTTAGGTCCAGGCAATTAAAATAACCATACACATTTATAAAATGGGTGGTCTGTGAGCAAAGCAAACCATGATGAATATTATGTTTACAAAATACAAATGAAACTATAAAACAGGTCAAGAATGATGCAATTAAAAATTATCATTATTTTAAAAGTTGACTTTTCTGAAGTGCTAATACTGTTTTGTCTTACTTAATAGAGAATTTTAAATTCACTATTAAATATCCAGCATCCAAATAAAAATTTCATATCAGAATCTTCTTTTGCATGAAGTACAGATAAGGAAAGACTTCTTAGGGTTCTCTTTTGAAAGGGCCATGCCTTACTTTCAGGAAAGACTTTAAAAAGTTATATTCCAGAGTTTCACTTCTATTTCAGAGTCCAGAGAAACTGGAGACTTAAGAGTCACGAGTTACTGACAGCTGAAAGCATGAAGACATGAAGGGGTCTGGGGCTTGAGTGCCGATGCTCGGGAGAGGGGCTCTCTAGTGGAAGTGCTGTATCAGGGCTTTGTCTCCTCTCTACCACTACCTAGTTTGTAAACATGAAAACATACTTAGATTTCAAGGCTTGATTTTAAAATTTTCACAGTGAGGCTAGAAATAAGTTGTCTTCATGGAGGAAGATCACAGTCTCTTAAACTCCCTTTCAGCTTTAGGGGCTACAGATTTATGAAGCACCATTGAAATGAGGGGTGACGCACCTCCAGAATGCTGTGAAGGAAAAAGCTTTCCATGGAACAGAATAGCCTGGTTCTGCTAATTGCTGGTGTGGTGGTCTTTGAGAAAGTCTTTTCACATTTTTTTTCAAAGGAAAAGGATATACTAGATTGATTTTCAAAACTTTTTTTTTCCTAGTCAAAATATTCTTTATTTTCAACAAAATCATATATTTTAAACTCCAGTACTTAAAATTTTAAAATTAAAGCTGGTCTGGTGAAACTGGGTGTTAAAAACTGTAATCCCCGTGCCTCAGCCCTCCATATAAAGTGGCATAATCCTAAGAGATGACTCAGATCAAACAGTCTATAATTTCACCACTGTCAAAACTGAGTTGTGTGAATTTTTAGTTTTATTATACAAAATCAGATAAACATTTATTCAGCTCTGGTTTCCTGAATAAAATTTTCACAAGTGAAAGCACAATGCTATTCCAACCCAGTTTTGAGAAATTACCAAAAAATAACATGTTCAGTCCCTGAACACATTTACCTTCTACCTCGGAAGTGCCTGTGTGCATTCTGAGACTAGCAATTTAATAAGACAATTAACTGTTGTGGCCCTGAGGTTAAGTGCTTTTGAAAAGTTTGGGTTATTTCCAAGGGAAAGTGTTTCTGACTGTGGCCATGGTTATCACTCCTACTATCAACCTAAATCTTAATCTCACGCTCTCTAATGAATGACATAACAGCTCTTTGCGAATTTTTTTTCTTCTCCCTGGGATTTGTGCTTTCCCATATCCCAAGAAGATTGATTCTCTGCAGTCTACAAGTAGGAGGCTCTAGAAATTAAGAATTTGGCTGTAATATTTCAAAAACATTCTGGTGATCATCATTATTCACAAAAATTGAAAACTGATTATGTGTCATTAACTGGAAACATTAATTTGGGGATTAAGCAAGTATTTAGAGAGATAAGGGAGATACTGTTCTCAGAGAACAATATGATTTTCATGTAATAAACATTAAGATTTGACATCTCTGTAAAATCAGGCCCTGGATTTATAAGATAATTTACTGAATATAATATCTAGATCTTTTTGTAGAAAAATAGAAATCTACAGAAGTCTTGATTTTTGCCTATGTGTGTATTTGTGCAATAAAGCACACATTGGTTATTTATCTTATTTATCTTTTGTTTATTTATTTATTGAGTATATGATGAGTTGGCCATTAGGAGGAAAGAAAAGCTTTGATAGGTACTAAAATATACTTTGACTCTTGACTTCACTGAATTTTCTTACAGAAAGTTCAGGTTAAGTGGGAAGTAAAATGTTAGCAGCAAGTTAATGCAGTTATACTTCAGAGGCTGACCTTTTTGATAATGTCTGCTTAAGCAATATAATGTCATTTTATTCATGAAAGAACTCATTTTTTATATCTTCTGAAGCTTCAATCTATATGTAGTTTAAGACTTTATGTGTCAGGGAAAGAAGTAAAATCCTTGTGGATAATCTTAGTTTAACAACGAACTACCTCTCTAGCATCAAACAACTATATATAATAATTGCATTTAACTTAAACAGCTTACTCTGAAGAAAAAAATCTCATGAAATTTTTTAAGTGAATGGACATGGGTTTGAAAAATCAAACTTCACATAGATGATATTCTATGTGAAGGTTAATTCTAAGAAGTAAAAAAAAACCATTTTAATTGCCAGTGTTATAATCATTTACTTTATGGAATACTTTTCATCTTAGAATTTTCACAGTTTTCCATTCAGTTTCACTTTTACCTTTATATTTCTGAAACCCCTATATAAAATTCATACTTGATTGGATTGAGAGAGCTACCAATGAAATTGTCCAAGTAACATGAAATGTTTGTCCTTGGTTACTGATTGAATTAAGTGATCTCTAGCACACTCTATGCAAAGTATTATGTAATCTGACATAAATTTTGGAGATTGCACATTACATGAAGAGATGAAATATTTGCTTTCATTTCTGAATGATGTTTTACTTTGGGGGTTAACAGATTCCTACTTATGATTAACCATCCTTGTTTGTAATCAAAATGTTAAGCAAGTGTGTACGCAATACTTGAGGCTTTATAACTAAAGAATGTTTTCCCTACCATTGCTTGAAATCAGAAATCATTATGTTATAGTTCATACAACCACTAAGATTAGAAGAATACACATAAATTATGTTTGTATTTGTAAAGTATCCCAAATCTGAGAACATGTCCTATTAGCATAACTATACCACATCATTTTTTCATAATTATCAAACAGACAGAAATAGTGGTAAAGCCAATTTGACCCTTACTCCTTCAATTTAGGAAACATCAGATAAAAGGAGATGAAAAACAAGCAACAATTTTGGATACTCTTGCAGAAGATAAGTAAGAAGGTACATTTCCTGTCAGTCAGCTAGAAGAGTAGGCTGTATAGAAAGGAGGTGTGTTTCTTGTGATGGTCAGATAGACGAGTAGGTTGTATAAAAAGGAGCTACTCAAAATGTGGTCCATGTACTACTGCTTTTCTCCAACTCTTTATTGTCCGTCCTGTTGAGGTACCTGGAGATTTGAAAGTGATGTACTTTCTTGCTCTATAAACATCTAACCACATAAAACTTAGGAGATTTTTTGCTACAAGAAATATGGGAGAATGGATTTGTGGAAATAAATAGCAGACTTTGCTATACTTGGCAAGTATGGGAGGTATTTTCCTTCACTTGGTGGATGTCCAAGTGTAAATATTGACATTTCCAAGATAGAACTTGCACAACACAGTGAAATAAACAGGAATGGAAATCAGCCAGTCACTTTATATTCATGAGATTCTTCCAATATAAGAATTTGCTTAATAAGTTTCTCATGAAGATTGTTTTAAAGTGTTTGAAGAAATATTTCTTAAAGAACTAAGTTAACCCATTATATATTTTTAAAAATATTACTTATGTTGAAACTTATTTGGTATTCATTAATGTCTTATGTAAGTCACTGAATTATCTACATGCTTTGTACTTGTTGATTAGGGACAGCCATGTGAACCAGTGCAGGTGTTGGAGTTGGATTACTGACTGATAATCTTAAAAGGGCTATGAGGACCTCCAGAAATACTGAGAATCACAAAAAGTATTCAGTCCAAGATGCAATTATTTCATTCTTGACAAGTGAACTATATAATAAACATTGAATCAGAATTAACATGAAGTTTATTCAACTTATTTCTTCCTCTTGAGGAACATATAATTTGTTTACCTGGCACCTCCCCTTGGAGAAGAAATGTATTACAGTAGGAGGAAAACCTGTAATAATTTGATTAGGAGGTTTTGGGAGGAATATTTTAAAATAATGTCATACACCATAAAGATAACTATAAAATAATTTGCAGCCAGTCACATAGAAATGCATATCCTAAATATTGGGCTTAGGCTGCTTGATGGCAATTAATATAGTACTCACAATGATGTACACAGTACACGTATGCAGTACTACTTATCCAAGAAACTGACAATAATCAATTAGGAAGTCACCGATATTGAATTATTTGAAGTACAGATTGTCAAATGTAAGAAAAAAGATTATTTGTTTTTGATTTGAATTAAAAATGTAAACACTTGATTATTGTCTTTATTTCTCATAGCATAACTAAAAGTTTAGCTTCAACCCAGGAAAATAAAATATGAAATACTGGTAAATAAGGCACATCATCTTTATATTATAGTCTTAAAATTCCAGAGGAATTAAGACTGTAATACTGATGTAGATGAAATTAATTTACATATACACACAGAGATAGAGCCTTAGACATAAATACCCATACATTTTTCCCTCGTGAATAACATCCTAGATCTTAGTTCTCTTAATGACAAAGCAACTTGTAGTTTTCCTGTGAAATTATAAACATAAATAGAATCTAAATATTGCATATCATATTTATATTCTACAGGTTTTAATTTCTTTCTTCATTCAACATGTTAATCAATAACCTATATACCTTTAAATCTAAAAGCATATTAGAGAATATTCAGTGACAGAATGTCAGAGGAAATGCTTAAATGACTATTTTCTCACTAGAAAGCAGAATAAATATATGTGGCAATATATAGGTGTATGCCTTTTTTATACCAAATAAGAAAGCATATAGTGGGATAGTAGATGTTTAGTAGAAAGCATGATGAAATGAAAAACATAAGGCAAAGAAAATTTTAAAATATAACACTGGGTTAATATTTTCTTAATTGTCAATATTTAATAGGGTTTTTTATCCTTAAATATTAAATCTACAATAAAATAAAGAAAAAGAAAAAAATAGAAAGGAAGAAAAAGGAAGGAAAGAGTAGAACAGAATAGAATAGAATAGAAAATAAATCTGTTAGAAATTGCTTAATTTGGTACAGGGGTATTAAACAGTAAACAAGCACTTCAATAATATTGGAAGCTGAGCAAGATATTGCTGTTGTTGAAATAAACATTATTTCAGAAAGCCATATCAACATTTATATTGATGATTACAAAATAAAATGATCCATGATATTTTAATAATATCCTTTTAACTGCCCTTTGACATTTGAATTATTTCATCAACCATTTCAGGTTGTCATTACTTTGTCCATTTATAAGCTTTTGCAATTTGAAAAATTGAAACTTAAAGTAACATAGCAGTTCTGTTCTTCCTTTATTGGGGGTTTAGAAGAGGTATAAACTTTATTTTCTTAACATTGCATATAATACTTCCTCAAAAATTCTAAAACAATTTTATTTTCCAAAAAAAAAGTCATTGTTTCTTTGGGTGACTTAAGATTATGATTTAATTAGGGTATAGACAGTACTTCAATTTTTTATTTATTAATTTTTATTTTTTTATTGCAGTATAGTTGATTTACAATGTCATGTTAGTTTCAGGTATACAGGAAAGTGATTCAGTCATTCATATATATATATATATATATATATAAAGAATATATATAAACATATATATATAAATAATATATATATTCTTTCTCAGATTCTTTTCCATTGTAGGTTATTACAAGATATTTAATATAGTTCCCTTTCCTATAAAATAGGTCCCTGTTGGTTATCTATATATAGTAGGATGTATCTGTTAATGCCAACCCCCTAATTTATTACTACCCCCAACTTCCCCTTTGGTAACCATAGTTGTTTTGAGTGTCTGTTTCTGTTTTGTAAATAAGTTCATTTGTACTATTTTTTAGATTCCACAT
>NW_020172492.1:4873686-4972799 GCF_003031525.2 Neophocaena asiaeorientalis asiaeorientalis
TATATATATATATATATACACACACACATATAAATACCACATATATACCACATAATCTTTATGTATTCACCAGTCAACAGACATTTAGGTTGCTTGGCTATTGTAAATAGTGCTGCTATGAACATAGGGGTGCATGTATTTTTTCGAAATAGAGTTTTTGTCTTTTCTGGATATATGCCCAAGAGTAGGATTGCTGAATCACATGGTATTTCTATTTTCAGTTTTTTAAGGAATTTCCATACTGTTTTACATAGTGGCTGCACCAATTTACATTCCCACCAGCAGTGGAAAAAACTTCCCTTTTCTCCACACCCTCTTCAGCATTTATTATTTGTAGACTTTTTGGTGATGGCCATTCTCACTGGTGTGAGATGATACCTCATTGAAGTTTCTATTTTTTGTTTTTAAATTTTTGAATTTTATTTTATTTATTTTTTTACACAGCAGGCTCTTATTAGTTATCCATTTTTACATATTAGTTTATATATGTCAATCCCAATCTCCCAGTTCATCACACCACAACCCACCCCCTCACCACTATGGACACCTTGGTGTCCATACGTTTGTTCTCTACATCTGTGACTCAACTTCTGCACTGCAAACCGGTTCATCTGTACCATTATTCTAGGTTCCATATATATGCGTTAATATACAATATTTGTTTTTCTCTTTCTGACTTACTTCACTCTGTATGACAGCCTCTAGGTGCATCCACCTCACTACAAATGACTCAATTTTGTTTCTTTTTATGGCTGAGTAATATTCCATTGTATATATGTGCCACATCTTCTTTATCCATTCGTCTGTTGATGGACACTTAGGTTGGTTGCTTCCATGTCCTGGCTATTGTAAATAGTGCTGCAATGAACATTGGGGTGCATGTGTCTTTTTGAATTATGGTTTTCTCTGGGTATATGCCCAGTAGTGAGATTGCTGGGTCATATAGTAATTCTATTTTTAGTTTTTTAAGGAACCTCCATACTGTTCTCCGTAGTGACTGTATCAATTTACATTCCCACCAACAGTGCAAGAGGGTTCCCTTTTCTCCACACCCTCTCCACATTTGTAGTTCGTAGATTTTCTGATGATGCCCATTCTAACTGGTGTGAAGTGATACCTCACTGTAGTTTTGATTTGCATTTCTCTAATAATTAGTGATGTTGAGCAGCTTTTCATGAGCTTCTTGGCCATCTGTATGTCTTATTTGGAGAAATGTCTGTTTAGGTCTTCTGCCCATTTTTGGATCAGGTTGTTTGTTTTTTTTAATATTGAGCTGCATGAGCTGTTTATATATTTTGGAGATTAATCCTTTGACCATTGATTCGTTTGCAAATATTTTCTCCCATTCTGAGGGTTGTCTTTTTGTCTTGTTTGTAGTTTCCTTTGCTGTGCAAAAGCTTCTAAGTTTCATTAGGTCCCATTTCTTTATTTTTATTTCCATTACTTTAGAAGGTAGAACAAAAAAGGTCTTCTGTGATTTATGTCAGAGTGTTCTTCCTATGTTTTCCTCTAAGAGTTTTATAGTGTTCAGTCTTACACTTATGTCTTTAATCCATTTTGAGTTTTTTTGTGTGTATGGTGTTAGGGAGTGTTCTAATTTCATTCTTTACATGTAGCTGTCCAGTTTTCCCAGCACCACTTATTGAAGAGACTGTCTATTCCCCATTTTATATCCTTGCCTCCTTTGTCATAGATTAGTTGACTATAGGTGTATGGGTTTATCTCTGGGCTATCTATCCTGTTTCATTGATCTATATTTCTGTCTTTGTGCCGGTACCATATTGTCTTGATTACTGTAGCTTTTTAGTATAGTCTGAAGTCAGGGAGTCTGCTTCCTCCAGTTCCGTTTTGTGTCCCTCAAGACTGCTTTGGCTACTCGGGTTCTTTTGTGTCTCCATACAAATTTTTTGATTTTTTGTTCTAGTTCTGTAAAAATTGCCATTGGTAATTTGATAGGGATTGCATTGAATCTGTAGATTGCTTTGGGTAGTAGAGTCATTTTCACAATATTGATGCTTCCAATGCAAGAACATGGTATATCTCTCCATCTGTTTGTATCATCTTTAATTTCTTTCATCAGTGTCTTAGTTTTCTGCATACAGGTCTTTTGTCTACTTAGGTAGGTTAATTCCTAGGTATTTTATTCTTTTTGTTGTAATGGTAAATGGGAGTGTTTCCTTAATTTCTCTTTTAGATTTTTCATCATTCGTGTATAGGAATGCAAGAGATTACTGTCATTTAATTTTGTATCCTGTAACTTTACCAAATTCATTGCTTAGCTCTAGTAGTTTTCTGGTGGCATCTTTAGGATTCTCTATGTATAATACCATGTCATCTGCAAACAGTGACAGTTTTACTTCTTTACCAATTTGTATTCCTGTTTTTTCTTTTTCTTCTCTGATTGTTATGGCCAGGACTTCCAAAAGTACGTTGAAAAATAGTGGTGAGAGTGGACATCTTTGTCTTGTTTCTGATCTTAGAGGAAATGCTTTCAGTTTTTCACCATTGACAATGATGTTTGCTGTGGGTTTGTCGTATATGGCCTTTATTATGTTGAGGTAGTTTCCCTCTATGCCCACTTTCTGGAGAGTTTTTATAATAAATCGTTGTTGAATTTTGTCAAAAGCTTTTTCTGCATCTATTGAGATGATCATATGGTTTTTCTTCTTCAGTTTGTTATGGTGTATCACATTGATTGATTTGCATATATTGAAGAATCAATGGTGTATCACATTGATTGATTTGCATATATTGAAGAATCCCTGCATCTCTGGGATAAATCCCACTTGATCATGGTGTATGATCCTTTTAACGTGTTGTTGGATTCTGTTTGCTAGTATTTTGTTGAGGACTTTTGCATCTACATTCATCAGTGATATTGGTCTGTATTTTCTTTTTTTGTAGTATCTTTGTGTGGTTTTGGTATCAGGGTGATGATGGCCTTATAAAATGAGTTTGGGAGTGTTCCTCCCTCTGCAATTTTTTCAAAGAGTTTGAGAAGGATGGTATTAGTTCTTCTCTAAATGTTTGATAGAATTCACCTGTGAAGCCATCTGGTCCTGGACTTTTGTTGGTTGGAAGATTTTTAATCACAGTTTCAATTTCATTACTTGTGATTCATCTGTTCATATTTTCTCTTTCTTCCTGGTTCAGTCTGGGAAGGTTATACCTTTCTGAGAATTTGTCCATTTCTTCCAGGTTGTCTGTATTATTGGCATAGAGTTGCTTATAATAGTCTCTTAGGATGCTTTGTATTTCTGCAGTGTCTGTTGTAACTTCTCCTTTTCAATTTCTAATTTTATTGATTTGAGTCTTCTCCCTCTTCTTCTTGATAAGTCTGCCTAATGGTTTATCAATTTTGTTTATCTTCTCAAAGAACCAGCTTTTAGTTTTATTGATCTTTGCTCCGTGGGTCTGTGATTTTTTACAGTTTTTTTCCCTGTAATTGATTTCTAATCTCATAGCATTGTGGTCAGAAAAGATGCTTGATATGATTTCAATTTTCCTAAATTTACTGAGGCTTGATTTGTGATCCAAGATGTGATCTATCCTGGAGAATGTTCCATGCGCACTTGAGAAGGAAGTGTTATCTGCTGTTTTTGGATGGAATGTCCTATAAATATCAATTAAATCTATTTGGCCTATTGTGTCATTTAAAGCATGTGTTACCTTAGTAATTTTCTGTTTGGATGATCTTTCCATTGGTGTAAGTGAGGTGTTAAAATCCCCCACTATTATTGTGTTACTGTCGATTTCCTTTTTTAGAGCTGTCAGCAGTTGCCTTATGTATTGAGGTGCTCCTATGTTGGGTTCATATATATTTATAATTGTTATATCTTCTTCTTGGATTGGTCCCTTGATCATTTTGCAGTGTCCTTCCTTGTCTCTTGTAACATTCTTCATTTTAAAGTCCATTTTATCTGATATGAGTATTGCTACTCCAGCTTTCTTTTGATTTATATTTGCATGGAATATCTTTTTCCATCCCCTCACTTTCAGTCTGTATGTGTCCCTAGGTCTGAAGTGGGTCTCTTATAGACAGTATATATATATATAGGTCTTGTTTTTGTATCCATTCAGGAGCCTGTGTCTTTTGGTTGGAGCATTTAATCCATTCACATTTAAGGTAGTTATCAATATGTATTTTCCTATTACCATTTTCTTAAGTGTTTTGGGTTTGTTTTTGAAGGTCCTTTTTTTTCTGTGTTTCCACTTAGAGAAGTCCCTTTAGCATTTGTTGCAGAGCTGGTTTGGTGGTGCTGAATTTTCTTAGCTTTTGCTTGTCTGTAAAGGTTTTAATTTCTCCATCGAATCTGAATGAAATCCTTGCCGGGTAGAGTAATCTTGGTTGTAGGTTCTTCCCTTTCATCACTTTAAATATGTCATGCCACTCCCTTCTGGCTTGTAGAGTTTCTGCTGAGAAATCAGCTGTTAACCTTATGGGAGTTCCCTTGTGTGTTATTTGTCATTTTTCCCTTGGTGATTTCAATACTTTTTCTTTGTGTTTAATTTTTGCCAATTTGTTTACTGTGTGTCTTGGCATGTTTGTCCTTGGGTTTATCTTGTATGGGACTCTCTGCGCTTCCTGGACTTGGATGGTTATTTCCTTTCCCATGTTGAGGAAGTTTTCCACTATAATCTCTTCAAATATTTTCTCAAGTCGTTTCTCCATCTCTTCTTCTGGGACCCCTATAATGCGAATGTTGTTGCATTTAATGTTGTCCCAGAGGTCTTTTAGGCTGTCTTCATTTGTTTTCATTCTTTTTTCTTTATTCTGTTCCACAGCTGTGAACTCCACCATTCTGTCTTCCAGGTCACTTATCCGTTCTTCTGCCTCAGTTATTCTTCTATTGATTCCTTCTAGTGTATTTTTCCTTTCAGTTATTGTATTGTTCATGTCTGTTTGTCTGTTCTTTAATTCTTCTAGGCCTTTGTTAAACATTTCTTGCATCTTCTTGATCTTTGCCTCCATTCTTTTTCCGAGGTCCTGGATCATCTTCACTATCATTATCCTGAATTCTTTTTCTGGAAGGTTGCCTATATCCACTTTATTTAGTTGTTTTTCTGGGGTTTTATCTTGTTTCTTCATCTGGTACATTGCCCTCTGCCTTTTCATATCTTTCTGTGAATGTGATTTTTGTTCCATAGGCTGCAGGATTGTAGTTCTTCTTGCTTCTACTGTCTGCCCTCTGGCGGATGAGGCTATCTAAGAGGCTTGTGCAAGTTTCCTGATGGGAGGGACTGGTGGTGGGTAGAGCTGGCTATTGCTCTGGTGGGCAGAGCTCAGTAAAACTTTAATCCACTTGACTGCTGATGGGTGGGGCTGTGTGTCCCCTCCCTGTTGGTTGTTTGGTCTGAGGCAACTCAACACTGGAGCCTACCTGGGCTCTTTGGTGGGGCTAATGGTAGACTCTGGGAGGGCTCATGCCAAGGAGTACTTCCCAGAACTTCTGCTGCCAGTGTCCTTGTCCCTATGGTGAGACACAGCCACTGCCTACCTCTGCAGGAGACTCTCCAACACTAGCAGGTAGGTCTGGTTCAATCTCCTATGGGGTTACTGCTCCTTCTCCTGGGTCCCGATGCACACACTTTGTGTGTGCCCTCCAAGAGTGGAGTCTCTGTTTCCCTCAGTCCTGTCAAAGTCCTGCAATCAAATCCCTCTAATCTTCAAAGTGTGATTCTCTAGGATTTTCTCCTCCCATTGCCGGCCCCCCAGGTTGGGAAGCCTGACGTGGGGTTCAGAACCTTTGCTCTAGTTGATGGACTTCTGTGATATAAGTGTTCTCCAGTTTGTTAGTCTCCCACGCAGCAGTTATGGGATTTGATTTTATTGTGATTGTGCCCCTCCGACCATTTCATTGTGGCTTCTCCTTTGTCTTTGGATGTGGGGTATCTTTCTTTTTTTTGGCGGTACATGGGCCTCTCACCGTTGTGGCCTCTCCCATTGTGGAGCACAGCCTCCGGACGTACAGGCTTAGTGGCCATGGCTCATGGGCCCAGCTGCTCCACGGCATGTGGGATCTTCCCAGACCGGGGCACAAACCCGTGTCCCCTGCATCGGCACGTGGACTCTCAACCACTGCGCCACCAGGGAAGCTCTGTGGGGTATCTTTTTTGGTGAGTTCCAGTGTCTTCTGTCTTCCTGTCAATGATTGTTTAGCAGTTAGTTGTGATTCCGGTGCTCTTGGAAGAGGGAGAGAGAGCTTGTCCTTTTACTCCGCCATCTTGAACTTTTCTCTCTCTTCATAGCACTTTTGATTTACATTTCTTCTGTCCATTTTTTGGTTGGGTTGTTTGTTTTTTTGATATTGTGTTATATGAGCTGTTTGTATATTTTGGAAATTAAGCCCTTATTGATCGCTTCATTTGCGGATACTTTCTCCCAGTCTGTAGGTTGTCTTTTCATTTCCTTTATGGTTTCCTTTGCTGTTCAAAAGCTTACAAATTTGATTAGGTCTCATTTGTAAAACAGTACTTCTAAACCACAATACCGTGATAGAGTAAAAGAATGACAGCACACTGCTATCAAAAAATGAGCCTTCACATCTCACCCATCCTAGACATTCTGGAAACATTCTTTAGTGAAGTTTCATGTGATACATTCACTGATCCCCTATGCAAAGAAGCATCAATATCAACAGAAGTTTTGTTTAGGCAAAGTGGGCTTTCTTTCACCCTGCCTCCATTTGTGTGGTAAGTGTTCAATGTAGAAAACTTGGAGAAAAATTATAAGCAAAATATCACTCAGAAGTGACCCTTATCAACATTTTTGCATATCTCTTTTCAGCCTACATGTATGTACACACACAATCTAGAATACTAAAATATGTAAGATACTCTACATTGTAATTTATAAAATATTCTTGCACTTAATTTATACACTGAGCTTTAGAAGTTAGTTTGATCTTAGTGTAAGTTGCTTTATCAGATTTACCCTGAGTAATTTTTGGAGGGTGTTGAAGAAGAGGCTGGAAGATCATAACTGCCCGAGGCAAGTGGAAAAATCACCACTACCTGGAAAGCAGGAGTTTTAAGAGGGAAAAATCTCCCTATTTCATAAACTTTTATGTATTTGACATTTGCTTAGTAAAAGAGATATAGATCAATGTTATTAGAAGACTTTTGTGCATGTGGGGATCTCAAAGACAGTAAACTCCCATCTTTGCAAACACTACATAATACATTTCACGTGTTGATGGATCTCCGTATATAAACTGAACATGAAAATGAATAAGTATATTCTCTTCTTGACAAAAGAGGCTAATGGAACTTACTCAACTAAAGCTTTTCACATTAAATTGAAATTATACCTCTAAATCTTGGAAGTAGTGAAAGACAGGCTTACCTCCTCCATGTTAAGACATTGAAAAAATATTGGCCAAAGCAAAGATTTATAAGATGTCACTGAAAGCATTCACTCTAACAGTAAAGAAGACAGTATGATGGTGAAATGATGGTTGTAATTCAAAATTAATCACATGGCATGGTAATAATTCCATAGCAGTTAGATCTTTTTTACCAGACTGCATCTGGCATCCTATCATGCTGTATTTTAAGGGTATAATTGTTCTTCATAGGTATAACTGTTCAGTGTTCAGTTTGAAGTAATAAAGAAATATTTACCCAAAAAAGGAGAGCTTCAGTGAGGTAAATGTACTTTTAAATTTTAGAGATTGATATTTCATCAGCATATGCTTTAAAAGGAAAAAGAAGAATAATCAGATTGTGAGGAGAATGACTTTTTTGCTAGTGTATCAGGCTAGAATTCTAAGCTTGTCTGCTTAAAATTATCATAGAATTTTCTTTAAATTATAATAATAATTACTAGTTTTTACTCTCAGAAGGGAAAATAAAACTGACCACAATGTTGAAAATTCCTTTCTCAGCTCATGGAAAGTTTCTAGTTATCAGTCTCTTCACTCTAGCCTACTGTCTTTATTGTCCATCAGTATTGGATGGCCTCAAAACTTCATGGAAAGGGAAGGTAATTTAAAAGAGTAACATTAAAAAAGTTATTAGTCTTTCCTCTAGACTCAGTGACATTAGTATTTTACCTTTATCAATTTTCCCTGCATCAATGTAGTGGATTGATTCATTTGTCCCCAAAATACATTTCCACCTTAAACCTCAAAAACATGTCCTTATTTGAAATAAGGAACTTTGCAGCTATAATCAGTTAAGGATTATGCAATTAAATCATCCTGGGTTTAGGACCCACCTTAAATCCAACGACTGCTGTCCCTATAAGAAAAGAAGAACCAGAGACACAGAAAGAAGGCCAAATGAAAACAACGGCACAGATTTGAATGTTGTGTCTGCAAGTCAGGGGACACCAAGGACTGCCAACAGGCATGGAACAGAGTCTCCCTCAGAGCCTTCAGAAGAACCAACCTTGCCAACATCCTGATTTCCAAAGTTTCTCTTCCAGACTGAGATAATAAATTTCTGTTGCTTTAAGTCACCCAGTTTGTGGTACTTTCTTATGGCAGCCTTAGGAATCTAATACAACTATTAACTCAAGGAATTGCTAGGAGGTTACCCATACATGAAACAAAATAAATAAAAATCTAGCCAACACTATGGACTGAACCATGTACGTGTAAATCATTTTCAAGGTTTTGATAGAACAATTAACAACTGGTACCAGTGAGAAGCAGCTGATCAGGAGAATCAGGTCCAGTCCCACGCATTTGAGTAAGTCACATAGTACAACATGATGGAGCCCAGATGTTATGACTTTCCTGGGCTGAGGTGTCTAAACACACTTAACTTTTTAACATATCTGGCCCTAGTGTAGAATAACTGGAGCTGGGCTTAAAAGTCAGGGACTTCTGTGTTGATATTGCTATAGATGGTCTGTGTTTGTTGTTTGTATTCTTTCTTAAAGCTAAGTAAACTTGGTGTTAGTTAAAACCTAAGTAAACCTAAGTTAAACCTAAGTTAGTGACTCTTTTACTTCTTCCTTTGCAATTTGGATCCCTTTTATCTTTTTCTTCTCTGATTGCTGTGGCTAAGACTTCCAAAACTATGTTGAATAAAAGTGGTGAGAATGGACATCCTTGTCTTGTTCCTGATCTTAGAGGAAATGCTTTCATCTTTTCACCATTGAGTATGATAATGGCCATGGGTTTGTCATATATGGCCTTTATTGTGTTGAAGTATGTTCCTTTTATGCCCACTTTCTGGAGAGTTTTTATCATAAATGGATGTGGAATTTTGTCAAAAGCTTTTTCTGCATCTATTGAAATGATCATATGGTTTTTATTCTTTAATTTGTTAATGTAGTGTATCACACTGATTTATTTACAGATACAGAAAAATCCTTGCATACTTGGGATAAATCCCACTGTATCATAGTGTATGATCCTTTTCATGTATTGTTGGATTCAGTTTGCTGATATTTTGTTGAGGACTTTTGCATCTACATTCATCAGTGATATTGGCCTATAATTTTCTCTTTTTGTGCTATCTTTGTCTGGGTTTAGTATCAGGGTGATGCTAGCCTCATAGAATGAGTTTAGAAGTATTCCTTCCTCTGCAATTTTTTGGGATGATTTAAGAAGGATAGGCGTTAAGTCTTCTCTAAATGTTCTGTAGAATTCACCTGTGAAGCCATCTGGTCCTGAACTTTTGTTTATTGGGAGTTTTTCAATTGTGAGTCTGATTTTCCAGCTGAACCCAAACCAAATTGCTTATAGTACAGACTAGGCATTGCATGACTCTCTTTATATAGGGAAATACATATATATATATATATATATAATCTATCTACCTATCATCTATTTATCTCTCTACCTATCTGGCTAGCTATCATCTATCATCTGTCTATATTTACATACTTAGCTCTGTCTTGTAAACATATTTAATTTTAACATCATAGGAAATTGTGAGTTAGGTGTTTCATAGTTTAAAAAAAATAGCTAAGTTTGAAGTAAGTTGTTCTATGGTGGGTAAGGTTTTGATAGAGAAGCCTTTATAGGAGCATATGGACAGTCACAGAGTAGCATAAGCATAGGACATGGGGGTATATGAAGCTGGGGGACCAAGATTACAAAGTGAGTTTTTGTAGCCAAATATATTTAGTGCTCCTTCTGAAAAGATATAGGGATCAAATGGGTTTATCAATAAAATAAGTCAACCTAAAGAGAAAAAAAAAGATTTTATCAATTGTTGAGATCCAATATGTGATTAATTGCATTACCGTGAATTGTTTTATTTATTTTTAACTTACTTAATATTGTTGATCATCAAATAAGAGAAAAATACACCTGGGATACTTGGGGGACTTAGATATCTTTAGGAGAATTGATGTTCTTAAATTGTTATACACTCTTTTCTAAATGTATTTGTTGAAAAACCAAAGAGCCTATGGTGAACCATCAAGAAGATTCCGCTTCTCTGTCTTCCATTTCACAGTCAGCCCTTTTGTTACCGCCCTCACATCTAACCTGTCACTAATCTTACCATATTGCATTTTCCTGTGAATGAGCAAACCTCTAGAAATCCAAATTATGATATAATTTATGTATTAGGGTAGGTAGGGAGAAAGTGAATGACCTTAGTGAATAAAAAGGGAATCTTTTGACAACTCAGGTATTCTATAATTCTTAGCTTTCAGCTAATTTAAGAATGATATTTTCAGCTGGTACCTCAATAAAATTGTTTTAACGATAGATTGCTATATGGCTTTGGCTTACTACTCCAAAGAAGTTCAAGGAATTGAGTGACATTACTAAAAGCCTATTACCATTCACTTATTCATATGAATAAATCTCTATACCTACATAAAAATTTTTTAAATGGATTCTGCTGCTTTTATTACTGTGACAATAAGTAATAGTCATGAACAAATAAATGACTAATAAACATACCCATTCCATTTCATTAATGGTAAAATTTTCAACAACAGCTTGCTTTTTATGATAAATACTAATGAAAATTTGTAATATATTCATTTTGAGCAGTTATATACAACTAGTAATGTTAATGCTTGTTCAATCCTGAAGGAAAAAACGTTAGCAATTAGAGCTTCATGGAAACAGGATGTTAAAATTATTTTTAATATCAACAGATTAATTTTTCAGAAAGTATGATATTTTAGTAACCAAGGCATTTTAAAGTCCACATTAATTTTCAACAGGGTAAAAATTCTCTGGAGGAACTATCAAACAGTAAAAAAAAAAAAATTGTAGAATGTCTGACTGTCAGGGAGGAACCTATTCATAAATCTTTAGACAAATTATTATGGACATCACTTTTGTTTTGGTATTTAGATTCTATTGGATATATTTAAATGAGTAAATATACTAGTTTTATTTAAAATATGATATATGCAATAATTCATCAATTACATTCTTATCAATTATTTCAAATTAGGGTAGAAAATGTCTTAGAAGTTAAAATAAAACATGTGAGAGGTACAGGAGCATAAGCATAAAAACATCTTAAGGCAACTAAAGGCATTTGGGCAGCTATAGAAAAGTACAATAATTACTTCTTAGTTAAGATCATCATAATAGGAAATCATTTACTCATGTTTCAAAGACATTAAGAATCTGCTATGCATCAAAAGTAATCCCATGACCTAGACAAATAAATCATAGTCTCTGTCTTTAAAGGACATAGGGACTCTTGTGGAGAGATGGTCAAATAAACAATACATAACATAGGGTCATTTAGATATTAGAAATAAGTATACATTGTATATGCAAATGAGAATTACAGAAATCGTATAGGCTCGTCTAAGTACAAGACAGACTTGCAATCAAGTAACATCTTTACTTTCATTTTATTGAAATAGATTATTATATGCACATTTTTATAATATAAATATTTAATAAAAATATTTAAGCTAGTAAATTTTTGCATTTGTAGAGTTTAATTTGTTAGGGTGATTTCTGGTTCATATTTGTTTCTAAGGTCACACTTGGAGGAATTCACTGTAGTTTTTCTATGTCCAGGATTTAATAAAGAAATAAATTATAATCAACCTTTATGGATAAAGGAGTATTATGCAGAATTGCTGAAATTCAAGTTAATCTGCATTTTAAAGTATATCTGCATTTACTTAAATAAAAATTTCCATTGGTATTATTTTAAATTATCAAATAATGTGGATTAAATGTATAAATAGTTACTAATACCGATAGAGGTTTTATATGAATATCTTGATGACTGAAAAATTATTTAGACAAGTTATATGAACTGTATGATAGAGCAGTAGATAGAGCAGTCCCTGATGACTCTTTAGGCCCCCCGTTATGATGAGTTTGTTCTTTAGACACCAAAATAGAATAAAAGACATCATTCAGTTTGGATAAGAGAAATAATGTACAATATTATTCTTCTTATTACCTGCTTATTCTGAAAATAATTCAGAATTAGAGATAAGGTAATGAGCAGATTCAACAAAATACCCCATTTATGCAATGGCAATATGATTAATAAAAATATGCATCGATGTTTTTCCCTCCTTCAGTGGTATTTTTAACTCAGGAGCAATTCTAATCAAAGAAATAGTTCAAAGAATCCACTGTCACAACTCTGATTCAGTATTACACTGGAGGTTCTAGCCAGTGTAGCAAGAAAAGAAAAATAATTTAAAATCCAAGTATTCAAAAGGGAACATATATATGTCATTAGGTAAGTTATGAATGCCTAAAATATGAAAAGCTATCTACAGAGAAACAATTAGAATAAATATGTGTATTTAGTAAGATCACAGTATTTGAGATCAATATAAAAAATCAACTGTATTGCTAAATACCACCAATGCTTCTGATTCTCTTTAATTGTAATACAGGATTTTTTTCTTCACTTACCTAAATTCAACCTCTCCACATCTCCAGGATGGAACATGCCCTGGGGGCTGGGGGCCTCACCAAGGCCTTGCTTTTTGGAAGTATCATTTCCAGGCATTTCAAGTCTGGCCTAAATTACAGAATCCTGAAAAAAAAGGAGGATGAGGGAGCGTGGCTATCTCAGGAATCTGGTTCTAGACACTCACTTTGGTGACTTGGGTGATCAACTTGAAACGCAATTAGCCAATCCTTTTCTGGTTTCCCAGAGCAGGGGCTGAGATTCTCTCCCTCCTCTGCCACTCAGACCTGCCTCCTCTGGCCTTGGGCTCAAATATTCCTCACCTGTAATTGAAAGACTTTGAAAAAACCCACCAGGAAACAGAAAAGGAAAAACAAAACCAAATCTTTGTTTTTCCATATATATGATGTGTCTGTCCCTCTACTTTGCTTGGATCCTTGGACCTAGGATAGTACTACTGCTGGTAAGTGCCGGGGACACCAATACTCGATCATATCTGTCCGCTCCTTAAGTTGACTTATCAAAATCTCCTCCCAGGGCACCTTTGGCCTGGGACTCTGCAGCCCTAGGTGTACCTCCCCTTTTTGGATGTTAATGAGAGCACTTAAGATGGTCTTTCATAATACACATAGTTTTGCATTGATAAATGCATACTTAGAGAAAATGCTTTCTCAATTATAAATGCTCTTGAAATTCAATGAAACATTTGAGCTCTTATCTCTCCAATGACCCAATGAATTAATGATAATAAAAAACATTTTCTGAATTAAAGAATCATGAATACTCACCATTATTATTATAATCACACTGAATATAATGTGCTAAACACTCTGAAATATCAATATCAATACCATTCAGCACAATCTTATGAGACATTTAGTATTATTAACACATTCATAAAAGTGAAAAATGAAACATAGAATAAATAAATTACCCAAGGTTCATTCAGCCATTCTATGAACATTTATTGAGTATCTACTGTTTACTGGGTATGGGTTCTGGTGTCAGGAATACAGAGTTGAACAATTGGAAAGGCCTCTCCTCTGGTATCGCTTTCAGAGCTAACCTGTGGCAGTGCAGGGCTTAAACTCAAGCCGTTGTCTTCCCAACTACGAGCTTGTAGCTGCTGAGCTGGACTGTCTAAACGGCTGCATCTCTGATCTCTTTTGAGAAAAAAAGAATATGGAGTCAGCACAAAGCCCTGGTGATCGGATAATCATGTTAGTCAACAAAGAAAACTCTTGCACAGAAGGATTCCACAGCCTCTTTGAAAGCTGTGGGTAGGTTTATAGTTAGAATATGAGAGTTCTTTGTTTAGTTCTGTTAATAATAAGACATATAATTGGACAAGTTACTGACGCTTTTAGATTCTATTTTAGTCTTTTGGGAAAAGGGAAGAACCTACCTTGCCTTAATTCTGTTCCTTTCAGAGGCAGCATTTATTGATAGGGTTACATAAACGCATACATAGGTCAAACCTCATGAACAAACAAATGAAAAAAAATTACATGATGCTAATTTAAAATAGTTGAAAGCTTAAAAAATCTACCAGAATAAAGTTTTTAAGCCGACTTAAGATTTTTTTTAAGATTTTTTTGCGTGAATTTAGAAGTTTATTTATAATCAATTTGAAGAATAACACTGAGAAAAATCTTATATTTTTGAAGTTTATTTTTTATATGAGAATCATTTTTGTGTCAATAAAAAGAGAAGTACCAATCAGTTCATTTCTCAGACATAAAAATTCAGTTAGTGATAATTCATAAGGAACCAAGCTTTGGTTAAATGGGGCTATCCATTGTTAATAGCCTGCGGTGCAATAAGGTTCACTGAGAACAGGTGGTGATTACTGCACTTAGCACTTCTGGAGAATGAAAGTACAGTGACTGGAATCATTCTAAAAATTGTTTTGTAAGTGTCACACTGTTAATTACAGTTCAAAGACTTAGCATCTGCTTGAAGTTATAGGTGAGGAATTGATATTACAGGAAATGCATTTAAAGAACCTTTAATCACAACATAAAATGTTCTCTGCCTGGCTTTGGGTGCCCTTGTACAGTAGTCACACCTGGTGTTTTCTCTAAATACCTAAGTATAAACAGCCATTGACACTGTAGTTTCTTCAGTGGAAAAAGGAAGACAGTATCATTTTACATTTTAGACATTGTAGTTCCTAAAAGACACTAAAATTGTTGGACTTTTACTGAGTTTTTAAGTTTTAGTAACATTGAAGGTGTAACTCAGTTATAACTGTGTGGTGTTATTTATAATCAATGTGTAAATGAGCTATGAAATTACTAAGGAAAATTAAATGACATTAACTTTTTTTTTTAACTGTGTAAAGAAGAAGTGTGAAAAGACTTTGTGAAAACTATTTCATTCATGCTAATTGACAAGGAAGCATTTTAAAGATTATCCTGAAAGAACTGTGTTTATCTTGGAGTTTTGATTTGGAAATTAGTGTTTAAAAAAAGCAAGAGAAGCTCCATAAATAGACTCACATATTTTATTTAATATATAACAAATGTAGCATTTAAAATCAGTGAGAAAGAGATTTTTTTTTTTTGGTCCTGAAATAATGTTGGTAAGATAAACTAACACTTGGGAAATAAATATATATAGATTAAAATGTAAAAGCAAACACATAATCAAAAACATAAGGAACAAAATACAGGTGATTTGTTAAAGATGGATTTGTTTTTATTAAAAATGATACTAAATTTGGAATCATTTAAAAATGGACATATCTGACTTCATAACCTAAAACTTCTGCATAATAAACTAGCAAAAAATGTAAACAGGATATCTATTAGCTTATCAAACTTAAAAACATTACTATATATATATACACATACACACACATACATATATAATAAAAAGAGTGAACCTATATGAAGACCTCTTTGTTGTTTTCAAACAATATGGAAAAAGAAATAGTATCACAAAAGAACAAATGTAAACAGTGAATAAACACATAATGGGATTTAAATTAATATTAAATTACAGGGGAAACTACAATAACAAGCAAAATTTTATAATATTGAAAATTGTAAATCAACTGGGTATTTGAAAAAGGTGTGATGAAGTGGGACTGCTGGTGGGAACAATTCATACAATGACTACAAACATTAACAATGGGTATTTTCTATGGTAGTTAAAATACCACTTTAAGAAATATACACTAAAGAAAAAAAAGGCACCTGAGCAAAGATTTATGTAAAACAGGTTAAAATTTATTTTTAAATAAGTATTATTTTGACAAGTATGAAAATATCCAGGATTGTATATAGATTAAATGTATGATAGTACACTTATATGATGTAATAATATAAAGCCATTAAAAAGCCTACTATCTATGATAATAGATATGGAAACATATATATATATATATATATATATATATATGAATGGGGAAAAATGGTTAAACTGAAAGGATGGACAGAAAAGAGACTAACAAGAAGTATTTGTGGGTAATATCATCAAAGGTGATTATTATTTCAACTTTTCCCTTATTTCATTTTACAAGTTTCTTCAAGTAGGCATATATAATTTACAGTTTATCATTTTAGTTTTCATCTAGTAATACATTTCAAAAAAACAAAAAGTTGGAGGAAATTATCAATTACCCTAACATAGGTGCCTCTCTAGAGGTATCCAGTGTTCTGAGTTTTGTATTATTTTTCCTAATATTTCTGTTCTTTACATACATATGGTTTTGTCCGATAATGACATAGAGTTTACTTCTGGTTATTTCTTTTTTTATTTTTTGCTGTACGCGGGCCTCTCACCGTTGTGGCCTCTCCCGTTGCAGAGCACAGGCTCTGGACGCGCAGGCTCAGCGGCCATGGCTCACGGGCCCAGCCGCTCCGCGGCATGTGGGATTTTCCTGGACCAGGGCACGAACCCGTGTCCCTTGCACCGGCAGGCGGACTCTCAACCACTGCGCCACCAGGGAAGTCCTACTTCTGTTTTTGACATGCCATTTGCAGATTATTGAAATAATTTATTCATTGAGCACTTATTAGGTGACAGGCCTTATAATTCATGGAGAAAATTTTGAGGTGAAAAAAATACAGAAAACCGCCCCCCTGCCCTTTTCCCTTAAATCTTAGTAAACTAGAGACACACATTAAAAAGGAGTAGGGTATTCACTATTGAGTTCTTTGTGTCTCTGTGTGTTGTATGTGTGTACATGCACTTGTATAAGCATTTTCTTTTAAATACGGGGTCAGGCAAGGCTTCAGTGTCAAGCGATTTTTTAGCATAAATCTGAAGGAAAGCGGGAAGCAATCTGTGGGTGTCCATCTGGAGGAGTGACTCGAGATTACAGACCGGTTAGTGAAGATGTCTGAGGTTGAAGCCTGCTTGATGGGTTTTGAGAGCATCAAGAAGTTCAGCATTGCAGATGTGGAATAAACTAGTAACAAAGTAGTAAAAGATGAGGTCAACGGGCGGTGGATAACATATCATATAGGTCTTTATACCACCTAACAGGATAGTATTGAGTAAAGGAATAAAGTGACCTGACAGGTATTTCAAAGATCCCTGTGGCTACTTTAAGAGTAGACAATACAGATGTGACTACACATTTAATCAGGTAGGAAAAGATGTTAGGTGAGTAGATTGTTGGTTCCTGGGCTTGCTAAGGACTTTTATGTAGACAAGTTAATTTTCAGATGCCTATCGTGCATCTAGATGGGTATGTTAAATAGGCTATTGCAGATCCAGGCCATTCAAGGGATTTTAGATTTCAGAGAAGAAATATTTGGAAATTTTCAGTATATTGATGATATTTTTAACTGATGCTTCTGAAAAACTAAATTATATGGGGAGGGAGTATATTTAAAGCAGAGAAGAGTTCCAAGAATTGAGCCTTGGGTCATTCCAACGTTTGAAGAACAAAGAGATAAGAAAGGATAAAATAAAAGCAAGAAAGGTAAGGGGAAGCCCATGAATTAAGAAGAAATGAGTTAAAAAGTGTATGTAGGGCTTCCCTGGTGGCGCAGTGGTTGGGAGTCCGCCTGCCGATGCAGGGGACATGGGTTTGTGCCCCGGTCCGGGAAGATTCTTTTTAATCCTTTTATATTAAAGGAATAGAAAAGATGTATTTTGTTCTCTTTCTAGTAAAACAATACACAAAGTATATTTAATAACTCAGATGAATGGAGCATGATTTTGAAGATCATGCTCAATAAAATAGCAAGCAGGAGTAATTAAATTGAAATGAACATAGACAGACGGGAGGAAGAGTTACCTTGGCTACAAAAAAATTGAGTAAGTGTATGTGTCATAATTGCTCAGAGTCTGCAACAGCCTTTCATACATTTAGCAGTTGCTTCATTTAGTAGTTCACACCATTTAAATATTTGCTCTGCAGTTTATTTCACTCAGTTATAAACATTCTCTTAGATATAAGTTATAGAGGAGCGTTCTTCAGTCTAATAGTTAATTTTAAATTCTCCTCTTGATTATGTAAGAAAAGTTGAAATACGTGCAGTTCCCTAACATCTTTGGGGGTAAATTTACTATCTTTTGAAGAGAATGTTTTCCAGTTACAAAAACTTTCAGTATTAAGTTTTGGACTAATTGATGCATTAGTTAAAATGGATTTGACACATTCACCATTTCACTCAAATGATACTTAATGTCTACTTTCCTTATAATTTTGATGACAGTGAAAATTATTTCACTTAGAAAAACGCTAACATTTAGTACAAAATAAATTAATTTTAAATGAAACATACAATCAAATTTAAAAGTCAATCTCAGCAAAATATTTTCTTAATTTACCTCTTGCATTTTTGGAAAATAATATTTGAAGTAACTTTCAATGTCTCAGTAATAATGAAAGCTCTTACTCAAAATATGAAGATAAAGGTCCAACAATTTCTCAAAAATCTATGGTTTCTCAAAAACTACACATACTTGCTTAGATGTTGGCTTCATTATCTCTCTGCTTTTCATTTACAAATCTTTTCACAAAGGAATTGATACAATAGTGTATCACAGAGTAGTTTTGATTTTTCACAATCTCTCTCTGCTGGTAAATTAAACTATGCGTAGCACACATGAAGCAACAAACTTTTTTTTTTTTTAAATGATTCAGTCTCTAAACTTTATATAACCCTAGTCTAACTCCTGGGCCACTTATCTTCTCCCTGTTATATCAAAGACTCAAAACTGTTTCTGTGTGCAGTGCCTCTATTTTCTCTTTCCAGGTCTTTCAGGGTTTATTCCTGCTCTGCTTTATGATTTCCACTTATTAATAATCGACAACTCTCTGCATTATATATATATATTAATTGATTTTAAAACTTGGAGTTAATTGACCATTTTTTCTTAGTTTGAATTATAAAATTATTTATCACTTTTGAAAATTGAGTTCACTTGGTTTCTGTACATTATTCTCCTGGTCATCCTTCTAAATTACTGATCAGTTCTTTAAATTGTCTCTTTCTGGCTCTTCTTCCTTAGCTAAAAATTTGGTAGTGTCTAGAGTTTAGTTTGTGGCATTTCACTCAATGCAAAGTTCCTAGGTTACCTATGCCTTAAAAACCACCTATGCATAGATAATTCTCAAATTTATATCCCCAGTCAAAATGTCTCTTCTGAGCTGCAGATTAAAGTAACCAGAGTATTCTACTCAATGTAATTATTAATTAATTTAATGAATATTAATTAAGGTTAATATTATTTAATACTAAAAGGTATCTCAAACTTAATCCATCTAAAACAGAGTTTTTCCCAAAAATATTATCCTTGCTTCATCTTACATAATTTCATAACAAAGCTATCAATCATGCAGTGACCAAAAGTTTAAATAAATGAGATTGAAAAGAAAACCAACAACAGAAATCTAGAAATAATTTAATTCCTCTTTCTTGCATTCCTCTTCCCTACCTTATGGTAGTCCTGGCAGCTTAAATTTCAACATATTCTCCTTATTTGGCTACAACTTACCACCTAGACCATCACACCATCAGAAAGTCTCCTTTCTTGAAGTTTTATTCCTGACCCTAAATTCCATTCTCCCCACCAGAGACAAATCAGGTCAGGTCATTCCTCACTGCTTTGTTGATATTCCACTGAATTCCTGTCACACTCTGTAAAACACAAATGTCCCCTGTGACCTCTAAGACCCTCTTGTTTTGTCCTAATCCCATTATTTCAACCTCTCCTTTCTTCAATCTCTGTACTGCGTACTCCACTCCATGCACTTCTGCTTTCTTCTTATTTCTCAAGTATGACAAGCTAATTCCTGCCTCAAAACCTGTGCATTTGTAGCAACTTCTACTTGGAATATTTCACCCCAGATTTCTGAATAACCAGTTCCTTACTTCATTTAAGTTTCTTTTCAAATTTTACCTTCTCAAAGTCCCCACTCCTATCGTCTGATCTCTATGCTTTTACCTTTATATTGCATGTCAATACAAGAAATAACATTTATTTTTAGTGTCTACTTTTCTATTAATATATAATTTTAATGAAGAAATGATATTAATTTGTCTTATTTTCTTATCACCAGTGTCTTGAACAGAACTTAAAATATAACAGGATGTAAATAAAGATTGATTGAATGGATGATTTGACAGGTGAATTAATACAACTAATTTGGTATTTTTAAATAAATATAAACAACTTCATTCACTTTTTTTTATCATCCTTAGCTGAGTCATCATAAACTTGCATTCATTCAAGTACAGTTGATCCTTGAACAACACATGTTTAAACTGTGCTGGACCACTTATAAGCAGAATTTTTTTTTTCTGTGAATATATACCTGTATTTTCAATTTGCAGATCTTTAAATTATCTAGTGTGGGAAAAAGTTTGTGTTTCACTAGAGATCACAGTATGTGGAATCAAAGGAACTAGGGTTTGAGTGCTGATTCTATCCAAACCGTTTCAGCCTCCTGCCCTCAGGTGAGTCATTTATCATGTCCTATGTTTTTGAGGCAGAGATGGCAGTACATGGATTTGATTTGCAATTCACTCAGCATATTGTTGTCACAGCAATCTTTCAGATATATTCATATGTTCCTGTCATTCTCTAAAGCTTAAAATGGATGAGTGACACGTTACATCTTCAGGATACAGTTCAATCTTGTTTTCATAATATTCAAGAGCTTTGGACATTTGCTAATCCCATACCCAGCTTGGCCCCTCTCCTAGATTATCCTGAATGATGTTCTTGATGCGGCTGCACCCTTGGGTTTCCCCATCCCCCCATCCTACCACCCCCACTGCTCTCACAGCTTTGTTGAGGTATAAGAGCAATATTGTCATACATACTTACAATAAACTATAAAATGTGTTTAGGAATTACAGAGTATACTTCAAAGGTTTTTTAAAATTTAAAACAACTGCACAGGCTTAACTTGAATACTTTGATATGGAGCATACATTCTCTAGTTCACTACAGTTCCTACCTCTCTATACATCTTCAGGATACAGTTCAATCTTGTTTTCATAATATTCAAGAGCTTTGGACATTTGCTAATCCCATACCCAGCTTGGCCCCTCTCCTAGATTATCCTGAATGATGTTCTTGATGCGGCTGCACCCTTGGGTTTCCCCATCCCCCCATCCTACCACCCCCACTGCTCTCACAGCTTTGTTGAGGTATAAGAGCAATATTGTCATACATACTTACAATAAACTATAAAATGTGTTTAGGAATTACAAAGTATACTTCAAAGGTTTTTTAAAATTTAAAACAACTGCACAGGCTTAACTTGAATACTTTGATATGGAGCATACATTCTCTAGTTCACTACAGTTCCTACCTCTCTCGTTTTCCTTCCTCCCGACTCATTTTACTAATTTCCACCTTTTTTTGCTTTTCTGAATGTATTTATATTTGGGGCTGTTAAAGGTATTTAAAACAGCTCTTCAGTTCAGAAAGTGAAACTGAAAATTAGAAATTGTATATATATCATGATCATTCTCATTTACATTCCATGACTGACATAAGTGCTACAATTGTTGATATAAAAATTCCAACAGTTAAAGCACACAGTTGCCTTTAATGTAGGTAAAGGATATGAGTTAACTGAAAACAGCGGATTGTGATAATCAGATTTTTCCTCTACTCGGCGATCAAAATTCCATACCACTGTGTCCTACTGCTGGTAATCTTTCTTATTTGGGTGAGGATCTGGTCACATCTTTCCACATCTTTCAAGAAAGCTCCCTTTTCCATTCTTTTTGTTTTGTTCTTTTGTAATGTCCATCTGATCTCTTTTGTCTTTGCAGGAGTTTGCAGCAGACACAGGTCTGTCTGCAGAACAGAAGCCTAACCTGTAACATACAAGATTTTTTTTTTGTTTAGTGTTTTAGTGAATTTGAGAGTTGTGAAGATTATTTCCCCAGAGTCACATACCCAGGCACTAGCTTCCTTTGGTGTTAGGCCTTTACTGGTCTGTTTTTTAACATCATTATCATCGATGTTTTTTCTTTTGCTGATAGTTTTGCCTAACTTATGCTGCATTCTAACTCGAGGAATCCTACCTACTTATAAAAGGGTTATTTCATGTATGAAGCGGTATTTCATGTATGAAGCCTTTTTGAGTTTCTCAATAAAGATTACATACTAACGCTTTCTAACTCGGAACCTTTTGAAACCGCCTTGCCTAGAGGCACCAGTGTCCACTCCTCTGTCTGAATGCAGCGTTCCTTGACAGCATATTGGTTTCCTCTGCTTTCTTTTTGTTAATAATACAATTTTTAAAGGTTACAGTCCATTTACAATTATTACAAAATATTGGCTATATTCCCCATGTTGTACAATACATGCTTGTAGCCTGTCTTATAACAGTTTGTACCTTTCACTCTCCCACCCCTATATTGCCCCTCCCCTCTTCACTCTCCCTACTTGTAACCACTATTTGTTCTCTGTATCTGTGAGTCTGCTTCTTTTTTTGTTATATTCATTAGTGTGTTGTATTTTTTAGATTCCACATGTAAATGAGATCATACAGTATTTGTCTTTCTCTGTCTGACTTATTTCACTTAGCATAATGCCCTCCAATCCATCCATGTGTCTTCAAATGGCAAAATTTCATTGGTTTTTATGTCTGAGGAGTAATCCATTGTGTGTATATGCATAATGGATTTATCTGTTGCTTACGTTTAGCAACAGGTGGCTTCCATACTTTACAATTGCTGGCAATTGTAAATAATGCTGCTATGAACATTGGTGTGCATGTATCTTTTCAAATTAGTGTTTTTGTTTTTCTTGGACGTATAACCAGATCTAGACCAGAATATTGGTCATGAGATTGCTCTTTATTTGCTCTTGTCATGAGGCCTAATTCTGTTATATGGGTGCATGAGTGTGTGTGTATTTATTTCTGTATTTTCACTGTGCGTGAATGGGCCAGTAAATACCCTTTTAATCCTCAACAATATAATTTTCATTTGTACAGGAATATAAAGTTAGTAGTTGAAGAATTTTGATTAAAAACACTTTTAATAAGTGTATTTATAAATTAAGAGTTCAGATAGAAAATAGACAGTTATCTCGAAGTTATTTAATAAAGCCTTTCATTAAGAACAATAATATTCTTCTCAATTAGTCCTTCAACTAAAACCTGAAAATATGTATTACAATACAATGTGCCTACAGTAGCCCCCAAATATGCCTCAGGCATCCAGATTTTATAGTCTTCAAGACAGATGCTATATTAAATATTTTAGGAGAGTTTAATTACTTATTCAAATTTCACATTGTTAATGCTATATCTAGAATATATATTATAATATTGAATACTTCTTTTTATTTAGAATTATTTTATCTTAATTAAATTTTTGTTTAAAAGGTAAAGAATAAAGAAATAAAATAGTTCAACATTGTGATCAATACCAAATATGCACGAGAAACAGTCTGCACATAATCTATACAAAAATCATATCTATAGTTCTCTTTTATTCATTTAAACTTATTGGTACCTGGTACATCTCATGTAAGGCTCCACGTTGCAATTCAAGCAAACTTCAGAAGAATACTGAGGACTTCGCTAGAGCCTGCTGACTTGTGTATAGCAGCCTTTCTGATGACCACATAATCTGCAAAGGAGCCCTAAAGATTTGGTTTCCTGGGGATTTATTAAGGGAACTGCAGTTTATCAAGTAATTTAAACAAAGCTCATCTTCATAAATATATGAATCAGAAAATACTGAAAAAAATCCTGTGAGACCATTTATTATTTTGTTCTTTGTTGTTTGTTTTCCTAGAAGCATACAAGATAAATAGTCCTTCATTCTGTACCTCAGCATTATTTTTGTAACATTCACCAGTTAACTACATTGGGAATAATTAGTAAAAACTATTACCTTCCTGAGTAATTAATGCAAAAAGTGCTACAATATGCTGGAAAGGCACTTGTAAATCCTTGCATACAATTAAACTCTGCAAATGCTCTCTAAAGGAGAAACTTTTATGTGATTTATATTCCTCTAAATGATGTAAAGTATTTTACAATAGTTTAATGACATTAAAATGCTATTTAACAATACTTAACAGAAATCAAGGGCTTTCACATGATGGGCTCAAAGTGGTAGGAAAATAGCTAATGTATTAGAACATTACAACTCTAATTTAAAATTGTACCCCATATTTTTTAACAAATTATTTTTAAGCATAACTTTGGAAGAGTTAAGCAATGATGAATATAAAAAAATTGCTAGACTTTATATATCACTAAGAATGAAAGTTTTAGGAAAGTAGGGGAAAGAAAATTATTATTAGCCTGTTACTCAGACACCCAAAACAAGGTTTTACTGATGCCTCTAATACTTAATTACCATTTTGTTTTGATAAAATATGATGTGTTTGAAAGAGAATAATTTTTTATGCCATGACAACAAAATAACAAAGAACGTTCAAAATATCTGTCATCTGCCATTTTCACTTATGTTTCTAAAAATTAAACTTTTCAATAAAACCATGAAAAATGAAACTAAGTATGAATGTAAATACTCATAATAATGCATATTTGTCAACAGCAATGACTGATCATTAATCAGATATATATATGGTATTGGTATTAAAGAGGCAAGAGTGTTTTAATATAGATAATTGACTTAGTGTAAGAAGAAATGATTTAAATTGCTTACCAATTACATGACTTTGAGTAAGAAATTTAATGCCTCTGACCTGTGGGTTCATCACCTGCACAATCCAACATACATTAGCTGAGCTTGAATGTAGTTATGTTGGCTAATGATATACCGTGGGTAAAATCAATTTGGGCGCTGCAAAGAGCTACACAAAATAGAATATTTTACCTATAATTTGTAAGAGACCATACAAATTTATAAAATAAGTATTATTAAATTATTAAATAATCTTGACCAATTTTTTAAAAAAATTATTGAGATTATTTTTTGAAAGGAGTTTTACATTCACAGCACAATTGAGAAGAAGGTATGGAGATTTTCCATATATCATTTGCCTCCACACATGCATACCCTTCCCCATTATCTACATCCTGTACCAGTGTGGTACCTTTGTTACATCTGACACATTGTCAATTGTACAGTACATTGACAGATATAATCACCCAAAGTCCATAGCTTACCTTAGGGTGTACTTCTAATGTTGTGTATTCTATAGGTTGGGGCATGTATCTATTATGCTGTCATACAGAGCATTTTCACTTCCCTAACAATGTTCTGTGCTCCACTTATTCATCCCTCCCCCACCCCTAAAACTATGACAACAACTGGTCTTTTTACTGTCTGCATAGTTTTGTCTTTTCAAGAATGTCATGTAGTTGGAATCATATGGTATATAGAGTTTTCACATTGAATTTTTTTTTTTACTTAGTAATATCCACTTAAGATTCCTCTACATCTTTTCATGGCTTGATAGCTAATTTCTTTTTAGTGCTGGATAATATTCCATTATCTAGATGTACCAAAGTTGATTTATCCATTCACATACTGAAGGACATCTTGATTGGTTCTAAGTTCTGGCAGTTATGAATAAAGTTGCTATAAACATCCATGTGCAGGTTTTTCTGTGATATAAGTTTTCAAATACTTTGTGTAAATACTAAGGATCATGATTTCCAGAATGCATGGTAAGAATATGTTTAATTTTTCAAGAAACCACCAAATTGTCCCTCAAAATTGCTGTACGATTTTACATTTCCATCAGCAATGAATGAGAGTTACTGTTACTCTACATCCTTGTCAGCATTTCGTGTTGTCAGTGTTCTGGATTTTTGGCCATTCTAATAGGTATTTAGCAGCATCTGATTGTTTTAATTTGCATTTTTCTAATAGCTATAATTTGGACATATTTTCATATGCTTATCTGCCATCTCTCTGTATGTCTTCTTTAGTGAGGTGTACGTTAAGGTCTTTGGCCCATTTTTCAATCGAGTTGTTTGATTTCTTATTGTTGAGTTTTAAGAGTTATATATTTTGATAGCAGTATTTTATCAGATATACCTTTTGAAAATACGTTTTCCCACTCTGTGGCGTGTTCTCTCATTCTATTGGCATTGCCTTGACAGAAGTTTTAAATTTCAATGAAGTCCAGCTTGTCAGTTATTTCTTTCATTAATCATGCCTTTGGTGTTGGATCTAAAAAGTCATCACCGTGCCCAAAGTCATCTAGATTTTCTCCTTTATCATCTTTTTATACTTTTGCATCTTACATTTAGTTCTGTGATCCATTTTGAGTTACTTTTTATGAAGGGTATAATGTCTGAGTCCAGATTCATTTTTACATGTGGATGTCCAATTGTCCCAGCACTATTTGTTGAAAGGACTATCTTTTCTCCTTTGTGTTGCCTTTGCTCTTTTGTTAAACATCTGTTGATTATATTTATGTTGGGGTGATATTGTGATTTATGATAAGAAATACATATTTGTTACTTGTTCACTGTCCTGGTCCTTAGCTCCTAAAACTCTTGTAGTTTCCTATATAAGAGCCATAATAGCATCTTTTGTTGTATTTAGTTTTGTTCACTGTTCCTAAAATATCTCCAGAGTCATATCCCTTTCAACCACACCTGAATTTATGTTATGAGATGACTTTTTAAAAGCCTCTTAGGATGGTGGTTTGTTGCCAGGGCAACCAACCATGTAATTAGAGGGTTGGAACTTTGAGTCCCATCTCAGACCCTCAGGGGAAGGACTGGGACCGGAGGTTGAATCAGTCACCAAATAAATGGTCAGTGATTTAATCAGTCATGCCTGAGTAATGAAGCCTCCATAAAAACCTAAAAGGATAAGGTTCCGAGATCTTCCAAGTTGGTGCACACATGGAGATGCAGGGAGAGTAGCACATGCACCAAAAGCATGGGAGCACTAGTCCCTTCTCACATACCTTCCCGTGTGCATCTCTTCCCTCTGACTCTTCCTGAGTCATATCCTTTTTATAATAAACCAGTAATCAAGTAAGCAAATGTTTACTTGAATTCTGTGAGCCACTCTAGCAATTTAATCTAACCCAAGGAATGGGTCTTGGGAACCTCTGACTTATAGGCAATTGGTTAGAAGCACAGATAACAACACGGACTTGTAATTGACATCTGAAGTGGAGAGGGGTACAATCTTGTGGGACTGAGCCCTTAACTTGTGGGATCTGATGCTAACTCTAGGTAGACAGTGTCAGAACTGAACTGTATTGTAGGACACCAGCTGGAGTTGCAGAATTTCTTGGTGTGGAATACTACCCACAAACACTTTTGGTGTTCAGAAGTGTCAGAAATTTATTAGTTGACAGTAGATGATATACAGGAGGACTGTTTTTTCTCTTCAGTGGGTCTACTTCTGGGGTCTCTATTCTATTCCAGTGGTTTACTTGACTACTTCTTCCCCAGTGCCACGTGATTACTGTGATTACGGTGATTTTCATGATTACTGTGGCTTTATAGTAAGTCTTAAAGTCAGATAGTGTCGGTCCTCCAAATTTGTTCTTCTCCTCCAATATTGTGTTGACTATTCTGGGTCTTATGCCTCTCCATATAACCTTAGAATCAGTTTGTTGATATCCAAAAAAATAACTTGCTGAGATTTTGATTGGGATTATTTTGGATCTATAGATCTAGTTTGGAAGAACTGATATTTTGACAATATTGAATCTTCCTATCAATGAACATGGAATATCTCACAGTTTACTTTGTTTTCCTTTTCAGTAAGACGCATGGTATTTGATAGGTTTGGTACCTATACCAATACTTAGATTTGGAAGACACTTTCTTTAATTAACTGTTTTTGAATTCAAAATTTCTTTCAGCAGGCCTCAAATGGAACTCAAAAATAGGATAACACTTTTTGAAAAATTAAGTAACATTTATGTTGACTGTTTACTGTAATTCAGAGGCATATTAAATTAGAACCTATGCTATTTGCCCAATTTCCATTACTCCCATTTGAACTTATTTACAATTGAGTATAGCTGCAATATATACCCCAGTGACTCACTTATTATTTCAATGGATGCAAAATCAATATTTTCTGTAGTAAATCTGATCTAAATTAAATTGTTGTAGCTATTTGATTTGTGATATATCAGAATCATCTCAACTCAAAAGATAAGTTGTCTTTTGTATATATGTTGACTTATTATGTTTTGTTTTTAAACCCTTTCTGGGATGCTCATGAATTAAAATGTCCTGTGAATATATTTTCAAGATGACAAACCTTAGATGAAATGCTCACTTTTTTTGATTGATCTACTCCTTCTTTGAGAGTGGTGATAATCTCTATTTATTTAATTGACCTTAGGATAAAGGCCAAATTTGGTTACTGTCAGTCAAAGTCTTAAAAAATTGGTTTCAATGAAAATTTCCTGCTGTTATCTAATGAAAATAATTTGCTTATGCCAGGTCAAATTCTACACTAAATTTCCACCATATCCTGCTCATTTCCTTTAATATAAGTAATGTAAAATTGGTTTCAATAATTTATTCAGTCTTTTTTATCTTAAATAAGACTTTAAATTCATGGAATATAAATAGGATATCTATAATAATCTCAACCATTTTTAGGTACATAGAATATATATTATATGTTTATGTAATTCATGTTATATTAAATATTTTTTCTAAAATTAAAAAATAAAAATAAACTTTTTTCTAAAAATTTAAGTAGCATATATATTTTTTTTTCCTGAAAGTTATTATGTAATATATTTGGGAGGAATGTTGTCATGATCTCAAGCATCAATAGCTCCTAGAAGTTGTTCTGTGTTTCCCTAGCCACCTCTTACTTTCTCCATGGAAACTCTGTCAAAAGATCTTCTGAAAAACTCTTTTCACTTCCCTCTCTACATTTCCCTCATTAGTGATGTTTCTTCCTATTTCACAGAGAAAATAGATATCTTGTATCTGTAACTTCCTTCTACTAATCTATTGCTGGAGGTTTCCTAAATTGAAAAATCATTATGTGAATGACTCATTAAAATCCTTTAATTGTGAGTCTTTGTGGGTGTAGGTTTGTTGCATGTGCTGTAGATGGGATCATGCAAAACATATTCCAACTACCTTGCTTGTCTGTATTGAAGAAGCTGCATCATTAAACATTAAGATTCCCAGTCTCCTTTTCAGATAAATAGCAATGTAACACTCTTCTGGCCCATGAGATACAGGAAAATCCCGGGGTAGGAACAATGCTTCCTCCCTTCTGGAATGAAGATCAGGTTTTTAGGTAGAGGAGGATGTTTTCAGGACAACTCCCACAAGGTTTTAAAGTGTCCCTGGCATTGCGCTAGTGTATTTATATGCTATATCACACTACTGTCACACAAATTATAGAAAGTAGGGTTACTCTTATTTCACGTTTACACATGAGAAAATATATATTTGAAAAGAAGTTAGTAACTGGCTCAGGGACATGCAGTTAATAAGTAACAAACTTGGACACATACAACAATATAACTCTATATTATAGTGCACGCTTTCTCTCTCTCTCTCTCCCCGCTCTTTTCAAATAGTATTGCATATCTCTCCATTGTTTCTATAAACCCTACACCACTCTCTTTTCTTTGGGATTTGTACATAATCATTGTTCTTCCTCACCTCTTCCCTTTCCATCTGGTAACTTTCGTGCCGTGTCTCAAATTGCCTTACCACTTAATTTGCTTACCTGTCTTCGTTTTGTACTCTCATATACTCTAATATTTCTTATCATTGTATTTATTATTGAAAAAAAAGCTTAAGAAGCTGCCTCTGACACCAGAATGTGAGCTCTGTATACCATTGTTGTTGTATTCCGAATACCTTGCTCACAGGAGTGAAGGGAAATAGACTGACTCAGAGGAAAGAAAACAGTAATCTGGAAAATTAAGATTTACTACCCAAATGAGGTAGTAACAAGATGTTTGTCCATTTTTCCCATGTATAGATTAAATAGATTGGCCCCAAATTTCCCGTTTACTTTCCAATGTGCTGTATTGTTGGCACTATTTAATTGAAACGTAGTGATAAAATTACTATAACATTTAACATTGTCATACTGAGATAAAACATATTTTAATGCAGTGATATCCAAAACAAGTCAATGGGATATGTCTAGAGTGATTGTCTTTCTCAAAAACATCATATATCTAGATCTAAATCTAGATAGGTAGGTAGATAGATAAAGTGTGTGTATGTATGGGTGTATATAGTGTTATATATGACAGTTTTGTAAAACTAGAACTGTATAATTTGTATGAATTAGAAATTATATGAACTACATAAATTATATGAATCTTTAATATTTGTAAATTAAAGACAAATAAAAGTAAAAGCCAGAATGGTTTAAAGTTGAAAATACAAATAAAACTTTTCTCATAGTACTTTATGGAACCAAACAGAAAGTCTAAATAAGATGGGTTGATCACAGCTTAAAAAAACACTTTAGAAAAACCAAAATTAAAAAAGTTTAGTTCCAGATTTCTTATACTATTTTTATTTAAACATTAATTAACATGAAGAAAATCTGTTTTTATATTCCCTAGGGATTCAAGGTTAAATTGATTTTACCATCCAAATAATTATTTTTTAATGAAATAAGTAAAAGTAAACATAATAAAATATTTTTACATGCAGAAATTCATCCCTATATTAAGCAGATTAAAAATTAAGTGGGTCACAAAAATATTTTTATGCAAAGGGTTAGAGTATTTTGACAGATATTAAAATTATGTGAATTGTAACAAAATTAGGATTTCAGTTATCTAAAAATGTTTTACATTTTTACAAAGTTTAATAATTTTACTGGTATGACACGTTATTTGAAATGTCACCTGTAAAATGTTATTAGTACTAAGAAATTCTACTTTATGAAATTCAAGAGATGGTATGAGATTTAGGTGTAACCCATTCTTTATGAAAACATTGCATACCTCACAAAGCCATTAGAAAATAGTCTTAATGTACTTTTGTGTAATGGTCCCTATAATATGTCCTCAAGGAAATTATGACCATCATAATATTCTAGCTATAATGTGAGGTGATGTTTATTGACAGAAAAAAGTAGCTTTATTAAAAGGCTACATGATGAAAAATAATTATTTTGTTTGGGGTTTTAACTTTATTACAGTGTACTTTGGTATGACTTAAGAAAAAAATAGGTTAATTAGCTAATATTAATTTGTTTAAATATATTCCATTAAACTTCCAGGATTACCATTTATTAGTTGGGTGATATTGGCAAGTTCTTAAAACCTTCTGACCATCAGCCTTTTTTGTTTTGTTTTATTTTAATTTGAAGGGTGAGGGGGGCAGTCAGTTGAAAGAATATACAGAAAACGTCTACCACAGTAGGAAGTATGAGTCGGTCCTTAGTGACTAACATGGTGATACAAACCAACAAAACAAAACAGAAACATGAATTTTATCAAACCATTTTTCTGTCTTTGGTTTTCCTTTTTGATTCTTAAAAAATGTCTACCACAGTATCTGTTCACAGTAGACACTTAATAATGTAACTATTTTTATTCTGGTCATACTAAAGTGATCTAGGACTTTCCCCAGTGGTTCATTTAATAACTATTCTACTCATCAATATAGTATAATATCAAGAAGTTACTTTTCAGTACCAACAACCCCAAGTGACAGAAAGAATCAGAGACTTTTATTAGTATTTCTATTCCCATAGCATAGAAAACATGATGGAATTTTGACCTATGATTTCTTGGTTGCCATTTATCACCTACCTGAGAAATTTAGAAGCCCAGACTATATAGTTCAACTGTAGTAAACTCCCTAAGATTTTAGAGATAGTACTGAAACTATTATTCTGGAAAACTATGAGAAGTTTAATAATGGGGAGTAGTTAGTTGACATTGCCTCAAACCTCTAGAAATTACAAAACCGTTGTTTACATGGAAGCACTACTGGTTGGGTTCCATCATGGCTGAGAAGCAATTTACTTGGAGTTCACCTTTATTTCTGCAATCCTAGACTACAGCCCTTTATAGAACTAGAATTTACATTTTGTTTTCCTAATCCTGCCAGGCCACTTATAACAAAGATTCTCAGCTGCCTCTGTTGGGAAAGCAAATGCTCTCAGAAAAAAGGAACCCAGACGGCTGAGCTCCACTTTCTTGGTTTGTATTTTCTCAATCTTAGATTACAAACAGCCTCCCATTGATCATTTTATGGGTTGTATTGGACAATCACAAGATTGATATTGTCTTCTCTTCTCTTATTCTGGATTAGACCATGCCTCTAAAGGCCCAATTTCATATACATTATGTATATCTATATACATTCATGATGGCCTCTATTGGTTCAGTATGTCTTATAGATGTATTTGTTGGGCTAAGAATATGTTTTGTTGTGTTTTGTTGGAGAGACCATTTTAAATTTTGGCTTTAAGAATCTGGCTTTTAGATTTTCTTTAAAAAGTTAAGAAAGATCTTACAACCCTGAAACCAGATTCCAGCATAGTGAAAATAGGACAGAACTGCAGAGATAAGGAATACCTGCCCTTTCAGATAAAAATATGCTCTTCTATTTGCCACTGTGTCAGCCTTATTTTCCAAACTGGAAAAACTAGGAATGTCTATGCAAAGGATAGGATTAATTCAAGAGAATATTTTTACCTGCTGGAAGAATCTGGATAAGTCTTTTCTGAATAGCCTAAATCTTATGCTAGGAGTCCTAATTAGTAGACTTCTAAACAAACACCAATATGATTGATTTTGAGAAACACACTATCAACTGATTAGTTACAAACAAGTTGAAAAATGATGTGGCCTTTTTGTATTTGGGGATTAGTTATTAACATGTTTTTTCTTTTATAAACACAAAGTTTTAGATGCTTTCTATAGAAAAACTGAAAATGAAGAATAGCGGAAAGAAAAGAATCAGATTTACTTGTGTATATAGAAGTTTCCTCTCATGGTTTCAGGCTAAGCATATAAAAACTGAATTTTAAAGGTAAATTTTTCTGACCCTGGGTTAGATGGGTTAAGCATAATTCTTTTGATATATAGTCTATGGGCTACCATTAGCATTATTAAATTTGTTATGACCTGTCTGAAGAACTATTTTTGTAAGTTGTTCAGGGATCTACAAATGGAAAAAAAATGGTTAAAGAGTAAATTATCATTGGAATTTAGATTCTCACTGGTTGAAATTTGGCATAACCATTGGCAGTCCTGGCACTAAATTTTCCTGAATTATTTTTTTTTACCTAACAGAAATTGAAAGAATGCCATCAAATCACTTTCCAATATCTCATAGCTCTCTATGCCTTATTAGTGAAGTATTAAGACATGTAAATTCTAATTTTCTAACAATTCTGATAAAAATATTGTTTACCACTCAAATATTAAGTTATCTTACCTATCTACTCTTTATTTACCAATCTCTCAGTCCATTTTTTTGAAGTATTTGAACAAATCATTGAAACGGTGTTAAAAACATTTTCTCTAAGAACGTCTCCTCTAGAAGTTCTCATCACTGAGAGTGTGATTGTGGGAAGGAGGGGGATGGCCCTCTGCTTATTTGGTTGAAGTGAGAATATCAAGTTTTTCCCTCTTTTTGGGTATCAAAGATATCCATTCATCATTTCTTCATCTGTCTAATAACACCTGATTAAGTACTATGTAAGAGATATTGTGACAGGTATTAGGCAGACATAGTTAACTGAGCTATGGCACCGCCTTAAGCAATTCAGTCTACTAGAGAATAGAGCTATAAAAATGAGTGTTACACGTATATGCCACGTGTGTAGTGGAGGGTGGTAGAAAAGTTATATTGACTAATATAAAGAGTTGTGTTTTATAACAGGCATCTTGAATGTATGATGGAACATTTTTGATCTGTAATAGGTCACAATGAGAGGCAGGTAGGGAGAAAGGAATGGGTGGGTGATGAGACTTGAGAATGATCACTCTGAAGAGACTAGTTGTAGCAGTGTTTGATGTTTTGTTAAAGCTTTTTGAATGTTCTCTACAGATATGTATGCCTATTGGGTGATTTTAATAAAATTGTTATATTATGAAACTTGGGTTCTGGAAATATCTCTCCTATGTTTTTATTGAAGATGAGAAAAGGGCTTTGTTAGGTTCTGTTGGAAGACTGAAAAGGCAGTTGGTAATATAAAATATTGTGTTGGGTGTGTTACTGAACTCAGGTCTGGCTGCTCTCCACTCAGAAATCTATAGTTGAGAGGCAAGTGCTGGTAGAAAGGAAAACATTGCTTTTAATCAGAAAGCCGGCGATCTAGGGAGAAGGTGGGCTCAGTGTCCCCCAGAAACCAACTCCGAAGATTCTGCTCAGCCATGAAAGTTTGTTTGTTTGTTTGTTTGTTTTTGTGGTACACGGGCCTCTCACTGTTGTGGCCTCTCCCGTTGCGGAGCACAGGCTCCGGACGCGCAGGCTCAGCGGCCATGGCTCACGGGCCCAGCTGCTCCGCGGCGTGTGGGATCTTCCCAGACCGGGGCACGAACCCGTGTCCCCTGCATCGGCAGGCGGACTCTCAACCACTGTGCCACCAGGGAAGCCCCATCCATGAAAGTTTTTAAAGGGAAAGGGGAAGTAATCTTAGTTAATCATTGAGATGGTGGTCAGAGTCGTCACCATCCTCCCCTGCGTGCAGGCTTGTCGACTTCCTGTGATCTTTCTTTAGATGCTGTCTTGTTCACACAGTTTGTGAGATTACTGAAGGCGAAGCTAAGGAAGAGATCTGGTCACCTGCTAATTACTTATTGTTCATTTCTACTTCTTTATCTATGGAAAGAACCAACAGGTTAGGCAAAGTATTGTGTGATTAAAAGATTTGAAAGGTGTGCTAGGGCCAGAGATGAGTAGAGCATGGGAACACCTGATTTAAAAGTTAGTTACAATTTTGCTTTGCTAAATTGACAAAAAAAGGGGTTTCCTGCTGAGGGTGTTTTCCTGCAAAGAACTGCTTACAGTAGAAACAAGAACATAAGAGGTTTGAATTGGAGTATTAACAATGCTGTGGTGGACAGATGCAAACAACAATGACCAAAACAACAATTCATACTATTCTCCTCCCTTTTCTCTCTCTCTCTCTCTCTCCCTTTTTTCTTCCCTACTACAAAAAGTTCCCCCCAAAGCTACCAGGCATATTTTTTTTTCAGTGCCTTATTTTGTTCTCCACTCATTCCACTTTCTTACGTAGCTGGAACAACAAGAAATTAGACATAAACACGATTTGCAAGAATATTTTTTTAGTTCATTAACAATAACACTATAACACAATTCTGTTAAGATACAAACATCCCAACAGCAATCATAATCCCGTCTCAAATTCTAATTGACTTCTGTAATTACGTGTTTGTTCTACTCTATTTCTATCATGGTGATGTAGTATCATCTTACAGCTTTTTAAAATGACCTCTGATATCATTATAAATGTAGCCAATTACATTCTCCTATATATTTTTTCATATTGTGGGGAACATTCTAGTAATTTGCTAATTTTATTTTAATATCTATATGAGTTATGATCCCTACACTTTACCAAAAGGGGTTTTCTCAACCACGTTGTCAGTTAACATCTTTCTGATTTTTTTGAGCTACATTTCCTTTTTTATTCCTCATTCTTTCTCTATAGTTAATAACTGAAAAAATATACTGCTGTTAAATGATATTGATGTAGTAAAACCCCAACTTTCTATACAAAATTTGTTTTCCCTCTCTATTAGTAGATCAGAAAAGTTCTCAAAGTTCTGAAATTAAAAAGAAATTACTGTTTAAAATCCAAGTACCCTGTAAATAAATGATCTTAAATCTAGCATTTGCTTCTATCAATTTCTGATTTCCAGAAGTCTCTAGAGAGGAACTAACATTTATTGGGTATTACAGAAAATACTTTTTCTGAATATTCAAATAACACGTACCACCTTTATTTTGTGTATAGCAAACCTAAATTTAGAGTTAGAACAACTGGCACACCATGAAATAGTAACTATCAAAAAATGTTCCCTGAATCTAGTCAGTGAATTTTCCAATATATTTCATTTCACTCTGTTGGTTTAGATCTGTTAATTTTAGTCAAGATATAGGAGATTTACAGTCATGCTGATTTAAGATATGGTTCACTCACAGGAACCTTATATTAGGTAAGTTAAGAGTTTCCTATCCTATTTCATTCTTGTTGGAAAATATTTAACAAGGAAATAACCAAAAATGAATAATAATTTTATACTACATATTTTCAGAATAGAATTAGGTAACTTGATGAGCAGAAATTACTAGAGAAAATGTTTAAAGTTAAATTATAATACAAAATAAGATATTTTGTGTTTTTTACTGGATAAGAATTTCATTTGGCTGAAGATTTCCAAATAAAGAACAATTCCCAATAAAATGAAAGCTCATGATATTGGAAGAAGCATACTGGGAAATTATTGTGTGGAAGTATTAAAAGATAGACTTCAAAGTGTGTTCCTTAGAAATCAAACTGTTCAGCTTAGAAATCAATTTCAAGAGATCTTGCTTAAATAGATTGATATGCCAAATTATCTCTCATTAAGGATGGGATAGTAGATTCCCAGAAATTTGAGGTGATATTATTGCCGTAGTATGAATCATCAGGGTCACAGTGATAGAGAAATTTCTTTCTAAAGTCAAGTCATTGTGTTTTGGAGGCAGTTCTACAAGGATGTGATCCAAAGGCATCAGTCAAAATTTTTTTCCTGGTAGCTTTCATGTTCCAATCTTTATTCTACCCACCAAGTAAATGAAGACTAACTTCAAACCCACATCTACATTAGCAAAACTCATCAAAATTTGGGAATTCCAAGGATCCTGCAAAAGCCCTGATAATTTTAAAACATTTTATTACATTCCTTCCAAATTATTTCTTCTCCAGGTTAAAGATCCTCAAATTCTTAAACTACTGTTTTAAAATCTCTTTCCCTTTCTGGACATACTACTCTGTATAGATTTCAGTTTTTCTCTAGGCAGAGTTTCTGCATCTGGAATTTAAAACTATATCCATGGATTTTCATATTCTCAGAGAGTATAAGACTATTTTCTTCCTGTTGTAAATTATCTTAGTCTACATATAAGTTGTTATATTCCCTGTTTATCTATAAAGAGACCACTCTCAAGTCCCCATCAGAGGCAGTCATAGGCATTACACTGGTAGGGAACAATTAAGTTATCAAATAAGGTTAAGGGACTCAGATGGTAAAGTAGTTGTAATTAGCGACAGAAAGAAAACAGATGTAATATTAAGAACTCTGAATTATAATTCAGGATACCTGTGTTTCACTCTAAGCTGTGTCGCAAAATTATTATGTGACCTTGGACAAATCACTTAACTTTTGAGACTAAAATGAGGTTTAGAAAGATCAGTGATTCTCATTCAGACAAATACTTGGAGAATCCCTGTGGGTAATGAAGCATATTACTAAAGGGAAGATGTTGCATTAGTGCAGCAGTAGAGGCGCATGTTGGGAAACACTGGACTGAATAAACTTTAAACCCTTCTGGCTTTTATTTACAGTTTGCTTTCCCAGATTCCTCAGGTACAACATTTTCAACCTGTATTTCATTGACTACCAGTATCTGCTAATAGATTAGTGTGTGTCTTTCAAAAGGTGTCAATGTAAAAATAATTTTGTTTTCCTCTAGGTAATCTTCCCACCTCTTGGAATTTAGATGATCTGTATAAAGAAACCACTAAAATCTGTCCATTATTACTATTCTCAGAGGTGCTGTTCTCACAAAATCATTTACATCACGTCATCACATAGGACACCATGTGTTTTGTTGTCATCCCTAATGTATGGTCAGGCCACTCAAGATGGCTGTTCTCTTGCTCTCTGTCCCTCCCCTGCCCGACCAGTGCCTGCTTCACTTAAACCCTACGCACATGACTGACCTTCCTACCTACTTGCCGCAGCCCCCAGCTGGTGATTGTTCTTATCAAAGGGAAGGTGAGCTAGCCCTCTACTGGTTTCCCTGACAACTAATGAGCCCACCTGACATCAATTCCCCTATAACTGGTCATCTCCCCTTCCCCCCGGGGGCAAAGACATTCGGCCTGCAGCACGCGGTGGAGTATCACTCCAGGACCTTGCTTCAGACGTGTAAGCCCCCCACCATCCCTTAGACCACTGATTCTCTGTTGCTGACCCTGGGCTCTTCAGTCTTGAAGTGGGGCAAGTTCAGGCCTTGTAGGTCTGTGAGGTGCAGCCCAACACCTATGTTACCAAACCACTCAGAATAAAGTGAAGGTAGTGCCTACATTAATCTAAGTAAACAATTTCAATGCTTTCAGTGGTGGAAGATAAAAAAGAAACATATTCTCTATGTTTGTATTTACACAGTGTAATACTGCTTTGGGATAACTATACATACAGATAAAATAAAAATGAGAGCATTAAGTAGTGTGTGCTAAGTGTCAGATAGATGGAGTGATAGGTCGATAGATCCCTAGATCGATTTTATATATATTTGTATAAAATTGATGTATGTATCTATCTATATAGTGATTTTTCATCCAAAAAATAAGTAGCTTAGAAAAACTTCAAGTGTGTGATAATAGTTGAACCACATAAGAATGGTAAAGGAGTTTTTTTGAAAGCATTGCAGGTGGAACAAATTGTAAAAGGGAAGAAAATTCAGGGATTGTTCTGTTATTAGATTTTGGGGTTTTTTGGGTTTATTTTTACCATTTTTCTCCATGCAAAGCCTTCCTCTGGGATTTAAACACTCTCATTTTCCTGAAGTCTTTCCTAAATCAAAAGTTTTAAACTCATTACATTAAGGATTTAGGCAGAAGGGACTGTGCAAGGTAGGAAGATTCATTGGTCCATGCTTGTTAGATGTGTTATGAGGAACAAATAATTTGTGAAAGGCCATGGGGTGACCATATAAAGTTACATAGGAGAGTCTGGCTCTTCCATAAAATGTTCTTCTCAGTGAAGTCCTCAAGTTGGGTTACTCATTGTTCCAGATCCTCCTAACTTCAAATTCAGGGCTTAGGTACATTTTCTTCTTTCCCCTGCTTCCCTACTCTTTTCCTTTCTCACTCTCATGGACATTTTAAACTAAAGTGATGAATCAGTAAACCGTTGCTTCTTATAAAGTAATGCAATTTTCTCAAACACTCCCTCCCTCCTCCTCAAATTACCTTTTTTTTAAAACAAATTTCTGATCATTCCTCTTAATTAATTAAAAACCAAGATAACTGGCATATAGCTTTCCCTTCTACAATCATGGAAATCTTATTCTTGGTTAGTGATTTCAAAGAATAGATAAGTAACCCATCCAGGAAGCCATCCTCACAGTTCCCTGACCTGTTCAATAACTTCTCCCACATGACTCTTATGACACACATTCCCCTGGTCACACCTTTAATGTATTATGATAAGAAATATTCCTACTTCCAAAATCAGATATTTCTCTCATAACACTTCTTTAATTGTTTCCCAAACTGTCCTTTGAAATAACTGAGACCTCTGCATTTTTGCATAATACGTCAGCCATCAACTTGTCTTTATGGCTGCTTCTATGATGTCAATATTCCATGTTTTGCCCCTTATCCAGTATCTGAGTAAATCCCATCAGCCTGCTCCAAACACTCAGCCTGGCAAACGATAACATCTAAAGAATATTTCAGAGCTAGGGATATTTGGGTGACTATAAATTAATAGTTAGCATCATCAATGGAACCCCTTAACTTGCTTAATCATTGTTAATTCATGAACATAGTCAAAAATTTTTCCTGGTCTCTTCTTGAAATATTTTAAACATTTCCCTTCTCTCTTCAGTTACTTTGCATGTTACCTTCTTTTTATTTTTTTTAAATAGATCTTTACTGGAGTATAATTACTTCACAATACTGTGTTTCTGTTGTACACCAAAGTGAACCAGCCATATGCGTACATATGTCCCCATATCCCCTCCCACTTTTAACTTCTTGAAGGTTAGCTTACTCCTTCATCTTTGTATAACAACAATGTATTTTCATCTGTATCTTCCCTGTATATAGTTTTTCAAGTAATTTTTTTCTTTACAATCTAAGTCTATCCTAGATCTTATTCCCATCCACAAATTAAGGAAATTATAATTTCTCCCAACTTCATCTCAGTATTCTCACTCTACTGACTCCATCTTACCAGTATTTAAAATGCTCAAGTCTTGGTCCCTTTAAAACACTCTCCTGTTTTTCATCACTTTTTAATCACTGCCACCATTTTCTCTTCTCATGCAGAACCAAATTTCCAAAATATATTGTGTACAACTGTTGTCTACAAATTCTGTACTTCCTACTCCTTACTCAGACATTTCCATTCTGGCTTATCCCCTCTAGCACCCTCCTGAAATTATTCATGCCAAATTTACACTTGGATAATCTAATGAACACTTTTAAGTCTCAAATAAATACTCAGATATCTTTGAAATGACTGTCCTTTCAGATCACCTCTTCCTCATGTCTTCCAGGACAACACTCTGGCAGCTCCTTTTCAGTCTTCTGTGCTGGTTTCTTCTCCAGAATGTGAGCAATTTTCAGAATTTTATCCAAGGAACTCTTCTTGGTCCACACAAAGTGATCTCATACACTCAAATTGTTTTAATTAATCTATATGCAGACAACATTTGATCTATCTTTTCCCAGTCTTTTTTCTTGAGTTATAGAAATGTTTAGCCATACCCTAGTGGATATTTCCACTTGAATATGGGCAAACAAATCAAATTCAGAATATCTAAAATATACACATCATAATACCTTCCAAACTTCTTTAGTATTGTGTATTTCATAAAACAGCAACAATCAACACTCATTTTCTCAAGCCAGAAATCTAAGAGTTGCTTTTGTTGCCTCCTACTCCTAATTAATCGTAAGTCATATTTATTTTACCACTTTGTGTAAAACCCTTTCTAACCCCACTGCCACTCTCCTAATCCATAACACAATCATATATTTTCTGTATTATTACAACGTGGTTCTAGCTGGTTAATCCCAAATCCACTTTATTTTATTTCTAATCTATTCTTCAAATTGCATCTTGAGTTATATTTTTTAAATGAATGTATGATTATGTCCTTTCTCCTTATAAAGCTCTTTAGAAGCTTCCCATTCTCTTTTGGCTAAAAGCAAAAAGTCCTGAATATTGCTTGCAATGTCCTGCATGATTTGTTCTCTGCTCACTATTCCTTTTTTATCTCCTGACAGGTAGAAAACTGCCTCACACGTTTACGATCGATTTTGAAATAAATGCATGTTCCCAGCTAGGAAGAGTTCAGTAATTTTATTTGAAGGGATTTTGTTCGTTCCTGGAATGAATACTTTTCAAGTTTTAGTCATTGAAAATAAGTTCAGTAAAGATAGCTAAGGAATGACTTCATTTTTAAGACATCACTTCAGCATGACATTTCTCTAAGATGGAATACAGTAATTTAGCCTACTTATGACAAATTTTCTTTAAAGATATTCATCACTATAAAGGAAATTCTGTATGGGTCCTTGGTTTGAAGAATTCTCTCTATTTAGCTTTAGACTCTACTCAGTCACATTTAAAAGGAGCTCAAAAGATGATCTCAAATACAATTCAATCATGGAAAAAAGGGAACTGGACAGAATTGGTTGATTGGTTAATGCATGCTTGGAAATTTGTTTAGGTAGAACAACGTCCCACATATTCAGTATCAATTTAGAAATAAATGCATGTTCCTGACATGTAAGAGTTTAGAACTTTTTCTTGAAAAAAACCTCAGTTTTCTAATACAAAATGTTTAACATCGATAGATTAATTCCAATAAATATGTACTGACTGTCTAACTGCCTTAATATTTACTTTTCTTTTGTGGGAAAAGTAATTTTATTGTTTTAACTACCATATTTAAACTCTTATATAAGGCACTTGTTAATCATATGCAGTAATATGTAAACTAAGACATGTATACCAATAACTTTATATTTAAAATTTTTTATTCTCATAAAAATTTTTCTTTTATATTGGAGTATATTTGATTAACAATATGGTAGTCTCAAGTGTACAGCAAAGTGAATCAGATATACATATACATGTATCCACTCTTTTTTAGATTCTTTCCCCATATAGGTCATTACAGAGTATTGTGTAGAGTTCCCTGTGCTATACAGTAGGTTATTAGTTATCTATTTTATACATAGTAGTGTGTATATGTCAATACCAATCTCCTTATTTATCCATCCCCCTTGGTAATCATAAGTTTGTTTTCTACATCTGTGACTCTATTTCTGTTTTGTAAATAAGTTCTTCTGTACATTTTTTTTAGATTCCATACATAAGTGATATTATATGTTATTTGTCTTTCTCTGTCTGACTTACTTCACTCAGTGTGACAATCTCTATGTCTACCCATGTCGCTGCAAAAGGTATTGTTTCATTCTTTTTTATGGCTGAGTAATATTACATTTTATTTATCGTTTATACCTTTATCCATTTACCTGTTGATGGACATTTAAGTTGCTTCCATGTCCTGGCTATTGTAAACAGTGCTGCAATGAACATTGGGGTGCATGTATCTTTTTGAATTACGGTTTTCTCTGGATATATGCCCAGGAGTGGGATTGCTGGAACATAGGGTAGTTCTATTTTTAGTTTTTTAAGGAGCCTCCATATTGTTCTCCATAGTGGCCATACCAATTTACATTCCCACCAACAGTGTATGAGGGTTCCCTTTTTTCCACACTCTCTCCAGCATTTATTGTTTGTAAATTTTTTGATGATGGCCATTCTGACCTGTGTGAGGTGATACCTCATTGCAGTACTCTTGTTGAGTTCATTTTTGTGCATGGTGTTAGACAGTGTTCTAATTTCATTCTTTTATATGTAGCTGTCCCGTTTTCCCAATGCCACTTATTAAAGAGACTGTCTTTTCTCCATTGTATATTCTTGCCTCCTTTGTCATAGATTAGGTGACCATAGTTGTGTGTGGGGTTATTTCTGGGCTTTTTATCCTGTTCCACTGATCTATATTTCTGTTTTTGTGCCAGTACCATATTGTTTTGATGACTGTAGCTTTGTAGTATAGTCTGAAGTCAGTGAGAGTGATTTCTTTAACTTTAAATAACTTTAAAAAATTAAAGGAAGATATAAAAAAGAGATAAGTCACAGTTGCTCAGAGGAAATTAAAATCATGTTCACCATGGGTGGTGCATAGTTTCAGGAGAATAGGTGCTATGGGAGGTATTTCTTTCAAGACAGTGTTAACTATGTGGACAAAAAGACATATAACTGATTTTTATTATGCATAGAAGTAGACCTATCTAAATGATGACCTTTCCAGCCTTCCTTATAGCTAAATGAGGTCAATGAAATGCATGTGAAGTTTTGGTTTAGGAGTTACAGGGAAGCTCCTCATCAGGAGACAGATGTTGTAAGAGCCCTTTGCCCTGTCTCCACTTTCATCAGCCATAGTCTGTAATATGGACACATTAGATAGAACTCCAGCAGGTCTCTGCCATAAAGAAATGGCTTTTAGGGAATCCCCTGGCAGTCCAGTGCTTAGGACTCTGCACTTTCACAGCCGACAGTGCAGGTTCAATCCCTGGTTGGGGAAATAAGATCACACAAGCTATGTGGTGCAGCAAAGAAAGAAAGAAAGAAATGTTTTTTAGGTGGAAGCCACTTGCTAAGTAGGGAGAAGCAGAAAGAAAGTGTAGCAATTCGCCCCGGGTTTCCCTCCCCTAAATTAATTTTTATGTTGAAAAAAAAAAAAAAAACTCTTCCCTCTCTTGAACCATCGTTATTTCTCATTTCTGTTAATGGCAATCAAAATAAGTAATACTTGTGGTTATTTCAGAAATATTTGATTTCTTTAGTGTCTATGCATCAAAATAGATTTTCTTTGGGAGTTTTGACTAAACATGTATGCAATCCTACAGAAAGCAAAGAAGTATGTTTGAATTGCTAAGACAATATTTCCTCTGATTTTCTGATCTAGAAAAATGCACTTAAATTAATTTTGAAAAATAAACCACCTCTTTTCTTTTTCTTTCTTTTTTTTTTTTTTTTTGCGGTACGCAGGACTCTCACTGTTGTGGCCTCTTCCGTTGCGGAGCACAGGCTCTGGGCACGCACGCTCAGTGGCCATGGCTTACAGGCCCAGCTGCTCCGTGGCATGTGAGATCTTCCTGGACCGGGGCACGAACCCATGTCCCCTGCATCGGCAGGCGGACTCTCAACCACTGTGCCACCAGGGAAGTCCACCACCTCTTTTCTTAACATGCTTGCTCTGTTATTTTTTTTAATGCCTTTGCTTGTTTTAGGTTTTTATTCCTATGGCAAAAATAAATGGTTGGGGCTTCCCTGGTGGCAACCACCTCTTTTCTTAACATGCTTGCTCTGTTATTTTTTTTTAATGCCTTTGCTTGTTTTAGGTTTTTATTCCTATGGCAAAAATAAATGGTTGGGGCTTCCCTGGTGGCACAGTGGTGGAGAGTCCACCTGCTGATGCAGGGGACGCGGGTTCATGCCCCGGTCTGGGAGGATCCCACATGCCGCGGAATGGCTGGGCCCATGAGCCATGGCCGCTGAGCCTGCGCTCCGCAACGGCAGAGACTACAACAGTGAGAGGCCCGTGTACCACAAAAATAAATAAATAAATGGTTGAATTCAAATTTTAAATTCTTTTTAAGAGTTTCATTCATTTTTTTCTCATTGTTATAAAATGTATACACTACTTATTAATACCTTGTAGTGGGTGATATTAGTTTATCTTCATTGAACAACATCACAGGTTTGATTATGTTCACATATTGAAAAAATAGGGCACAAGGTATATAATAAAGACAAAAGTATTTACTATAATATATACCAAGCACTGTAGTAAGTACCTGATATATATTAACTCCTGTAATTCTAATGATACTTCTTCAAGGTAGAAACTAGTTACACCAGCCACCATAGGGAGGTGAGTAAACTGAAGAACAGAGATTAAGTACCTGGCCCAAGGTCTCTCAACTGGCTAACAGAACTAGAATTTGAAATTGTGCATTTAGGCCTCAGAGTCTATATTCCTAAGGACGATGCTCTCTTCACTTTTTTTTCCCTCACTCTCCTTTTTAGTTCACTCTGCAGAGATGCTACTTCAATGGGTCCTAAATTATATCATAGCTATGCCCCTGACCCATGTCTCATGGTTTAGGTAATACAAGCATTGCCAAATAGCTCAAGAAGTAAGTAGAGTTTTAATTCATGACAACATGAGTAGCTCCTCAATAATATCCAGGAAGTACTGGCCAGTTTACAAGTTAATTGAAGTGACTGTCCCTAAAAAGTTCCCACAAGTTAAAAAAAAAATGGATTGAAACTGTATGCAGTAATCTGTCTAATACTGTAGAATAAAAGTTTTACTTTTCCTTCAGTTTCATTCATTTTTTGTTTTTTTTTAATGATCAAATGGTAAAAGAGATTACCTTTAGAAAGGCAGTAGCAACAATTAAGAGTATTATAGAGGACTTATAGACCAATGAAAAAGACTGCACAACATCAAATCTAATTATATTCTATGGGCTTTTAGTGCCATATGTATGTAGATGGTTCAGAAAATCTAGTTTTTCTTTTCTTTTACCATTCTTTTTTATTGAAGTATAGTTGATTTAAAATATTATGTTAGTTTCAAGTGTACAACATGGTGCTCCAATATTATTGTAGATTATATTCCATTTAAATTAATTACAAAATAATGGCTATATTCCCTGCACTGTACAACATATCCTTGTAGCTTATTTTATACATAGTAGTTTGGACCTCTTAATCCCCTACTTTTATCTTGCCCTCCCACCTTCCCTCTTCCCACTGGTAACCACTATTTGGTTCTCTGTGAGTCTGTTTCTGTTTTGTCATATTCATCTATTTGTTTTAAGTTTTAGATTCTACATATGTGATAATAGCGAGTATTTGCCTTTCTCTTTCTGATTTATTTTACTAAGGATAATACCCTTTAAGTCCATCCATGTGATTGCAAATGGCAGAATCACATTCTATTTTCTGGCTGAGTAACATTCTGTTGTGTGTATGTACATGTGTATGTAAATATATACACACACACATACCACATCTTCTTTATCCATTCATTTATTTGTGGACACTTAGCTTGCTTCCTTATCTTGGCTACTGTAAGTAATGCTGCTATGAACAATTGGGTGCGTGTCTTTTCCAACTAGTGTTTTAATTTTCTTCAGATATGTACACAGGTGTGGAATTTCTAGGTCATGTGATAGGTCTATTTTTAATTTTTTGAGGAACCTCCATACTGTTTTCCATAGTGACTGCACTGATTTACATTTTCACCAACACCGTTCTAGGGTTCCATTTTCTCCACATCCTCTCCAACATTTGGTATTTTTAGACTTTTTCATGATACCTATTCTGGCAGGTGTGAGGTTGTATCTCATTGTGGTTTGATGTACATTTCTCTGATGAATAGCAATTTTGAGAATCTTTTCATGTGCCTGTTGGTCATCTGTATACCTTTGGAAAAAAGTCTATTCAGGTCTTCTGCCCATTTTTTAATCAGGTTGTTTGTTTGTTTTGATATTGAGTTGTATTAGCTGATTATATATTTTGCATATTACCCCCTTATTGGTTGTATCATTTGCAAATATTTTCTCCCATTCACTAAACTGTCTTTTCATTTTGGAAATGGTTTCCTTTGCTGTGTGAAAACTTTTAAGTTTGATTAGGTCCCATTTGTTTCTTGTTTTTTATTTTTGTGTCTGTAATTTTTTTGTTTTGATTTGTTTGTTTGCTCTTGTTTCTTTTGCTTAGGGAACTGATGTAAACTATATAATATTGCTATGATTTATATGAAAGAGTGTTCTGTCTCTGTTCTTTTCTAGGATTTTTATGATTTCAGATCTTACATTCAAATCTTTAATGCATTTTGAGTTTATTGTTGTATAAGTGTGACAATTGTTCCATTTCTTTATATCATCTTCAAATTCCTTCATCAATGTTTCATGATTTTCAGAGTACAGGTCTTTACCTTCTTGGTTGTTTATTTTTGGTATTTTATTCTTTATGATGCAATTTTAATCTTGATTGTTTTCTCTTTCTGATAGTTCATTATTAGTGTATAGAAAAGCAAGAGATTTCTGTATATTAATCTTGTATCCAGCAATTTGACTGAATTTATTTATCAGTTCTAACAGTTTTTTGGTGGAGACTTTAGGATTATCTATATATATTATCATGACACCTACAGATACTGACAGTTTTACTTCTTCCCTTCTGATTTGGATGCCTTTTATTTCTTTTTCTTGTCTGATTGATGTGACTAGGACTTCCAATGCTATGTTCAATAGAAGTGGTGAGAGTGGGTATCATCGTCTTCTTCCTGATTTTAGAAGAAAAGCTAAAACTTTTCCATGGTTGAGTATGATGTTAGCTGTGGGTTTGTTATAAGTCACCTTTTTTATATTGAGATATATTCCCTCTATACTAACTTTTGTTGAGAGTTTTTATTTTGAAATGATGTTGAATTTTGTCAAATGCTTTTGCTTTTGAAATGATTAAGTGATTTTTATCCTTTTATTAATGAGGTATATCACACTGATTGATTTGTGAATATTGAACCATCCTTGCATCCATGGAATAAATCCCACAGGATTATGGTTTATGATCCTTCTATATGTTATTGAATTTGGTTTGCTAATATTTTATTGAGGATTATTGCATCTATGTTCATCAGAGATATTGACCTGTAGTTTTCTTTTATTGTAGCATCTTTGTCTGGCTTTGTTATCAGGGTAATGTTGGCTTTGTACAGTCAATTTGGGAGTGTTCCACCCTCTTCAATTGTTTGGAGTAGTTTGAGAAGTATTAACTCTTTTTTATATGTTTGGTAGAATTCCCCTATGAAGCTGTCTGGTTCTGGACTTTTGTTTTTTGACTACTAACTCAATTCTGCTACTAGTGATCAGTCTGTTCAGAATGTCTATTTCTTCCTGATTCAGTCTTCAACACTTTAGATGGACTCTGGTTGCCAATGGAGCCATACTAGTAATTAGAGAGTTGGAACATTAGCCCCACCCCCAAACCTCTGGGGAGAAGAGGGGGGAAATAGGTAGGAGGTTAAATCACTTGCTAATAGCCAATGATTTAATCAATTATGCCTACGTAATGAAGCCTCTGTAAAACCCAAAAGGACATGGTGTGCAGAGCTTTCATGGTGGTGAACAGGTGGAGATCTGGGGAGAGTGTCATGGTTGGAAAGCACATGGATGCTCTGAGCCCTTTCTCCATACCTTGCGCTTTGCATCTCTTCCATCTGGCTATTCCTGAGTTATATCTTTTTATAATGAACTAATAATCTAGAAAGTAAAATGTTTTTCTGAATTACCAGTAATCTAGTAAATAAAATGTTTTCTAGCAAATTAACTAAACCCAAGTAGGAAGTCATGGGAACCTCTGATTTATAGCCAGTCAGAAGCACAGGTAACAACTTAGACTTGTAACTGACATCTTAAGTGTTTGTGGAGGTAAAGTCTTATAGGACTGAACCCCTAAACTGTGGCATCTGATGCTATCTCTGGGTAGATAGTATCAGAATTTAGTTGAATTGTAGGACACCCATCTGGTGACTGAGAATTGCTTGGTGTTGTATGGGAAGCCTCAATCCCACCCAACCCCACACCACACACATTGGAATTAGGCCCAGGAATCCCCAAAGAAGTCCCTTTCTAAGTAATTTTACTTTGATCCTAATTGCCATTTTATCCAAGAAATTTGACCGCCTAATATTAATAAGTGTTCTGAATTAAAGGGAGGAGTGCCCAAAGCTACTCCTCTCCACTTATACTACCTAGAGTGATTTTTCAGGATACCATTCAATACCATGTCAAGTTTAAGTTGATGACAAATTTAGTTATAAACTTAATAAATATTTTTTTAGGCAATAAAATATTTTAAACATTTTATCTACTTTCATTGAAAAAAAGTAAATGTTTCTAATAACTAAAGGCACTTTAGCTTGATTGTGACATCTAATAAAATCCTATACTAGATTACAAATCATAAGAGAAGTACACAAAATGATAAAGAATATGGGATAGTCATATTTTAAAGGGTATAGGAAAAATGTCACTGAACTCTCTTTACTCCAAAAGCATAAAATGTTAACAAGAAAATGAAAAACAGTCATGAATATCCCATTTGAAGAAAATGAGGAGACATTTATAGACGGAAATACATTGTAAGAAAAAGGAGTGTCATATGCAGTGATCTAAAAAGAATGTGTGGGAAGGAGCTATCTGAGGATGCCTGTAGTCCCAGGTGTGATTAAAAAGTCTGTGAAGCCCACATGGCCAAAATATGTGAATATCACACGCTTAGGAGTAGAAGCAGCAGTCCTCTATTGGACATAGTAGGAAGAGGTTTTGACACTTAGTGTCGGGAAGCAGAGAATGTAGAGCAAAACTAAACATATTTTTTATATGTATTCTACTTTTGAACAGGGAGAGAATATAGTAATCATCATGAAGAGCAGAATTAAGAAAACCAAACAAAAAGAAGTAGGTAAATAAAATTGAAAGAGAGGAAAAGTGAAAAAATGGAAGGTTAGCAAATGAAAGCCAATATACACATAAATGGGCATTTTATTTGGAGCATGGCTACCCATCCAGAGAGTATATTTCCCACCTTCTCTTAAAACTTAATGTGGCCAAATGACTAAATCCTTGTCATGGAAATGTGTCACTTTCCATCAAAGAGAGAACTGCTTCCCTTCCCTTCCTGATGCAGGCATATAAATCAGCCAGTTTCAATATCCTGAGAGATTCCCAAACAATAATATTAAAGGAATCTGGTTTTTGGATAATCTTTGGAAACACAACCCACTTATTCACCATGGAGTGATATTTGGAAGAGAAATGCACCTCTACCTTCTTTCAGTCACAGTGCCTTGGATCTCTCAGTTCAGCCTGTTCAGTCGGAGTCCTAATCATAACAACTTGCTCATAATGTTTGAAAGGTCACACCGTGTGCCAGGAGAAAATTCTCAGAAAGAGCAACATAAGGGCAGGGCATAATAAAGTTAGGAAACCTTAGAGGTAAAGAAGGAATCATTATTTAGTTTGTTTTTTTAATGGATTAAAACCCTGTAAAGGAAAAATCAGGCTGGTTTCAAATGTCTTTGTAACAGTCAGTGTTCTTTATAACATTCAATGCTCAATGTTCTACAAAATTGCAAAGAAAGGCTGTGTAACTCAATAGAGTTATGCTTCTCCAAATGTTTACTTAACTTTTTTTTTCCTTTAAGTATAAAGGAAAAGTAATTGTTATAATCATATAAGATTTCATTTAGAAAAGATAATTTGCTCCTATGATAAAGATCCACAATGTTAAAGCGAGCCCAAAAGAGAGAATCCTCTATATCCAAGCATACCATCCTCCCTGATGGCAATTAATATTATTTGTTACTTGTGTGTTTTTAAGCAGTATTACATGATATGTAGAAACGAATATGTTTATGTTTCTATTGTTTATTCAAACATAAGATTATAGGAAGGTTAAAAAACAGTTTTCATCATTTACAATATAAAAATATTGAAATAGGAAGACATTTCACAATTCTTAGAGAAATCAGAAGATAAATAACACAGCTTTCTAGACTCTAATGATGGTGGTGGAGAAATAGTGTATTTGAAATCTCAGATTGTCTATCTCCAAATGGCTATATCCTAGATGAATTTTCTCTAATTTAAGAATTGATGAGTGAAAAATACCTTTCTAATAACTAAAATAAAATACTCTATTCTTAGTGATTCAATGAGAAGTATTTTATCATGCAGAATTTTACAATAAGGAATTATTAATGGAACTCATCTGTATCACACTGTGACGGCAGTAACGTGATTTTATGCTTTTGCCAAACCCACAGAACTGTGTGCTACGAAGAATAAACTTTGCTTTATAAAAAATAATTTAAAAATGAGGATGTTGGCGGAACACAGTAATGAATTCATATTATGAAAAATGAATCCATTTTTTTAACATCTTTATTGGAGTATAATTGCTTTACAATGTTCTGTTAGTTTCTGCTGTATAACAAAGTGAATCAGCTATACATATACATATGTCACCATATCTGCTCCCTCTTACGTCCCACTCTCACCCTCCCTATCCCACCCCTCTAGGTGGTCACAAAGAATGGAGCTGATCTCCCTGTGCTATGCGGCTGCTTCCCACTAGCTATCTATTTCATGTTTGGTAGTGTATATATGTAAATGCCACTCTCTCACTTCGTCCCAGCTTACCCTTTCCCCTCCTCGTGTCCTCAAATCCATTCTCTGCGTATGCGTCTTTATTCCTATCCTGCCACTGGTTCTTCAAAACCTTTTTTTTTTTTTTTTGGATTCCATATATATGTGTTAGCATATGGTATTTGTTTTTCTCTTTCTGACTTACTTCACTCTGTATGACAGACTCTAGGTACATCCACCTCACTACAAACGACTCAATTGCATTTCTTTTTATGACTGAGTAATATTCCATTGCATATATATGCCACATCTTTTTTATCCATTCATGTGTCAATGGACACTTAGGTTGATTCCATGTCCTGGATATTTTAAATAGTGCTGCAATGAACATTGTAATGGGAATGTTCCGTGTCCTGGATATTGTAAATAGTGCTGCAATGAACATTGTGCAATGAACTCTCTTTGAATTATGGTTTTCTCAGGGTATGTGCCCAGTAGTGGGATTGCCTGGTCGTATGGTAGTTCTATTTTTAGTATTTTAAGGAACCTCCAAACTGTTCTCCATAGTGGCTGTACCGATTTACATTCCCACCAACAGTGCAAGAGGATTCCCTTTTCTCCACACCCTCTCCAGCATTTATGGTTTGTAGATTTTTTGATGATGGCCATTCTGACTGGTGTGAGGTGATACCTCATTGTAGTTTTGATTTTCATTTCTCTAATGATTAGTGATGTTGAGCATTCTTTCATGTGTTTGTTGGTGATCTGTATATCTTCTTTGGAGAAATGTCTATTTAGGTCTTCTGCCCATTTTGGGATTGGGTTGTTTGTTTTTTTGATATTGAGCTACATGAGCTGCTTTTAAATTTTGGAGATTAATCCTTTGTCAGTTGCTTCATTTGCAAATATTTTCTCCCATTCTGAGGGTTGTCTTTTTCTCTTGTTTATGGTTTCCTTTGCTGTACAAAAGCTTTTAAGTTTCATTAGGTCCCATTTGTTCATTTTTGTTTTTATGTCCATTTCTCTAGGAGGTGAGTCAAAAAAGATTTTGCTGTGATTTATGTCATAGTGTTCTGCCTATGTTTTCTTCTAAGAGTTTTATAGTGTCGGGCCTTACATTTAGGTCTTTAATACATTTTAAGTTTATTTTTGTCTATGGTGTTAGGAAGTGTTCTAATTTCATTCTTTTACACGTAGCTGTCCAGTTTTCCCAGCCCCACTTACTGAAGAGGCTGTCTTTTCTCCATTGTATATTCTTGCCTCCTTTATCAAAGATAAGGTGACCATAGGTGTGTGGGCTTATCTCTGGGTAATCTATCCTGTTCCATTGATCTATATTTCTGTTTCTGTGCCAGTACCATACTGTCTTGATTACTGTAGCTTTGTAGAATAGGCTGAGGTCAGGGAGCCTGATTGCTCCAGCTCCATTTTTCTTTCTCAAGATTGCTTTGGTTATTCAGGGTCTTGTGTGTTTCCACACAAATTATGAAATTTTTTGTTCCAGTTCTGTGAAAAATGCCATTGGTAGTTTGATAGGGATTGCATTGAATCTGTAGATTGCTTTGGGTCCTATGGTCATTTTCACAATCTTCCAACCCAAGAACATGGTATATCTCTCCATCTGTTTGTATCATCTTTAATTTCTTTCATCAGTGTCTTATAGTTTTCTGCATGCAGGTCTTTTGTCTCCTTAGGTAGGTTTATTCCTAGGTATATTTTTCCTCTTGTTGCTATAATATATGGCAGTGTTTCTTAACTTCTCTTTCAAATTTTTCGTTGTTAGTTTATAGGAATGCAAGAGATTTCTGTGAGTTAATTTTGTATCCTGCAGCCTCACCAAATTCACTGATTAGTTCTAGTAGTTTTCTGGTAGCCTCTTTAGGATTCTCTGTGTATAGTATCATGTCATCTGCAAACAGTGACAGCTTTACTTCTTCTTTTCCGATTTGGATTCCTTTTATTTCTTTTGCTTCTCTGATGGCTGTGGCTAAAACTTCCAAAATTATGTTAAATAACAGTGGTGAGAGTGGGCAACCTTGTCTTGTTCCTGATCTTAGTGGAAATGGTTTCTGTTTTTCACCATTGAGAACGATGTTGGCTGTGGGTTTGTCATATATTGCCTTATTATGTTGAGGTAAGTCCCTCTATGCCTACTTTCTGCAGGGTCTTTATCATAAATGGCTGTAGAATTTTGTCAAAAGCTTTTTCTGCATCATTTGAGATGATCATATGGTTTTTACCCTTCAGTTTGTTAATATGGTATATCACATTGATTGATTTTCATATATTGAAGAATCCTTGCATTCCTGGAATAAACCCCACTTGATCATGGTGTATGATCCTTTCAATGTGCTGTTGGATTCTGTTTGCTAGTATTTTGTTGAGGATTTTTGCATCTATGTTCATCAGTGATATTGGCCTGTAGTTTTCTTTTTTTGTGACATCTTTGTCTGGTTTTGGTATCAGGGTGATGGTGGTCTCGTAGAATGATTTTGGGAGTGTTCCTCCCTCTGCTATATTTTGGAAGAGCTTGAGAAGGATAGGTGTTAGCTTTTCTCTAAATGTTTGATAGAATTCACCTGTGAAGCTATCTGGGCTTTTGTTTGTTGGAAGATTTTTAATCACAGTTTCAATTTTAGTACTTGTGATTGGTCTGTTTATATTTTCTATTTCTTCCTGGTTCAGTTTAGGAAGGTTGTGCTTTTCTAAGAATTTGTCCATATCTTCCAGGTTGTCTATTTTGTTGGCATATAGTTGCTTGTAGTAACTCTCATGATCCTTTGTGTTTCTGCAGTGTCAGTTGTTCTCCATTTTCATTTCTAATTCTATTGAATTGAGTCTTCTCCCCTTTTTTCTTTATGAGTCTGGCTAATGCTTTATCCATTTTGTTTATCTTCTCAAAGAACCAGCTTTTTAGTTTTATTGATCTTTGCTGTTGTTTCCTTCATTTCTTTTGCATTTATTTCTTATCTGATTTTTATGATTTCTTTCCTTCTGTTAACTATGGGGTTTTGTTGTTGTTGTTCTTCTTCTTTCTCTAATTGCTTTAGGTGTAAGGTTAGGTTGTTTGAGATGTTTCTTCATTCTTGAGGTTGGATTGTATTGTTATAAACTTCCCTCTTAGAATGCTTTTGCTGCTTCTCATAGGTTTTGGGTCGTCGTGCTTTCATTGTCAGTTGTTTCTATGTATTTTTTGTTTTCCTCTTTGATTCCTTCAGTGATCTCTTGCTTATTTAGTAGGGTATTGTTTAGCGTCCCTGTGTTTGTATTTTTTTACAGTTTATTTCTTGTAATTGATATCCAGTCTCGTAGTGTTGTGGTCAGAAAAGATACTTGATACAATTTCAATTTTCTTAGATTTACCAAGGCTTGATTTGTGACCCAAGATATGATCTGTACTCTAGAATATTCCATAAACACTTGAGAAGAAAGTGTATTCTGTTGTTTTTGGATGGAAGGTCCTGTAAATATCAATTAAGTACATCTTGTTTAATGTGTCATTTACAGCTTGCGTTTCCTTATTTATTTTCATTTTGGATGATCTCTCCATTGGTGAAAGTGGGGTGTTAAAGTCCCCTACTATTATTGTGTTTCTGTAGATTTCCCCTCTTATGGCTGTTATCATTTGCCTTATGTATTGAGGTGCTCCTATGTTGGGTGCATAAATATTTACCATTGTTATATCTTCTTGGATTGATCCCTTGATCATTATGTAGAGTCCTTCTTTGTCTCTTGTAATAGTCTTTATTTTAAAGTCTATTTTATCTGATATGAGAATTGCTACTCCAAGTTTATTTGATTTTCATTTGCATGGAATATCTTTTTCCATCCCCTCACTTTCAGTCTGTATGTGTCCCTAGGTCTGAATTGAGTCTCTTGTACACAGCATATATATGGGTCTTGTTTTTGTATCCATTCAGCCAATCTATGGCTTTTGGTCGGAGCATTTAATCCATTTACATTTAAGGGAATTATAGATATGTATGTTCCTATTACCATTTTCTTATATTGTTTTGGGTTTGTTTTTGTAGGTCCAGGGACAACTTCCCTGTGTGTTCTCCCAGGTAAGTTGTCTCTGGATTATGGGACTCTGGCAGTGACGGGCTGCACAGGTTCCCAGGATGGGAGTTGTGGATAGTGACATGTGCTTCTGCACAGGTTTCTGGGTGGCTGCAGTAGCAACCTTAGCGTTTCATGTCCATCTCTGCTGTCTGCACTGCTAGCCGTGGCTCATCCCCATTTCATCGCTGGAGCTCATTTAGGCAGTGCTCTGAATCTCCTCTTTTTTGCACCATGAAACAGTGGTTTCTTGCCTCCTAGGAAGTTCCAGACTTTCCCTCAGACTCCCTCCTGGCTAGCTGTGGCACAGTAGCCCCCTTCAGACTGTTTTCACACAGCCAGCCCCAGTCCTATACCTGGTATCTGACCTCCAAAGCCCTAGCCTCAGTTCCCAGCCCCGACCTGTCCCGGAGGGTGAGCATACCAGCCTCTCAGGCTGGTGAGTGTTGGTCGGCACTGATCCTCTGTGCGGGAATCTCTCTGCTTTGCCCTCTGCACCCCTGTTGCTGTGCTCTCCTCCATGGCTCCGAAGCTTCCCCCCTCCTCCACCTGCAGCCTCCTCCCATGAAGGGGCTTCCTAGTGTGTGGAAACCTTTCCTCCTTCACGGCTCCCTCCCACTGGTGCAGGTCCCGTCCCTATTCTTTCGTCTCTGTTTATTCTTTTTTCTTTTGCCCTACCCAGGTACATGGGGGGGTTTCTTGTCTTTTGGGAAGTCTGACGTCTTCTGCCAGCATTCAGTAGGTGGTCTGTAGGAGCTGTTCCACATGTAGATGTATTTTTGATGTATTTGTGGGCAGGAAGGTGATCTCCATGTCTTACTCCTCTGTCATCTTGAAGGTCCTCCCCTTAATCTAATTTTATTAAAAGTATTTGACAACCTCATGGAAAGTTATGGGAAAGAGACAGCTGATTATAACTTTTTTTTAAAGAAATACTTTTTGTAGACATTGTTTTTAAAAACTGGATATTTTAAGCCAAAGGCAAAAATAACTTTCAACAAATACAGTACTCTAGTTGGTAGATTTGTTTCTCACAGGTTTATTTTTCTGCAGTTCTGAAGCTACTTTGCATGTATATAACAATTGAACAGACAAGTAAATATATGGATCATGATGATAGGTTTCTCACTGTCGGAAGGAAATTACAAATAAGCAAGAAGTGGACTGCTGGAATGAAACTTGTGGTTCTGGATTAAGTATGAATAGAAGTGAGTTAAGTATGGACACATATTTAATTCAGTATATATATGTCTACATATATATGTGTGTGTATATATATAGAGAGAGGTACAGAAATAAATGTAGATATATGTATATACATGGATTTGTATACATGCATGTATTTCCTAGTTGGTCCACTGAGAGTACCTAGCACTAAGAATTTAGTTTCTAAAAACCATTCTCAGATAGAAGAAAAATTAAAGTATTAACATTAATACTTAAAAAAATAGTCATGAATCCAAGCAGAGATAAATAAATGATTGAATATACAAATACATGTGGTAGAAGGAAAAGACCCTCCTTACAGAAAAACTTATACTTGAAGAAGAAATGAAGGAAGTAGAAAATCACTATTACAACATCATAGTAATAATTGCTGCAAGCAAGATCCACTGATGGATACTAAACTTAGTGAAATTTTAAGAAGAAATAGAGTATTTGCATAGCAGCAACATTTAACCCATATTATTTATTAACAACATGTCTGTTTGGTTTTAACACGTTACTGGAAATTTTTAACATCCTCCTCTAGGAGATGAAGATTTATTTACCTCCCCTTGAATGTGGTCTAGACCTAAAAAATAAGATATAGGAAGGGAAAAGAGTAATTTTTTAGAAAAGAAACCTGGCTGATACTGCCCTAACCAAGTGAGCAAGTTTAGCACCTATCGTAATAAGTCACACTGATCTACGTATTACTTGACGTGATGCAGAAAGAAGGCCCTTCACTTCTGTGGTCTTCTGCAAAATCTGTATTCCTGTAAAATATCAGACAAACCTAAACTGGAGGACATTCTACAAAACAGCTGACTAGTAAATTTCAAATGTTTCAAGGTTGTGAAAGACAGATTAACTGTCACAGAATGGAGGAGTCTAAGGAGACATGATAACAATGGGATATTCAGGATTAGATTTTTAAAAGACATTTTTAAAATGTCTTTTTAAGAAAAAGACGTTAGTGGATACCCCAATGAAATAGGAGTAAAGTCTGTAGTTTAGTTACTAATTATTGTATGAATGTCAATTTGATACATGTACCATGAATATGTAAGATCTTAATGTTAGTGAAAGTTGAGTAAAAGACATACAGGAGGGCTTCCCTGGTGGCGCAGTGGTTGAGAGTCTGCCTGCCGATGCAGGGGACACAGGTTCGTGCCCCGGTCCAGGAAGATCCCACATGCCGCGGAGCGGCTGGGCCCGTGAGCCATGGCCGCTGAGCCTGCGCATCCGGAGCCTGTGCCCCGCAACAGGAGAGGCCACAACAGTTAGAGGCCCGCATACCTCAAAAAAAAAAAAAAGACATACAGGAACTCTCTGTACTATACTGTAATTCTTCAGTAAATCAAAAATTATTTCTAAATATAAAATTTTAAATAGAAAATAAGTGAAGAAAAACAAGAAGGCTAATTAGGAAATACTCTTCAGTAAAAACATGGTGGCAGATTACCTACAACTTTTAATAAGTGGCACTTTTAAGAATTTTTAGGTAAAACACGTTACTATCTGAGCTTCATTATGTTTAACAGAGGGAAACACATTCATAAATATTTCTTTCTTATTTACTTAAAAATCTATAGTATGTATTCTGTACAGTTAATGATGAAAACTCTATTCAGAAATTATTTCTATTTCTAAAAATGTGTACATAAAATATTTGGGAACACGTTATTCTATTTCTATGGGTATTAATTTTAGCTCAGTTACATGTGATACGTTTCCACACTAACCAAACGTAGAGCGTTCCTATGAAACCTTATGTAAGTTGAAAGGGGATAAAGCAAAGAAGCAATTGCCTTAGGACACATCTTGCTAATGCATGCGCAGAATAAATGGAGATGAAGCAGAGATGCTCACAGACACAGTTCAAAGCTGGGGTGGCTCTACGCTGAGATGCTGAGTGTGGTTCCCAGGGAAGGAGCTTGGTGGTGCTGCACTCACTGCTCCTGGTGTGCTGCCTCTATAAGGGCTCCTGCAAAACAAATGCTGAGAGCTGTTTTCACTTTGCCTGTTTTCGTAACAAAAAAAATCCTCTTTGGATTTATTTTTGTTAGCAAAAACAGGTACTAATGTAGTAAGCCTTTCATAAAAGTGACGTTGCATAAGGCAAACTTTCAAGAAGTGGAGGATACCTGTACTTGGAATCTTCTGTTCATAAAATGGAGAGACACACTGAAAATTAATGTGTTCTGCTCACCACATGCTGAGTGAAAAGGTGTCTTTTCCCTATCTACTTTAATAGTATTTCTTTAATGAAAGACATTTAGTTCTATAATTTCACATGGTACAAAGGGATAGTTTTCTCCTAAAAGAGCATGCTTCAGATTATGTTTCTCAAATGAAATTATACTAAGTAAATATTCATAAGCAAGGAGTGTGATTACCTATACAAAAGACATTATGATATGTACAATTATTTTTATAACTCCATAGATAATCCCACCAAAATATCATGTGATGTATATATTAGTTGTCCCTTATGTTTGGGTGCAAATGAGGGGAAATCCAGAGAAGTACAAGTATAAATAAATGTTCTTTTATAAATAGTTTAGCATGCTCTTGGATAGAAACATGCCATATATATTTGACATGTTTCAAATGATGAGTTGCAGGATTATCTATCTTATAAGCTTGATAATGCAAGGCATTAAGTCCATATAAGGTGACTCACAGTTTAAAAATAATATAATGTCTTTTCTTAACCAAACGCTTAAGGAAATTTTAGCAATTATTCAGAGCCTGCCAGTTTCAAGGCAAATGAAATAGGTAACATCTGAATAGCAAGCAATTTGTCCTCAAACTCTGTTATTTATAGTCTAGCTAGAAATCAGACCTTGTTCTCTTGGGTAGAACATAGTTTACCACAGATCCAGAGACTAGGACAACTTTCCAAATTACCAATTACCAATCAGATATTATTCTGCAAGAAACCATTTTTTCTCTGCCATATCTTAAAATTGATGAACAATCTCAAAAAATGTATGACCTATACTGTGTTACATGAGGACAATAGTAGAGTCATAAACAAGTTTTGGGAACAAGCGTTCCAAGTATACTTAATATTACATAACTATTTACCAACACGTAATTCATTTATACATAAATTGGCTTTTCAAGATAATCAAGAGTATCTGTAAAGACTAAATTCTAGACAATATGAAAAGCAATATATTGAGGTCAAGGATTATTTTATATGTTCTATACCTGTCTCTCCAGATATAATATTTTTATTACAGATCATTTTTCACACAATATGTTATAACATTGTTCATTTCTGTTAGCGTGGGATTTAGAAATTCAATATGAATTGTACCAGTGAAGAATTTTACCATTTTGAATGTTGCTAACAACTCTATCTTAGGATTTTGTAAAATATTAAATGAAAATGAGGTTCTAAAATGGCCTTAAAACCACAGCAGAATTTGAGCAATATGAAAAAGAAATTTTGAATTACATGGATTAGCACAGGATCAAGTAATGGTGGTAAAGAAAGTGGGTGGTCATCTTTCAGCTCTTGACTGGTCTGTTTCCTAGGAAACAAAGTCTAAATGATTGCACAAATGACCCTATGCCTGTGGATTTAAATTGATGAAATTATATAAGACTGTAATCTATGCAGAACAAGAAAAGTAATTGTTAGGATGACTGTTTATTAGGTAAAATGGAAAAAATTTAAATACTTATTTCACTTTCCAAGAGCTTAAAAAATAGTTAAAATCTTTTGTTTATATTACTGAAGTCCTTATCCTATCAAATCACAAGATTGTAATATAATCAGTCAACAAGCATGCTGATTAAACACTTTTGTTTAAACATATCTGTACAGGGAGCTATTCACTGACTCAACTCAAGCTCCTACAAGTAGAGGTAAACTTGATTCCAGCAGATATCCAGATGGTATCAGTAGGATATCATTTTGACTAGCAGCAAAGAGTTTATTAAATGGCCTTTGTCTTCTGGACTTCCAGCAAAACTAATCCTGCATAAGCAACCACAGAGTGCCTTCACAGAGTTCGACAAATACATCTCTCTCACAAATTTTACAGTTTATAAGAGCCTGGTGATGCATTACCTATGATCATTATAACTCTCTGTGAAAATACCAAGTAGTCACTAAAAGAGTAAAAGCATTTGCCTCCTCTTGAGAAAATCACCTTGGACTCCTCATAGAAATTCTTGTAGCAATTTAAAAAGCATATTTTTTCACAGAGGTGATTTCCTTCACAGGTTTGTTGCTACAAGAATAGTTAATGTTTCCAGTACATTGTTTCTCTTTAAGCTCAGATATTTCATTATAAGGTAATGGAATAAAACCTCTTGAGTTGATGATGATGATAATGAAAATAATATTAGATGATAAAATACTTTATATCTATAAATAGAATCTTTAGAAATGTTAATAGATATATACTTGAAAGTAATGAGAGTAATAATATCTTATAATAACTACTATAAAATACAGGATGTATTTATTCATTCACAGGTATTTATATGGAAGACACTGTTCTGGGTTCTGGAAGAATATATTGATACATCCATATCTGTATCTATCTATATCTAGCTAGCTAGCTACACATATATGTAATTATTATCCATAACTGATTTAGAGATGAATATTGAAATGATACAGATGAATGAAATCATATAGAAATGATCAGTTGTAGCTATTGTGATATAGCAGTTAAATACTTGATGTAATTCTTAGACGAATATATCTTATCACACTGTGCATCACTCAAAACACTCAATATGCCTGGTGAGCATCACTCTCTCTTCCCTTCCCACCTTTTATGTAAGAAATTACACTAAAATATTTGGAGGTGAAAATGACTGAAGAGAGGAAGGTGAAAAATTGCAGTGTTTTTTAGAAGTTTCAGATTTATAGAAAAATTTCAGAAATAGTACATAGAGTTCCCATATGCCTCGTACTCAGTTTTCCCTGTTATTAATCTCTTATATTAGCATAATACATCTGTGACAGTCAAGCAGTATCCATACATTATTATCAACTAGCATCCATAACTTATGTTTCCTTAGTTTCTACCTAATGTACTTTTTCTGCTCCAGGATTCTATCTAGTATACCACATTACACTTAGTTGTCATATCTCTTTAGGCTCCTCTTGGCAATGGCAGCTTTTCAGAATTTTTTTTTCTTTTTATAACCTTGACAGTTTTGAGGATTATTGTTCAGATATTTTATTTAATACTGCTCAGTTGGGATTTGTCTGATTTTTTCTAATTAGAATGGGATTTTGAATTTTTTATAGGAAGATCAGAGAGGTAAAGTTCCATTCTCATTATGTTCTATCAAGGGTACTATGAAGTGCTATTTCTACTTACACCCACACTTCTGACACTAAATGTGTGGTGGTTTTCCACACTGAACAATTCACTGATTCTTTAAGGACAGCAACTGGGTGTCCACAATTCAATCTGACACTAGCTACTTGGAGTTAGTTCAGATTCCACAGGTTAAGGGCTCAATCACAAGACTACCCCCAACTGTGGACATCAATATCAAGTCATGAGTCCCCAGGTTACATACACTCTTGTGTCTGGCTTGGCTACACATCTCCCTCCTCAGGTTTGATAGTTTGCTAGAACATCTCAAGGAATCCTGGGAAACACTTTCTGTTTACTGGTTTATTGTAAAGGATATTATAAATGTTGCAAATGAACAGCCAGATGAAGAGGTACATAGCATGAGGTCCAGAAGAATCCTTATTACAGGAGCTTCTATTCCCTTAGAGTTGGGGTGTGTTACCCTCCTGGCACAAGGGTTCATTTACCACCTGGCAGATCATCAAATCTCCTTGTTCCAGAGTATTTTATAGAGCTCAATCCCCAACCCTTCCCTCCCCAGAGGTCTAGTGGGTGGGCTCAAAGTTCCAACCTCCTAATCACTTGGTCTTTCTGGTGACCAGCCCCATCCTGAGGGTAAGTAGGGGCCCCACCCTTAGCATAAAGTCAGGTGTGATTCAAAGTGGATCCATGTGAATAACAAAAAATACTCCTATAGCTTAGAAAATTCTAAGTGTTTTAGGAGCTCTGTGGCAGAAGCCAGGAGAAATACCGAATGTATTTCTCATTTTACCATAGATACTTAATATCAACATGACTTCACTCTTGATGTTATCCTTGATCCCCTGGCGTAGGTAATGTTTGTTGTGTTTCTCCGTTGTAAATTTTTCTCTGTTTTCTTCTTTTGCATATGGTACTCTTTGGAAAGAAGTCACTTAGCCCAGCCCACAACCAAGGAGTAGGGATTTTTGCTCTCCCTCCTTAAGAACAGAGTATCTACTTATGGTTTTTGGAAATTCTTCTGCATAGAATATTTGTCTATTTCCCACATTTATTTATTCAGCATTTAAAAAATATCAGTATTGGAGCTCTTTTGGTGGGCTATTGTGTCTTATTGACACACCTCCATTATTTTTTGTTTACCACTCCCTTATTCTCTGGGACTACCAGATGCTCCACGCCCATCTTGTACCATTTTTTGGTGCTATTACAATTGGCATTTTAAAAATTTCAAATTGTCCATTACTGGTATAAAGAAAAACAATGACCTTTTGCTTATTAATCTTGATTCCTCTGAGTTTGCTATAATCTCTCACTATTTCAAGGAGTTTGTGTATTAATTTGGAGGATTTTTACATGGACAATTATGCTATCTGTTAAAAAATTCAACTGAGTAAATTTTAAAGATCTAATTGGCTTTATTAAACAATTCCTAAATCAGGCAGTAACCCATCTGGCAACCAGAAAGTAGCTCTGTTGCACTGTAGAGAAGAAAAGGTTTTTAAAGTTGGAAAGCAGGTGAAAAAAAGGAAGTTATTAGCAAAGAATGAATTCTTTCAGGCAAGGTTGCCCTTTTAAGGGGAACAGAGGGCCTCTTAGGTGCATTACCTCTCTAGTGCTGACTAGGTAATTCCAGGCTGACTGGTTGAAGGTTATATTCCTGGGGGGTTGAGACTGTAACTAGGTTAGGTATTAAGTCTTGGTTTGTGGACCTGGAGTTTAGTACAAGTAGCTCCATTTTGGGCCTGTTGTCTCTTTCTAAATTATTTGCCCCTCTTGATCAGGCTCTCAGCCTAACATGAGAGATGTGATCAAAATTTAAGGCATTACCACCACTCTCAGCTACCACTCTAAAGTTTTCACAGATTCTGTGGATCCTTTTATGCTGTTTTTGCTTAATCCCTGTGATCTTCAAGTTCAGCTTGGCTTCAAGTTCACAATCTTTAAGTCTGTAATTCTCTTCATTCCTTTCTGACATTCCAGTCTCGGGGAGATCATTTGCTAGGTGGTTAGGGGCTGTGGACATGAATTTGAAACTGTTGAGAGAATACAGCGTAATAGGGAGATTATTATGGTAACTATAAGCAGGATGATTCCCAATGTCTGGAATGTACTTCAAAGCCATGGTCCTCAAGATGCAAACCAATTAAAATTAAATAAGTCAAAGAAGGACCCCCTTGAAGGAGCCACGTTTTTCTTAAAGCAAGTGGCTTGCTTAGTAGTCTTATGTAATTGAGTTTCAATTTCCCTAGGAGTGTTCATCCAGGGACAGCAGGTGGTATTGGCCACAGCACAGATACCTCTTTTCTCAGCTAAAAAATAATCAAAGGCTATCCTACTGTTAAGAAAACTTTGGCCAGAGAGTCTCAGGATTTTGTTTTGTAGCTATTGTCTTAGCAATAGATTCTGCAGTATCTTTGAGAATTAAGGAGAGGTTTCTGATCATATCCTCATTTACATTTATTCCTAACCAGGGAAATATAGCCCTGCCAAAGGAAGTGAATCAGAGTTATAATTGCCTCCTGGTAATTTCTTTCTAACTCAAGAATGTAAATCTAGGAGAGTAAACTAATGAGGGCTTTCAGTTTGTGAGTGGTTAGGGGCAAAGTTACATAACCTAAGAGGCATTGCTCAGTTATGCAGCAGGTATCTAGGTATTCACAGGTCCAAAGGGAATGACAGCCACCACAAAGATAAATCTTGTCAGGGCACAAACCATTTCCACTTAGGTGGCACTGTTAATGGATTCATTCAGAGGGATTGTTACATTTGTCCGTTCAAGACGGGTCAGTTGGTTTTCAGTGTATTTGAGAAGTAAATCTTCCTCCCCTGAAATAAAGAGTTGTCCTAAATTCTAGAGGTTGCCCTCTTAGCAGTGGCCTGGGAGCTACAGATGATGATATTATCTTTCTGGATCAATGCCAGAGTAAAGGAAAGAAAGAGAAGAATAAAACGTTTCATGTTTAAAGTATGAAGTCTTGGTCTAGTGTCTTGGAAGGAAGGAGTCTACCTCAATGTCAGCTGCTTCTCTTCCTAGTTGATTTGATTTGGAGATCTCCGGTGTTTGTGCATGACCAGATGTCAGGTGGTACCTTCTTTGGCTATGAGATGTATATCCAAAATTCAAGTCCCTGAAGCTTATCTGACATCTGGTTAGTGAGGAGGACCTGATATAATCCCTTCCAAGGCAGTTTAAAGGCAGTCTTGGCTCTTAGTGATTCCAAACCAGAAGGGTGGGAGTAAATTGGATATATTAACTTGGAAAATTCCAGCCACAGATATTTGAGGAAACTAGAAGATCAAGATCTAGTCCAATTTATAGATATATAACAAAACCTCAAAGACAGTTAAGAGTTCTAGAATCTAGTATAGACAAAAGTGCAAACATAATTTTTCTCTCTACAATTACTCCCATTTCTTTATCAAGGATAATCACAGTAAAACTAATTTGTTTGCATTAACTTGTCCTGATTATTACATAACTGCAGCTCTTTTTAAACAAAAGTGCAAACATAATTTTTCTCTACAATTATTCCCATTTCTTTATCAAGGATAATTTGTTTGCATTAACTTGTCCTGATTATAACTGCAGCTCTTTTTAAGGCCGATTTGCTGCAATTTTCCATAAGGAATTTTATTTTATTTTGCGGTACGCGGGCCTCTCACTGTTGTGGCCTCTCCCATTGCGGAGCACAGGCTCCCGACGTGCAGGCTCAGCGGCCATGGCTCACGGGCCCAGCCGCTCCACGGCATGTGGGATCTTCCCGGACCGGGGCACGAACCCGTGTCTCCTGCATCGGCAGGCAGACTCTCAACCACTGCGCCATCAGGGAAGCCCTCCATAAGGAATTTTAGATTGAACTCTTAAAAGCCTCTGAGGCCAGGACTTTATTGACTCTATAAAAATCAACCTTAGTTCCTTAATGCTGTCTGGTGATATCTGGTCATATCTCAAATATGACATTCTAGTCAAAGCATCGGTAATACAACCAATGTTTCCAATTGTGTCCTGTAATAAGAAGAACAAATTCTTCCTGAAATAACATAAATAACTATAATGCTATGAAAAAGATACTTAAGAGTTTCCAAATTTTGGAGGGATCAGGTAGGGGGGAAAAAGTCAATGTTTTATCTTTGTTTACAAAGACATATCTTACCAAACTGCTGATAACTTTAAGAGAAAAGATTAAAAGTTTTCTTAAATCTAGAAAAACAAAAAATAAAAGAACCAGCAAAAAGTCATAAAAATTATAATCATATTTTTTAGTTCATTTTAGTCCCATGTATTTTAATTCTTGTTCTCCTTGAATCCAGTTTTCCCATTAGTTCTAAAAATTATCAACCAGTTCAGTTTTATGATCTTAAAGTTATCAGAAATCTGAGTTCTAGAGTCCTATCAGAGTTCTGTCTATAAATCTCTTTAAAGATGAAGTATTTTTACAGGAACACCTTTGCAAAGCATCAGAGTAAAATGATAACAGTTGGCTAATGACAAAAACTTAAAAATGCCCATTGTTAGAATTCATTTGATAAAGAAATAGTTATTTCTGAAATATACAACATTTCAAGACCATAACTGGAATTATGATAACATTATACCAGGATATATCAGACTTTAGGAATTTCACATAATTCTTGGAACACTTTTAACATATACCCATACAAACAAAACATGAAGAAAGCTTTTTGTTACTTTTTATTTGAAAATTCTTCCCATGTAATTTAACATATTAAATAAGCCGAATTAGTTTAGTATCTCCCTTTTCATAAGGAGATAGAATATATTCTTTGAGATGTTTCTGGGGCCCTCTGGAAATTTTTTAAATTAGTTCAAAGTCAGACTTTATTTGAAATTTGATTTTTACAAGTTTGTCAAAAAATGTCAAAGGTTTTAAAACACTTGGTCAAATAGGATCATAGGTTACTGTGAAACAATTTTTAGTTATATATTTAACCATAGTGACAATAGAAGATGTTAAAAGCAAATGAAGAAAGTTAAGTAGTTTTAAAAACTTAGCTTTCTTTTTAGTAGAGAAGATTCAGCTTTCTGAACACAGAAAAATATTTTAATAAGAACGTAATTCTTGTTTTCTAGGCAGATTATTTTAAAAGGAAAAAGAAAGCCTTTTATAGTCTCTTATCGAGAACAGACCAATAGTCCAATAAAACTTTGCTCTATTACCAGAGAGAAAACCAAATTCTAGTTTTGCAGTAGCTTACTTTTGATATTAGAATTTACTTATTAAATTTATTCCAAGTTTAGCCAGCCCTGACCATGTATAAAATTTCTTTCTAAAGATATCTTTTCCATAAAACCTTCTATAACTTCCCTTTTTACATTCAGATTTTGTATTGTGTTTTCCCTCTTCCCCAGCCTCTCTTTAGGACAAAATTACTTTCTTTTCCTTCAACAAAAAAAGTGTATCTCTATTTCTTATACCTTCTTTTACCAAAAACAAACATCCTACTTTGCATGCATATGGAGATGTTTCCCTTGTTATTTCTAGTAGCTTCAATAACATATATTAGAATTTTTTAACCCTTAGAAGCCCTTAATTTCCAGTGAATGCTAAGAAGTAAGTAATTGTGAACTCTTCTTTATAGTAGTATTCTGTGACTTGACAAATTTATAAATACTTTTTATAATTTCTAAAACTGTATACTTTTTCACAGTAAATTTCTCAATATGTCATAAAATATGTTTATTTACAGACACAAATATCCTAATATTTTTGGCAATTAAAAAGTCAAAAGTAGGTCTTCCCTGGTGGCACAGTGGTTGAGAGTCCGCCTGCCGATGCAGGAGACACGGGTTCGTGCCCTGGTCCGGGAAGATCCCACATGCGGCAGAGCGGCTGGGCCCGTGAGCCATGGCCGCTGAGCCTGCGCGTCCGGAGCCTGTGCTCCGCAACAAGAGAGGCCACAACAGTGAGAGGCCCGCGTACCGCAAAAAAAAAAAAAAAAGTCAAAAGTAGATAAACCTTTACTAAGTTCAGTAAATAATGTTTTGATATTTTCTCTTATTTGGAAATGATCTGGATATTAATTTAACTCATCATTTAATTTAGCGAAACTTTAAGATTTTAAGTTACCAAAAAGATTGGGGGGAACCACTTTAATAGTTCACCTAAAAACATTTTATCTTGCTTACATCTATTTAATTTATGTGTTCCTAACAACTATATTTCGATAACCAACAAAAACTTTGTGAAACATTAAACAAAGTCATTATCTCAAGCTATTATCATTATTATTATTACTATCAAACTTTGTATAACATTAATCCATTAAGCCAAGGTAGAATAAAAGTACTATATTTAACGCTGATAACTCTAAAGATATGCTTGTTTTAACTAAATAAACAAACAATCTTTAAATTACCAAACATTAATCCTAGATTATATTACCTTGAAAAGCATTTGGGTTAGTTTTTTGTTATATTTCTTCAATTCATACAAGCACTTATTTCTTTTTAAACCAATTAAATAGAGCACTTTCACAGATTATTTTTGGCGATACCATTTGGAGGTAGAAAAATACTACATACCACATATCTACAACACATATATAGACACACATAAACATATGGACAGATGAAGCTAGAGACCTTACAGTTTTGTTTTAAAATATTAGCCATGAGACAGGTACAATAATGTAAAACTCACTAGTTATAAAAGTAGTTTGATCTAAGTGTTTTTTCCTCGGGATAGAATCAGTTAAGATTACGTGCTCAGATGGCTAAAGCCCTTCACTAATATCTGTGGAGAAAGCTCTTAAAAGATTTTCCCTTTGCCCAAGGTTCAAATGCCCTTTATCCCTATTTGTTCTTCTCCTGATAAGAAAGTTCTCCCCAAAGTTTGTACTTTAACTTTCATATCTCAGAGGCACTGGGAAAGAATGCAAGTTACATGCTTTTTATGATAAATAAGGAAATTTTCGGGATTCGTAAAAGGAATAGGTATACTTTGAACTGCCTCTAGAGCTGCACTTCTAGTTTTATAAAGATTTTTTAGATAACGATAGTTGTTTTTAATTCCTCAATAAATTGGGTCGTAGCCTTGAAGATAAAGGACTGGCATACCCATCCACCTATGTTGGATTATATTTCTTTTTCTCTGGGTACATCTAGCATAGAGGAGAAAGCCTAAACTTTTTTTTTTTTTTTTTAATTAGGCTCTGAATATCAGCTTACAATTTGGCCACATTTCTGTTGATGAAGTTATTAAATCCTATCAAATATCAGATTTCAGCCAGGACAAACAGTAAATATTCTGGCAATATTATACAATTCCACGGACCCAACAGATGTCCTCAGAGAGGGTGCAAAAGTTACTTCCTTCACAATATCCAGAGTGATTCCCAAAGAGAGACAGAAGAAATAACCAAAAGCCATGCCAAGCTCTTAAGACACAAAATAAAGCAAGCAAGAAGGCAATAGTTATCTCTGGGAGAGAATTAATAACAAATGGGTCTGGATTTGGAAAGGAAGGTACAATATTAATTTCTTTTTAACATCTTTATTGGAGTATAATTGCTTTACAATGGTGTGTTAGTTTCTGCTTTATAACAAAGTGAATCAGCTATACATATACATATATCCACCTATCTCCTCCCTCTTGCCTCACCCTCCCACCTTCCCTATCCCACCCTCTAGGTGATCACAAAACCCTGAGCTGATCTCCCTGTGCTATGCGGCTGCTGCCCACTAGCTACCTATTTTACATTTGGTAGTGTATATATGTCCATGCCTCTCTCTCTCTTCATCCCAGCTTACCCTTCCCCCTCCCCATGTCCTCAAGTCCATTCTCTATGTGTCTTTATTCCTGTCCTTCCCCTGGTTCTTCAAAACCGTATTTTTTTTTTTTTTTTGGATTCCATATATATGTGTTAGCATACAGTACTTGTTTTTCTCTTTCTGACTTACTTCATTCTGTATGACAGACTCTAGGTCCATCCACCTCACTACAAATAACTCAATTACATTTCTTTTTATGGCTGAGTAGTATTCGATTGCATATATATGCCACATCTTCTTTATCCATTCATCTGTCGATGGATACTAGGTTGCTTCCATGTCCTGGCTATTGTAAATACTGCTGCAATGAACATTGTGGTACTTGACTCTTTGAATTATGGTTTTCTCAGGATATATGCCCAGTAGTGGGATTGCTGGGTCATATGGTAGTTCTATTTTTAGTTTTTTAAGGAACCTCCATACTGTTCTCCATAGTGGCTGTATCAAGTTACATTCCACCAACAGTGCAAGAGAGTTCCCTTTTCTCCACACCCTCTCCTGCATTTACTGTTTGTAGATTTTTTTGATGATGGCCATTCTGACTGGTGTGAGGTGATACCTCATTGTAGTTTTGATTTGCATTTCTCTAATGATTAGTGATGTTAAGCATTCTTTCATGTGTTTGTTAGCAACCTGTATATCTTCTTTGGAGAAATGTCTATTTAGGTCTTCTGCCCATATTTGGATTGGTTTGTTTGTTTTTTTGATCCTGAACTGCATGAGCTGGTTTTAAATTTTGGAGATTAATCCTTTGTCAGTTGCTTCATTTGCAAATGTTTTCTCCCATTCTGAGGGTTGTCTTTTCGTCTTGTTTATGTTTTCCTTTGCTGTGCAAAAGCTTTTAAGTTTCATTTTTGCATCTATGTTCATCAGCAATATTGGCCTGTAGTTTTCTTTCTTTGTGACATCTTTGTCTGGTTTTGGTATCAGGGTGATGGTGGTCTTGTAGAAGGAGTTTGGGAGTGTTCCTCCCTCTGCTATATTTTGGAAGAGTTTGAGAAGGATAGGTGTTAGCTGTTTTCTAAATGTTTGATGGAATTCACCTGTGAAGCTATCTGGTCCTGGGCTTTTGTTTGTTGGAAGATTTTTAATCACAGTCTCAAGTTAAGTGCTTGTGATCGGTCTGTTTATATTTTCTATTTCTTCCTGGTTCAGTCTCAGAAGGTTGTGCTTTTCTAAGAATTTGTCCAGTTCTTCCAGGTTGTCCATTTTATTGGCATAGAGTTGCTTGTAGTAATCTCTCATGATCCTTTGTATTTCTGCAGTGTCAGTTGTTACTTCTGCTTTTTCAGTTCTAATTCTATTGATTTGAGTCTTCTCTCTTTTTTTCTTGATGAGTCTGGCTAATGGTTTATCAATTTTGTTCATCTTCTCAGAGAACCAGCTTTTAGTTTTAAGTTTTCAAATCCACCAATGATAACAAGTGCTAAAAACTATACTAAAAAACCCCAAAAAAACAAAGGACAGACAGAACCCTAGGACAAATGGTAAAAGCGAAGCTATACAAAGAAGCATACACACTCACAAAAAGAGAAAATGGGAGAAAAAAAACCCCAAAATCATTGCTCCCAAAGTCCACCTCCTCAATTTGAGATGATTCCTTATCTGTTTAGGTATTCCACAGATGCAGGTAATTCAAGCTGATTGTGGGGATTTAATTCGCTACTCCTGAGGCTGCTGGGAGGGATTTCCCTTTCTCTTCTTTGTTCGCACAGCTCCCGGGAGGGGAGGTGTGGAGAGTGACCTGTGCTCGCACACAGGCTCCTTGGTGGTGGCAGCAGCAGCCTTAGCGTCTCATGCCCGTCTCTGGGGTCCGAGCTGACAGCCGTGGCTCACCCTCGTCTCTGGAGCTCCTTTAAAAAGCGGCACTCTGAATCCCCTCTCCTCGTGCATCAGGAAACAATGCTCTCTTGCCTCTTCGGCAGCTCCAGGCCTTTTCCCGGACTCCCTCCCGGCTAGCCTTGGCGCACTAACCCCTTCAGGCTGTGTTAAAGCCGCCAACACCAGTCCTCTCCAGGCGCTCCGGCCGGAGCCCGAGCCTCAGCGCCCAGCCCCGCCCGCCCCGGCGGGTGAGCAGACAAGCCTCTCGGGCTGGTGAGTGCTGGTCGGCACTGATCCTCTGTGCGGGAATCTCTCCGCTTTGCCCTCCGCACCCCTGTTGCTGTGCTCTCCTCCGCGGCTCTGAAGCTTTCCCCCTGTGCCACCTGCAGTCTTCGCCTGCGAAGGGGCTTCCTAGTGTGTGGAAACTTTCCTCCTTCACAGCTCCCTCCCACTGGTGCAGGTCCCGTCCTATCCTTTTGTCTCTGTTTATTCTTTTTTCTTTTGCCCTACCCAGGTACGTGGGGGGTTTCTTGCCTTTTGGGAAGTCTGAGGTCTTCTGCCAGCATTCAGTAGGTGTTCTGTAGGAGTTGTTCCACGTGTAGATGTATTTCTGATGTATTCGTGGGGAGGAAGGTGATCTCCGCGTCCTACTCTTCCGCCATCTTGAAGGTCTCTCTATTAAATTTTATTTTCCTCTCTCAACAGGACACTACAGGCAGAGTTTCGGGAATCCTGACCCTGGTAAGAATTCTTACACTTTGTTGACTTCTGTCAGTTTTTCCAGGGTCCCACCTGCAGGTTCTGAGTGAGGCCCAATTTGGAGAGGGTAGCTCTATTTACCAGAATTTGACAAGGGGCTTTATTAATTTTATTTTTAGTTTCCGCTTGGCTGTTGAGTAGAGTAATATAGCCATTTACCATAAGATCCCTCAGAAAGTAATCAGCTCTGGAGGGGACTATTTGGGGGCCCTCCTTTGAATGTAGAGATGGGGGTGTGGAGTTGATGTTGAAAATTTTGCATAGGCTATTTGAAGACAATCTCTTTTCCAGAGTCCCAGTCGATTACAAATGAGACATCAATTTCTGGGCCAGCGTTTTGATGATGGATTGTTAGGTGGGTGTAATGGGGGAGGCATGCGTGTTCATTTTGACGTCTCTGACCTTGAAGCTTTTGTAGCTGTAAGGCTAATCGCTTGGCAGACTTTGTTTATGGCCTTGTGTCTTTAAATTGTCATTAGCCTTTTGCCACAAGTTTGTCAATGAAGTTAGTTTGGACTTTTGAAGTCTTTTGGAAGTTTCTGTATACCAATAAAAATAGGTATCCCATTCTGCTTGTTTGATATAGTAACCCTGATTTCAAGTGCATTTCTTTTTGTTTTTTTAAAGAAGATGTTGGGGGGGTAGGAGTTTATTAATTAATTAATTAATTTTTGCTGTGTTGGGTCTTCGTTTCTGTGCGAGGGCTTTCTCTAGTTGTGGCAAGCGGGGGCCACTCTTCATCGCGGTGCGCAGGCCTCTCACCATCGCGGCCTCTCTTGTTGCGGAGCACAGGCTCCAGACGCGCAGGCTCAGTAGTTGTGGCACACGGGCCTGGTTGCTCTGCGGCATGTGAGATCCTCGCAGACCAGGGCTCGAACCCGTGTCCCCTGCATTAGCAGGCAGATTCTCAACAGCTGCGCCACCAGGGAAGCCCCTCAAGTGCGTTCCTTAAATGAATGATCTTGTCTAATTGGAAGGCTCCCCATAGTGGCCATTGTAATTCTAGGTTGTTTGTATAAGATTTCTTCATCTTTGTATATATATATACAGCTTCTGGGGCTGCAGTTCTTAGATATAAAATAAGCAGGTATGCCAGAAGATGGCACTTAATGCTGGATTTTAAGGATCCCACTTTTATTATTATTTATTTTAGCTAAGCCTTTGGGTCTCTCAAAGCCAAACTAATACATAAAAGGGATGTGCTGCTAGACTGAAAATGGTGTGATGTTTCATAGAGTACCTCATTGCACTTGATGTTGGTGGGTGACTTACTGTCAATGGAACCTGCTTAGTGACCAACTTATCCTAATAAGAGAGTCTTTGAGTTAGGTGCGTAATGCTCAGAAAAGCTCTTAAATGCTTGATCCATGGCCACCAATTTGTTTTTGGCAGCTTTTTGGCTTCAGAGACCCTTGTTAGCAATAGTTTATTTAAACGTACATATTAACAAACCAGCAATAACCAGCAGACTGGAGCTTGGGGAAAGACCTGAGCCAGTAGACCCCAAATAATGAAGACTTCAGACTGATTCCAAATAACAGAGAACTACAGCTGCTACCAGCAATTCCTAACATGGAATCTGGGGAATAATTACAAACAGACGGCAAGCTGCAGATAAAACTGTCCAAAGTTCCCAGTGTGGGATCTGCAGACAGAACCGAGAGCTGGGGTTTAGAAGTTACTGCAGACAGACAAGTAGAATGTCCTGCATGTATCAGAGCAATGACTGTGGTACTTGGGACTGGGGGAAAGGGCTGAACCATTAGACCTCGACCAATGGGGACTGCAGACTCGGGGCTCCACATAAATGTGGCACTGTGAACTGGAAAGCCAATCAGATCAGGAGCTTGACACAAAGAACGCGAAGTCAGAACCAAGAGAGAACTTACCCATGACCTTCAGAAAGGGTGAGAAAGACAGTACATTCAAAGGGTTCACAGTCACCATGCCTGTCTTTCTTGTTGACCCAGAATGCTATCAGAAGTCTGCCTCAGTCCCACCACTGCCACCAAATCTATTAAATAACAAAATTTCATGAGAGTAAATTTTACAGATCTAATTGGCTTTATTAAACAATTCATTAATCAGGCAGTGTACTATCTAGAAATAAATAGAAAGGAGCTCCATTGAGCTGTAGAAAAGTTTTTTAAAGGCAGAAATGGGACAGAAAAAAGAAAATTATTAGCAAAAAATGCATTGTTATAGGCAAGGTTGCCCACCTAAGGGGAACAGAAAGACCTCTTGGGCAGATTACCTCCATGGGGCTGACAAGGTAATTCCAGGTTGACTGCTTAAAAGTTAGATGGGGGTTTGAGACTGCAATTAGGTTAGGTATTAAGTCTTGGTTTGCTGATGATTGGAGCGCGGAGTCTTAACCACTGAACCACCAGAGAAGTCCCTCATTCAATCTTTGAGGTCCACAAGTGACTCTGTTTTGGGCCTGTTGTCTCTTTTTTATACATCTGAGAATAAAAGTGTTTTATTTCTTCCTTTCCAATTGATACCATTTATTTCCTTTTCTTGTTCCAGTATGATGTTTATTAGAAGTGGTGAAAGGGCATCCTTGCCTTGTTCCCAATATTAGGCTGAAAACACCCAGTTACTAAGATTAATTAGGATATTAGCTATAGTTTTTATTATATATGCTCTTTATTAACTTGAGGAATTTCTCTAATCTTGGCTGAGAATTTTTATTTTTTATTATGAAGTTATTGGATTTTGTCAAATGCTTTTTGGTATCAATTGACATGATATATATGATTTTTCTTTATCTTGTCAATAAGGTGGATTACATTATTTGATTTTCAAATTTTCAACTAGCCTTTCATACCTAGAATAAATCCCACTTGGTCATCATATATGATTTTTCATATACATTGTTGGATTCTGTGTACTAATATTTCATTGATTTTTTTCATCTGTGTTCATGAGATATATTGGTCTGTAGTTTTCCTTTATTGCAATGTCTTTACCTGATTTTAGTGTTAGGATAATGGTGGTTTCATAGAATGAGTTTGTAACATTTCCCTCTGCTAAATATCCTGGAAGAGACTGTAGGAAACCAATATCATTTTTTCCATAAGTGTTTGGTATAATTCATCAGTGAAACCATTTGTGCCTCTTTCTTTCTTTTTTCAGAGCATTATTTTTTATGATTCAATTTATCATAAAAATTTGAATATTGCTATTCCAGATCTCTTTTCATAAGCATTAGCATGGCATATCTTCCTCTATCTCTTTACTTATAACTTGTTTGTGCTTTTATATTTGAAATGACTTTATTATAGAAAATATATAGTTGTGTCTTTATCTTTTCTAAAAATTGATGTCTTTTAATTGAGGTATATAGATCATTAACATTTGAAGAGATTTCAAATACATTTGGATTAATATCTACCATATTTTAAAAAGTATTCTAATTATTACAATTATTCTTTGTTTTTCTCTTCTCTGGATTTAAATGAGGCTTTTATTTGATTTTTTTTAATCTCCTCTCTTAGGACAACAATTATACATTAAAAAAAATTTACTGGTTATCTTTGAGTTTGAAATCTACATATATAACTAATCTAAGTCTGCCTTCCAGTAATACTATACCACTTTATGTGTAGTGCAGATACTTTGTAGCAGAGTATTTCTAACTCCTTCCTCCTGTCTTTTGTGACATTGCTGTCATTCATTTTACTTATTAATACAATTACCCAATAGCTTGTTACTGTTGTCACTTTAAACAGTTATAGTTTAGATCAATTGAGAATAAGGGAAATAAAATATTATATTTTACCTTCATTTATTCCTTCTCCAATATTCTTTCTTTCATTATGTAGACCCAGGTTTCTGACCTGGATTATTTTTCTTCTGCCTAAGGAACTTCTTTTAACATTTCTCACAGGGCAGATCTGTTAGTGATTTCTTTCAGTTCTTGTATGTCTTAGAGAGTCTTCATTGTTCCTTCACTCTTGAGGGATAATTTCTCTGCATATAGAATTCAAGATCTGCAATTGGTAATATTTTGCTGCCACATTATTCTGAGTCATTACCTGGCATTAGCCAAACTGCTGAGTCTGTTCAAGACTTTTCAAAGCAAAAGCAAATTCAGGGGTTTCCCAAAACCACACTGAGATTTCATAATTTGCTGTAAAGATTCACAGTACTTACTGCAAACTTAGTTTTATGGATACATTCATTACGGAGAAAAGGTACAAATTAGAACCAGCCAAAAGAAGAAATGCAAAGGGAAGAGACTAGGAAAGGACCAAACATGGAGCTTCTGGTCATCCTCTTCCATGAAGTCATAGACAGCATTATCTACCACTAGACATACTGTGTGACTACATACACAGAGTACTGCCAACCAGGGAAGTTCATTCAATCTTTTTTTTTTTTTTTAAAGTATTTATTTATTTGGCTGTGCCGGGTCTTCATTGCGGTATGTGGGATCTTTAGTTGTGACACGCAGGCTCCTTTGGGTGCAGCGTGTGGAATCTTAGTTGCAGCATGTGAGATCTAGTTCCCTGACTAGCGATTGAACTTGGACCCCCTGCCCTGGGAGCACAGAGGCTTAACCACTGAAGCACCAGGGAGGTCCCTCATTCAATCTTTGAGGTCCAGAGTTTTTACTGAATTTTCACTACACAGTCATGGTTGATTGGTTGATTTGCCATTTGGTTGAACTCAGTCTCCAGCTTCCCAATTTAGTAGAGGTTGAAATGACATTACATAGTTGGGGGGCCTACCACGAGCCACCTCCTATCACTATCAGGTGTGATCCATAAATAATAGATGCTCCTATCAGTGGGGAAATTCCAGGGGTTTAGAGGTTACCTCCCAGGACATGGGACCAAGCCTAGACCTTTTCTTTTTGGTTGAGACGAAATTCTTCACTTTACAACAAAAAGTCTTCATAGACTTTTAAATTTGATTATTGAAAAAAATGTAGAGTATAAAAAGATCCATACATTCATTTAGTAATCTAGCTAAATAGTAATCAGTTTCAACTTGGAAATCCCAGTTTTTCAGGCGTATTTCCAAACAGTGGCACAGGGAAATCATGGAAAAGCAGAGGGCAGCTCTCTCTGGGTGGAGAATATAATCATTGTTTGAATTGCTGAGTGCAAGTTTCTAGAGCGAATATAGCAGCAAAAAAGAAATCCCTCAAAAATCTACATTATTATTTCTCTCAGTTCCATACATGTTCAGTGCTCCAAAAGACTTATTTCAGAATACTTGTTTGTGAAGCTAGAGGGCCAGTAAGAGATTTCAGAGTCCTCCTGGTGATTGAGAGACAAATTTGGACTTTGAGCTCAACCAACATGAGGTGTACAAGATGAGAACTATGTGTGTTCAGTGTAGGCACTAAAATGGACATGCCTGGGATACAAATGCTCTATTAGTCTGGGCTCTCCAAGTAAACAGAACCAATAGGATATATAATAAATATAAAGAGATTTACTATAAGAAATTGGCTCATGTGATTATGGAGGGTAAGAAGTCTCAACACCTGTAGCCAGAAATTTGCAGACCCAGAAGAGCTGGTGGTTTAGTTCCAGCCTGAATCGAGGGCCTGAGAGTCAGGAAAACAAATGGTGTAAATTTCAGTCTGAGTCAGAAGGCAGGAGGATGCTGATAGCCCAGGTTGAAGACTTACGGAGAGGAAGAATTCTTACTTACTCAACCTGTAATATTCAGGCCTTCAGTGGATTGGATGAATCTCACTCACACAGGGGAGGACAATCCGCTTTACTCAATCTACTGATCCAGATGTTAATCTTATCCAGAAAGACCCTCAAGGACACACCCAGAAACGATTTTTAACCAAATTCTGGATACACCATGGCTCAGTCAAGTCCACACACAAATTATCCAACAGAAGAAGCATATCTTAGAAACAAGGGCTGCATCCCATGACTACGGGAAAAACTAAAACAGACCTACATCAGCAAAGATTAACACACACCACCAAGACTTGACGGTGTCAAGGTGATCTGCAAGCAATTTACCTACTTGCTTTAAAAAAAAGTAAGTTTTAGAGCAATGTGACATAATTAAAAAAAACAAAACTACAATGGTCATCCACAAGAGCCAATATACAATAACAATATAATGCAAAAAGAAAGGTAGATCTGAGCTTAGTATAAAAACACTTAACAATAAAAGCATACCCAGACATCATCAAAGTATTGGGGTTAGTAAAGCAGACAATATAATTATGATTAGAGTTTAAAAAAGAAAGAAAATATAAGATAGAGGTAAAAAATGTAGAATTTTAACACTAATCTGAATCTATAAAAATATAAAATCTGGGCTTCCCTGGTGGAGAAGGACAATATTACCAATTAATTAGATGGACAACAGGCACAACACAAGAGAATACTGAATTTGAGACAATGAAGACAGAGGACAGAGTACAAGAGAAAAAGAATGGGAGGGGGAAAGAAAACGCTGAAGGAGATAGGTAGTACCTGGTCAGAATGTCTAATACGTGAGAAATTTTAGTCCCACGAGAGGATAGAGAGGTGCTTAGAAGGAATATTTCAAGTAATGGTGACTGAGCATTTCCAAATTGAAGAGACTCAGCAAATGAGATAAATGCCTTCAATGTACAACAAAAAGACACAGTGGAGGAACTGCCTAGCTAACCCATTAAATTGTGATAAATAATAACATATTGTTGTTTTGAGCCATCAGGTATGGGGTGATTTATTACACAAGAAGCTGCCATTAAAAAAAAAATTAAACCAACTGGTGTTTGCATCAGGTGTCACAGGAATCTGAAAGGGTGGTGAGGGGACGCTTAGGGAAAAAAGAAATTTCAGTTAGAGGCTGAAAAAGCTAATGCGTATTGTGCAGTGGCAGAACCAAATTCCCTGGTAACTTGAAAGACAGAGCCCATCCCAGTGAAGCTGTGAATCTGATTAAGATGATTTCCAGGTAGAATGCTGACAGCTGGCTTTTTCATTTACTTGCATGTGATAAAATATGGAAAGAAAGATGTGAACACGAAGAAAGAAACTGTTGAGTTAACACGCAGAATTTAGAGAATGTATTGAGAGACAAGAGCATGATCTGCTATAAAACCAAACTATCCTAATGCCCAGGCTCTCAAGCTAGCAAAAGATTCAAGTATTGTATAAAACAGCCTTAAGGTGAAGATCAAATTAAGGGTATGATTGTAAGACTTCTGTAAATATCTCAGAAAAAGTTAAGATGATGCTTGGAACCCTCTCAGCTAGACACAAGTGGTTCTAAGACTCATAAGGACGTGTGCCACAGCAATCTGACACTCTACCCAAAGCAGCCACAGGTCTATGCTGAGAAGAATTATGAATGTGGCTTTAAGTGCCATGCAATAAACCACAGTCACATTTCTAAGAAAAACACAAACTTATTAAGAGCGATGAATCAGATTTAACTAAAAGGGCCTCTATTTTCTATAGGCAGGAAGCAGTCTTCGTGAGATTTTCAAATGTAAACATGGGCCATTTTTCATTGTACAGGCAAGACATTTTCAAGGGTAGAGCCAAGAGCAGAGAAAATAGACTGTTATGAAACCATACTCAGACAGCAGAATTATAACTAATCAAGGGATAGTTGCTACACCCAGAATCAGAGAACTGGCGGCATGTGACTGACTGGATTTCAGGGCAGCTACCATCCAGTGGACATTATGCGCTTTCTTTTCTTCTCATAGTGGAAATGACTGAGGTGAAGTAAGGGGAATATAAATTGTCTTTCTATTTCTTAAGACTAGGAGTCAAGATGAGCCATTAAGAGGGCCTTCTCGGTATTCAGGCCAAATGCAAACCACAAGATCCTAGCTTTGAGCCAGATACCATAATTATTAGTCTTTTGTGAGTCTTGGTAAGATTTAAATTAATTTTACATATAAATTAAAAATTGTGATCAGAGAGAATGCAGTGGTAAAAAACACAGCCACATTCTTTGCAGACCGCCCCCGCTGACCCCCCATCACGGGGTAGAGTCTATTTTTCCTCTCCTTAAATGTGGTTAGGTCTTGTGACATGCTTTTCCCTAAGTGAATGCACAGGTATGGGATTGTGTGACTTGATTCTAGATATTAAAACACTTTAAAGCTTTTGCTATCATTCTGTTGAAACCCTGAGATCATGCTGTGAAGAAACCCAAGATAACAGATCACTTGAAGAGAGAGCCCAGCCGTTTCAAACATGCCAGCTATGGCCACAGATATGTGAGTGAGATATAATAGATCAATCAACCCCCAACCAAGCCACCAGCTGAATACAGCTATTAGGGAATTTGAACAGTCCTGTGTATACTAAAGGGATAGAATTTTAAATATAAAAACATTACCCAAAGAAAACTGTAGGTGGAGGTATCTTCAATGTTGAATTCTATCAAGTATTTAAAGAAGATATATTTTCAATGCTGCATAAATTCTTTTAAATATAGAGGAGAAAGGACTTCCGTATGCATTTCCTGGGGCTAGCATTTTCCAGATTCCAAAACCAAAGAAAGACATTACAAGTAAAATTTGTATCAGTGTGCCTCATTAACGTGGGCACAACAATTTATACAGTGTTGTCACATTGATTTCAGCAATAAATAAATTAGTAATACCTCATGACCAATAAGTTTATGCAAAAAACATAAGCTCATTTTCACATTTTAAAGTCAATCGAAATAATTCAATGTGTAATACACTAAAGTAACCATTGACCACCTTAATCGACGCAGAAAAGGCATTTAAAAATTCAACACGTTTTCATATTAAAAAAAAGAGCTATTTTCAAAAAAGAGGAATAGAATGGAATTTCTTCAACCTGAAAAAAGTTTATCTGTGAAAGTCCTACAACCAAAGTCATTTTTAATGATGAAAAAGTGAAATGTTCTCCCTTCGTGCAGGAAAAAGGCAAAAATGTCTCCTCTCACCATTTCTATTCAACATTTTTCAGGAAGATCCAGACAATACAGTAAATTAATAAAAAGAAAAAAAATGGCATACATGTTTGAGAGGAAGAAGTAAAACTTTCTTTATTCATAGATGACACAAACATCTGTAGAAATCCTGAGGTCTATGAAACATCTACTAAAACTAACAATTGTAGCAAGGTCATTTAATTTATGGTCTATTTTTAAAAATCAGTTGTATTTCTGTATTCTGGCATCAAAAATTGGGAAATGAAATTAAACACACCAGAAAAAAAAGAAAAAATCAATGATTTAATGTAGGTATGATAATGGGCTTCATCCACATGGCAAAAATAGCTACTTCCTCCTTAGATTCTAAATATAAGACCTATACTGTTTTCTCTGAAAAGGAAGACTATGCACTCAATTATCAACTATTTGATGAAATAACTTGTTTGCAAACTACCACATTAGTTCTCAAGTGGCATAAAAAAAATAATTGCACGTAATTTCATGCCTTGGGGAACTTGCATCAGGTGAGCCAAGACACATGATCTATGACATGTAGGGAGTGGCATCATTGTGCCATTAATTACCTGAAGCAGCAGAAGCCGTAGAGCTCAATGTGAGTTTATTGGCGGCCCTTGACAATGAGACTAAAGCTAGGGGTAATGATGGTGTGAGACCAGAAAATCAGAGCAAGTGGTAGGGAGGGTAAGGAGATGTGCTGGAGCATCAGTTGAGATACATGGTGTCAAACAGGGATAAGCTAGTGTCCACTGAGCTAGGAAAAGCTACTACTTGGTTTTCTGAACAAGTCTGAATAAATGGCCACCTATAATCTTACATGATTTTGCTTTCTCAGCAAAATACTCTTTCTCCCCAAGGCTTTGTTCTGCTTTGTAAAGTTAAATTATCCTCCCTTGGCTTAGTCTTAGAGCTTTGAGCTAGACAGCCCTGCTGCTTGGAGTAACTGATGATCCTTGTGGCCTACACCTGTTTCTGTGCTATAAATTTAATGTATATCTTGCAATTTCCATAAAATAAAAATATTGTAAACAGAGAAAGAAAACTGGATAGACAGAAAATGTATCCAATTGAGGACACTTTATCAAAAGTAAGCATCTCCTCTAACTTATCTACAATACATGTAACTAACTTTAAAATAATTTGTGAGGTTTCTTATACTGCCCAGCTATCTTTACATCTGATTTTTCATCTTAAAGAGCAAGATTGATATGTGTCTCACAGAAGAAATTGTGTCCCATAATTATCCCTATTCTTTCTTGCACTCCCACAGTAATGAGAACTATATTTAGAAGTCAATTTAAAACACACACACAAACACACACACACTGTTATCCTGAAAGTTAAAAAGTCCATTTTCAAATTTCATTAATTAGACATAAGAGAAACAGAAAGGAAAAAAAAGTCAGTGACTGCTTATTTCATGTCTAAAATAATCTAACGAGAAAAAGTTATTCAGTTATTTTTTGTCTTTAACAAATAATGGCATGTAAATAATATCCATTTATTTAAACTTTTACTGACGTTCATCTTTAATTATATGAAAATTGGTTAATTTTAATAAGCTTAAATCACAGTAATAAATTTAATAAACAATTTTAATAAACACAAATCACAATAATGCATTGTTAATATTGAAATCAAGAAAGTATTATGATGTGAGAAATGAAAAAATTGAGTTAAAAAGTGTGAGCCCCAGGGAAACACACATGATATATGGCTTGGGGTTTTATTGTCTGCGGAACTAATGAATCAAGGCAACATGTAAAGCAGGTACCTGCATCTCTGCAACTGAATATAAAAGCCACAAACTTATGACATGTTGATGATGGAATACTCTTCAACTGCTGCGGATCATAACCTGAAAGAGAACCATGCATACCTTGCTATGACCAATAATTTTTATTCCAGATTCTGGATGAAGTGCCCACATTTATAATACCAAGGAGGTAAAGATTAGAACCAGTGATTTCCATAAGATAATAATAGAACCAACTGCCAGATAAGAAACATTTCACAAACCAAGCACGATTAAGGAATCCATACAATGTAAATTACACATATAAGTATACAGAAGAAAAAACTAGGCATTTGTTGAAGTACAATTCAGGAAAAGGAGTGAAGCATACTCAGTGAAAGAGAAAATACACTAATGAACATATGGAAAAATAGAGCAAATTTGGACTTTAAAATAATGAGAGATGTATATGAAAAAATACTGGAAATAAAATTTTAGTTTAAATAATATAATATTTATAATAGAAAATTTTAGCATGGAGGTTAAATATTATGGTAGAGATTTCTTTTTCTTTTTCTTTTTTTCGCAGTACGCGGGCCTCTCACTGTTGTGGCCTCTCCCGTTGCGGAGCACAGGCTCCGGACGCACAGGCTCAGCGGCCATGGCTCACGGGCCCAGCCGCTCCACGGCATGTGGGATTTTCCCGGACGGTGGCACGAACCCATGTCCCCTCCATCGGCAGGCGGACTCTCAACCATTGTGCCGCCAGGGAAGCCCATGAATTGTATGTTTTAAAGAAGTTAAATTTATAATATGTAAATTATAACTAGATAAACTTAAAAATATGGTATACACAGTTGGAGACAGAATTAGTGAATGGAAGGTTGGGTCTGAGGAAATCAGGATTAACTATAATGAGATAAAATAAAATTATGAAAGAGAAATTAATATATATGAAGCACAATTTTTAATAACCAAATATACACACAGGTATTGTCATAACCAATGAATATAATAACTGAGGTCAAGTAATTAAAATTTTAAGTGGTGAGAAATTTCCAGAATTGAAGAATGACATGAGATTTTAGTTCCAACCTATAATATATATCAAATTCACATCCATATATAGCCTAGTAATATTAAAAGTAAATTCTTAAAAATAACAGATAAAAATGACAAATATAAAACAACATAATCAAGTGATCGGAACACTTTTCACTCTCCCTCACTGCTAAATATACCAGAAACAGTAGAACAATGTAATTCTATCAATGTTAAGAATAAATACCTACTAGGGACTTCCTTCCATGGAAAATAATAGTTCAGGATGTTTTTATGTCTAATCTGTTCACCTGTCAGCATTTATTACAGTGATCTGGCTTTTCATATCAAAATTATGTTGTGAATTATTTTTCTGTTGCCAAGTAATAAATTAGTGTCTTAAAACAATAATACTTGTAAATTCTCAGTTTCTCAGCGGATCAGAAATTTAGATAATGCTTAGCTTAGTCTTTAGGCTCAATATCTGCCACAAGGATGCAATCAAGATGACTGTGAATGTACATATTTCAAGATTCAACTAAGGGAAAATTTTCTTCCAGAATCAAACATGGTTGTTGGAAGAATTCAGTTCTTCACTCTTTCAGCAGCTAAACATGAAAGATGGATTCTGTCAGAGCAAGTGAGAGCAAAAGAGGAAGAGCATGAAAGAAGTTAGTTTTTTATTACCATTTTTCTTATAATTTATTCCTTATGAGTGAATCAGTACTCACATGCAAGGGAGCGGATTACACAAGGGCATAACTAGGAGTCAGTGATTATTGAGCGCCATTTTAGAGGCTGCCTACCACCTGATCATTAGTTGTTTACCTATCTATCGTCTCTTCATCTTCAGTCATGGGAATATAAAATAGCTGAGGTCATTCAGTTTCTATTCTGATTTGACCATGTAATTCCAAATTATCAAGTGGGAATATTGGATGATATTCCTGGGAGTCATGAGAACCTGACCACGCTCGTGCTCTGCACACTCTCTTGTATGTCTCGTGTTCTAGCTGGTGTTGGATGAAGCTATTTGTGTCTCCTTAGTTTCATTGTGATCTGAACCTGAATCGCAGTCAAGCAGAGCAGACATTTATATCAAATCAGCTTCCATTTATTTTATTTTATTTTTCCCACTGCCTTTGGAATTCATTATTTTTCCTCAATATGTCATTTCCATAAAAAATAATTTTTCAAATCTTCCTAGATTAAATTGGAAGTTTAAAAATTCTTTTTCTTGGAGAATGTTAATTTTTCATAGTAAGGAATGCAAAGAAATCAGAGCTGCTTTTCTAAAATAAAACTTCTTCTCCTTTCGAGCATGCCTTAAAAGAAAATTTTAAAAAAAGAAAAGAAAACTAACAAATCAAAACTAACTCTAACCTTATGTATGTCTTTGTGGTGTGTGCCCACACGCCATTTCATTGCCAATTTCACATATCTTCGTAAATGTGCACACTTTAAAAACAAGTTATTAGTTATATGTTTATTGAGAGGACCCTCCTGATCAGACACATATCTACTCTTCTGTTCGTGTTTTCTCTGTGCTGCTTGCACACTACATCAGAACCACACTAGACTTTCAGGAGCCTTTTAATGAAATCTTAAAGATAATCGTCTCACCCACCACAGCCCCCATCCGGAGCTTTATTTGTGCTGTTCTTTCTGTTGGATATGCCTTTCCTCCTCCTCCTGTCACTGACCTTAGATCCACAGACCTTGTGAAACTAACTGCTACTAATCATTCATGTCTTAAATTAAAAGTTTACTTGCTGGGAAAAATCCTTCTCTGGCATCCTTAGAGCAGTAAATTTCCTTGAATAATAAAATCTAATAACATCTTATATATATATATTTATTGAAGTATAATTGATTTACAATGTTGTGTTTCATGTGTACAGCAAAGTGATTCAGTTACATATATATTTTTTCAGATTGTTTTCCATTATAGGTTATTAAAAGATACTGAATATAGTTCTCTGTGTTACACAGTAAATCCTTGTTCCTTGTCTATTTTATATATAGTAGTTTCTGTTAATCCCGTACTCCTAATTCATCCCTCCCCCCCACCAACATCTTACATTTTTGCTAGTCCATCTTACAGTCTCTAATTAAATATTTTTCTGTAATTTTGTTATTATCTACTTAGTAAACTGTACATTCCATGAGGACAGAAGATGTGCTGCTTCTTTTTTTTTCTTAACCATGGCAAACAGAGTGTTAGGTCAGTATCTACAAAGAGTAGATTCTCCACAAGATTGGTGGAGTGTGTAAATTAATAAATGAATGGATAAGATATAACTAAAATTTAATAGAAATACATATAAACCTACACCTCTGTTGTTGCCATTCTGCAGAGGTGAGAGAGACCTCCACCCAAAATTTAATTTGGAGTTTGAGGCTCATGGAGCCACACACACAATACCGTATGAAAAGATTTATTAGTTACCTAATGAAGTTTTCCTAGGAGAGCTGGGAGACTTACCAAGTTGCCCTGAAAATGACTTGAGAAGGAACGGAAATTGGCTTGTGGTTAGGGGACTGCGGGGAGGGGTTTTGTGTCGGAGCAGGGGCTTGTGTTTTTGGAACCTACGCTTGAGCCAAAAAGGGGAGCATCCCACTTTCTTGTAAGCCGACCCAGAGAATGAGCAAAGGGGAAGAAGGAGGGATGAAGCATGAAAGCTGTCAGCTGTCGAATATCCAAAAAGTGGGTTCCATGTATTGTGTATTCAGTAATTTATTAGTCACTGTGTTGTGTTCTTTTTATTCATTTAATCCTCCTAACAAATGTAAAGTGGCAATAATATTGCACAGATGAGTAAACAAGACAGGAAAATCATTTTAGAGGATCACACTTAATCTCAGCAGAGCTAGGAGTAAAAGACAGGTATGTCTCATTCAAAAACCTCTTATCTTAAACATAATTTATTCTTCCTTCTCCTGACCTGAATATTTTACCCTCCTCCTTATTCTTCTAAGATCTACATAAATATGAATATGGAGAAGAAAAGGTTATTAGGGTTAGATATTTTCATGCATAAACCTCATCGAGATTGAAAACAATCACATTAAGATAATTGTACTTTTAAAGTAGCTCCTGAGTAATGTCTATAGACTCTGCCAATCAAAACAAACCTGTAAAATGATTTAAAGCTAATATACACATGGTCCTATGACATCCTTAGTGGGATTTAGTGTTTGTAAAATATTTTTGGTCTCTCACAAGTTTCTTTTTATTATTCTAATACTGTGTCTACATGTCCATTAGTATGTGACATACAGAAAAGAAAATAATAATACCTACCTCTACTACCCATCATTTCTACTTTTTTCACATAGGTTGTAGAGTCAGAGATAATTGAGTTTAAATGCTGGCTCTGCCATTTACAAATTGTGTTATGCGACCAATCTGAATAATGTTTCCTACCTAGTAGATGTGTTTTGAGGACAGAGAAAAAATAAGTAAAATACCTAGCATAACAACTGTCAAAATCATATGGTCAATAATAATTAGTTCTCTTTCTTATCTCTCTTTTTAAGTTTCTCTTTCATTGTCTCTGTGGAGTTTTTAATTTACTTATTTAGATTTCAGAGCTTTTTTGATAGATTAAGAACAGTATATACAAAATTGTTCTGGCCGTATATCTTTAGACAAAATCATATTATGTTGGTACATTTGAATCAGTAAATAATATCAGACTGATATCCTGTTAGTATTTCGTTCTTTATCTAACAGTTTAAAATGCATCTTTATTGTATGGAAGATGAATTATTTTAATTATACCTCTAATGACTTATCTTTTAGTTTCTGTTTGAACAACCCCTATAAGTGTATGAATTTACATGCTATCCTCTGTAGTATTTATGGTGGGAAAGTTCTGCATGGCATCTGACATAAAATGGATTTTGCCTAACATTCCTTAACAGACCCTTCCTAAGTTTATCATTAAGTCAAAGGAAAAGAGTAAATATAAAGTAAGCATTTTGGAAATTTATTGATGGCAACCACTGTCTGCAGGATTTGGGGAGGAATTTCAATTAATGACAGTGAAGTTAGATAGGACACAGAAACATAATGTTGGGCAATGACAAATTTACCTTCGGAGGCTGTAAAATAGTATAGACTTCTCTGAATTGTTATTTCTTACTAAAAGATGCCTGATATGTGCCACAAAGAAAACCAAGCAGGCTCATTTTAAACACAGACCTTGCTTTTGGAGACAGTCAACTTTATCCCCATTACATCTATGTTCTTCTTCTTTTTTTTTTTTAATCATTACTCTTCTGTGTTTGTATATTTTTGTTTCCCACTGGTCTACTTGACATTAATCTTTCAATATCATCAATTCTCATATCTCGAAGTGATCTGAAAATGCAAATATGTTTACTATTTCAACCACTTGAATAAATGCTTACAATAATTTCCTACTTCTTGGGTAAGAAGTAAAATCTCTTTAGTGGTATATTGTTATCAAATGTATATGCATTTATTAATAACAGTTTATTATATTTCTTCTATATATTTTTAATAAAAGCAATGACTTTATCAAGTTCTTCCTATATAGACAGAAACATTGCTAAACACTTTAATATTTTAATTACATTATCTCATTGAGCTTCATAATAATCGATGAAGTACATGCTGTTATTACAATTGCCATTATAAAGGTAACGGAATTAAAGCTTATAGAAGTTAAACAAATTGCTCAAAGATATATAACTTTTAAGCAATAAAGCTGGTATTCAAACCAAGATGGCTATAGAGATACTATATAGAGATACATACAGACTGATTTCCTATAGAAGCTTAATAAGCAATACTTCTCTTGTTGAAAAAAAGTGAAATTGACATAGTTGTATAATTATGGCTAGCAGAGTTAGATAATTGCTCAGAATTATGGGTAGGCAATCAGCAGAACAGATTTAAATGCATGAGTAACTCTTTCAAGGTAGGACTTGCTGCCCTTTGAGTGGTGGAATGAGCATTTTCATACAGATAATAATATCTGGAAATTAGAAATAAGTATAGAATGTTGACAGAATTTACCAAGTTAATGTCAATTTGTCTCTTAATGAAAGTGAACTATTATAATGTATTAGTGCCTGTGCTGCGTTCAAGGGGCAGACAGTTTTATTATAATCCGTTAACAGCTCTAATAACAGCTGAATTACTGCATTTCATAGTGTGATACGAATTTATCTCTTTTCACCTGGAGGAGATGTACAAATATGGGCATCCTCACTTTGGAATAGTTTAAATGAGTCTGGACCAGCAACTTCTGCCATTTGTACATTCCCCCAAATTAAAAAAAAAAAAAATTGTCTTAAAAAAATAATACTAACGATCAGGTTCCACATGTAAGGAACCCAAAAGTCACCACTCTGTCCTACTAACAAGTAAAAAGCTGAGCAGATTGAAAATCTACAGCTCTTCTTGGATCCTTGAGACAGGAGAGAATGCAGGGAAAACCACTGCCCCCAGGGTTGGAGAGACTGACAGTTTGGAAAGACTGATGATTCCGAGAGACTGACAGGTGAATACAGGGAGCCCCGGCTTACTTGAACAGAAACTACCAGGAGAATAAGGCCTGTGCTGGGAGAGCAAACCCTGACCTCTGCTTGATGAATTGCTGGAGGTTCGGTGTGGACAGCTCAGAGAGCAGAGGCTACAGGGAGGCCCAGTTGTAGGGGACCCCACAGTATTGTAAGATTTACTGCCAGGACCTTAACCACACTCCCACAGTATCACAGAAAAATCCCCTCAGGCTTCTGGCAGGGGTAGGGGAAAAGCAAGCATTTTGAAATACACCAGAGCACCCTTTCTTCTTAACAAGGCCTGCCTTGTAAAAAGTTAACCAGAGCCTGAAGTGATGGGGTATTTTCAAGCCTAACTGACCTGGGGAAGGAAAATACCCAGCTCTAGGGCCACTCTAGCCGTTCTGCCCCACCTAAAGGAGAAGAAAAAAACATGAGAAATTCTTGTGAAATTCAGTCCAGAGGCACAAGCTTACTAACTAAAAGAGTGAGACCTAATTAAAGACTATAGAATGCTTCCCTTCCCCCCGACACTATCAAGACCTATTTACAGCAGTTCCTTTACCCAGTACATCATGTAGCCCTCTCAAGAAAAAATTAAAACACATAAAAAATTAAAACACACCGAAAAGCAGAAACACAATTTGAAGAGAAAAAACAGGTACTGCAGGGTTGTTGAAAGTATCAGACCAAGAATATAAAATACTTATGATGAATAATATTACTAAGGACTCTAGTGGATAAAGTAGACAGCATTCAAGAACAGACAGGCAATGTAAGCAGACAGATGGAAATCCTAAGAACCAAAGAGAAATGCTAGATTGCAAAACTATTGTAACAGGAATCAAGAATGCCTTTAATGGGCTTATTAGTGGACTGGACATGGTTGAGAGAAGGATCTCTGAGCTAGGGAATATAATCTAGAAACCTGGAGAAATGAAACGTAAAGGCACAGACTGAAAAAAGCAGAGCAGTATCCAGGGACTGTGGGACAACTACAAAAGATATAATAGACACATAATAGGAATAGCAGCAGGAGAAGAGAGAGACAGGAACAGAAGAAATATTTGAAACAATAATTACTGAGAATTTACCCAAATTAATGTCAAACAGCAAACTACAGATCCAGCGAACTCAAAAAATACCAAACAGGATAGAACCAAAAAAAAGCCACACCTACGTATATAATTTTCAAACTACAGAAAAATCAAAGATAAAAAAAAAAATATTCTGAAAGAAGCCAGAGGGGATAAAAGCACCTTGCTTATAGGGGAACCAAAGATAAAATTACATCCAGCTTCTCAGAAACCATGCAAGCAAGAAGAGAGTGAAGTGAAATAAAGTTCTGGGAGAAAACAACTACCAACCTAGAAAATTCTGTACCCAGTGAAATTATCCTTCAAAAGGGAAGGAGAGATAGAGACTTTCTCAGGAAGAAAAATTCAGAGAATTTGTTGCCAGTAGACCTGCCTTCGCAAAAATGTCAAAGTAAGTTGTTCAGATAAAAGGAAGATAACGAAGGCAGGATAAAATGAGTCAGAACATGGAGGAAGGAATTATACCTTATAAATTGTACTTTATTTGCAACATTTCATAAGTTTGAAATGAAAATTTTTAAATCTCAAGTTTTTTTGTTTTGTTTTGTTTTTGCGGTACGCGGGCCTCTCACTGTTGTGGCCTCTCCCGTTGCAGAGCACAGGCTCCGGATGCGCAGGCTCAGCGGCCGTGGCTCATGGGCCCAGCCGTTTCGTGGCATGTGGTATCCTCCCGGACCGGGGCACGAACCCCCATCCCCTGCATCGGCAGGTGGACTCTCAACCACTGTGCCACCAGGGAAGCCCCTAAAATCTCAAGTTTTTAATCCTTGTTTCTTCTTCTCAACCCAGGCCTTCTCCCACGGTAATCTCAACCAGTCTTATGGGAGAAAATATATCTAAACTTTTTAAAAGTTTGTATCTTTGACACTGCCCTCATCCTGCCTGGTGCATTTAAATACAAAATAAATAGCTCTGCTTGCATGCTAAATAGTCATGATGAAACACGATTTTCAACCCCTAAAAATTGATCAAAAACTGTCCCTCTGCAGTATCTCCTTCTCAATGAATGGAAATGCTACAGACCCCAGAGCTCAAGCCAATACCTTGGTTCCTACTTACCTCATTCCCCTATTGGTACCACCTTGAACATGCATCTCAACTTTTCTCCATTTTGACTACTGTTTCCCTAGCTCTTGTCCCTGTCAACTCTACTCTTTTAATGCAATGGCCTCTCCTTGTCTCCTACTTTCAGTCTTGTTCACCTAAAATTATTTCCCCACAGAGCAATCACAAATCATAGCTTGGATCATAGCCTTTCCCTGCTTACAGGCTTTTAAAGTTTAACATGCACTGGACTGTACGGTTCAGTTTGGTCCAGCTCCTGCCTACCTCTTCATCACCATGTGCTGTAATTCTCCCTTCCCCACAGTCTACATCAGCTATTCTAGCCTCCCTTCTGTTCTTCTATCATGCCAAACTTTCACTAACTTTAATCTTTTATTTTAGGTAGCAACTCCCCATTCCTTAGTTAAACATTATTGCATCACAATTTTTATTTCTTTTACAGATTGTGACCCAAATGGAAATGATCTTTTTTACTTCTTGATTACTAGTTTATTGTTCATCTCCACCCACTCAAATTAAGCTCCATGATGGCAGCAGATTGGCTCTTCTGTTTGCCATCTATCCATTAAAACTAATGAACTAAATCTAAAATGATCTTAGGAAAGTTTAAGTTTGGATGGATATAGGAACCTGTATCATTCTGAAATTAATTCCATATTTCTCTTGTACTATTTTTATTGACCAGTCGGTGATTCATTTTAAATGACAGACACATTGTTACATTTCCTTGTGAAGCATGTGAGGATATTACATCCAGAAGGCAGAGAAAAGGGAAATTAGCTGGCTGTCTATTTGACTCCAATTACTCAGCATAAATCAGAACACAGCAAAGTGATCCTGCCAAGAAAAGGTACAGTCTTATCATTTCTTTGCAGGTGGTCATCACTCATAGCTCACCATGACTTTCTTGTGCCTTCAGTGTGGATAGTTTCAGAGCGGTAGATATTGATGCACTATAGAAAAGTTCACTTTTTTTCAGATAAAAAATGACATCAACTTAAAGCATTCATTTACAATCGCAAATAAATGTTATCATCCTTTAATGTAAAGAAGAGAAAAAAACTCACCTGCCAAGAAAAAGAGAATTATTATTCCTAGGACTGGTAATGATAGTGGCAGACAACATTTAAAGATATTTAACTTACACCTCTCCTCTTCTGGAAGCACCCTTTCTTTCGGTGGCCAAGGACAGACTGCCTGAAATAGCGGAGACTGAAGTAAATATCTCAACACCTTCTGTCAGGGCAAATGTAGTGACACAGAAGTGCCTTGAGCTGCTATTTTGCAACTAGTCTCTTTCCTCAACAAACCATGTTGGGCTAGACAATATTTGTTCCTTAGTCTATTCCAAAAGAAGTGCATCTACTGTTTTATTCCTATTGAAAAGGAGATCGCATTTGTTTTTTCTATTGATATTTGTTAGAAAACTCTCTTAGCACTTTGTAATAAGTTAACTCATTCATTTTTTAAGTCAGTCATTGAGTTACTCATCACATATTTACTGATGTTCTCATACTGTCAGATTCTCTAGAGATGCTGCGAATAAAATTGTGAGAAAAATTGTGCTACCATCATGAAGCATAGAGTTTAGTGTGGAGACAAGTATTGATCAGATCATCACTGACATTGAAGTGCTAGAAAATGTTTAAGAGCACATAATTGCTATAATTGACCCAGACAGTTTTATCATGGTGGACATAGTTAGAAAAATTTATGCTGCCATAAAATGTACTAGTAAGGAATGTGGATGAAGAATTGAGGTCTATGGCTATATCCAGTTTTTTAAATGTACCAAAATAAGACTCATATTTTAACACAATAAGAGGCAGGCATTGTGCTAGATAAGAAGTTATGATAACAGGACAAATTCCTGGTTCCTGCCAGGTCATTACTGTATGTCTTATAATGCAAGATCATAAGAAAATCAAAATACATTAAGTGGCTCACTTTGCTTTTCATGTTTGCTTAACTGTATTTAGCATTCTTTCATTTATTAATTCTACTGCAAGACAGGAAATATTTCATCTCTGAAGATGTCATAAAGAAGTAAAAGTTTATAGCCTCTGTCCTCAGGGACCTTGTGGGCTATACAAGGACATATCAGCTTATCTTAAAGAAGGACATTTTCATTTTATGCTCATATCTTACTCATTCTTTTCCTTTAAAGGAAAAAAATAACAAATATCCATGCAATAGTTTAGGGCAGAAATATCTCTATTATATTTTCGCATAAATTAGTTTTATTTTAAATAGAGCATAGTATCCTGTTTTATTTGTTGCTGTTCTTCTTCCATTCAGTAACTTTAAATGTCAGAAAGGAAGAGAATCTTGTAAAAATATATACCTTGATTGACCAAATTAAAAATTATGTTTCACAGGCATCCAAAATTGTAAACTTCTTTCTTTATTATTGGAGTTAATGATGAGGACACTGCTGCTGATAATACAAATATTTCTTCTATATAATTTGTTTGGGAGTTGATTTACAGCTTCTGGCAAGGAGTATTTACCTACTCTTGACTGAATAAAAGCTTTTCTTTAAATTCGGTTTTCTTGACTGGGCAGAACTGGGAGGGATGGTTATGGAGTAGTGAAAGACATCTCCTAGCCAGCTAAATTACTTCAGTCAATCCGGAAATAAATTGGGTAACAGATGTTATAGCCTCATATCCTACATTTCTATACATTCTTATATCCTGCATTTGACTATTTACAAAGACATTTTCTTCGTTTGAGATTTTTCATCGAAAACAACAAAGCTATTACAATGGATATATGTGTCCACATTTTACAGATAAATAAGCAAGACTGAGAGTTTCCTTTACTTGCCCAAGTTGGCAGTGCTTGCAAATAGAGGAGGTAATAAAAAGCCCAGTTTTATGAATTGAGGTCTGAGGCTGTATGGATTAAGTCACTCTGAAAGATATGAAATCCAATGTGATCACTGCTAATTTTAATCCTTCAAAACTGTGACAATTATAGTAGAGAAGGAAAAAGCTCTTAAGCCAATAAACCCTTTTGAAATGTATGCAATACAAAGTGCTTATATTTATTACTTTGGAGAAGATATAATTATGTCAGATAAGTCTAAGCAAAACATAAAGCAAAGCAAAAGGTCCCCGTCATAATTGTTATGAGGTATGTACACTTATATGAATTCAGATTTTCCACTTTCCTATGGAGTTACTCAGAAAAGCATTACGATGTACTATAAAAGATTGCTTTTCAATTTCTCTTTGTGATACCCATGGTCATATCGTACTTAAATCCCTGCTGCCATTCTGAAAACTCACATTTTCTGAGGTAGTTAGTAGATTATCCACTACATGGAAATTACTGGTGCCAGCAGAGAGATTGACACATACCCAATCTACTCTCAGCTACATGAAACCTCTCATTTTCTTCACCATGAGCTTTCTATCAAGTGAGCTCTGGCCATCTCTTCTAGACATTACCGTTGAGTAAGCACAGTGGTGGAACGTGCCATAAAATTGCCAGCAGTACTCTTGACCTATGCTCAGATTGTTTTTAGTCCATGGATTCAGTCAGTGAACTGGAACAGTTTAAGAGCTGGAAGTCTTGTTTCTGTTGACAAGCTCGATGCCTCAGATACACATATTTTCCATTTTAGAGATGACTGCCACAAAGGAGCAAAAGTAATGATTCAACTCTTCAGATGAAAGTTTGAAACCTACTTTAAATAAATTACACATCTCTTGGTGATATGAGTCATTTAAAATGAGCCCAGAAAATATGCTCAATTGTGAACAACTACTTCACTGTATAATAGGAATCTTACAGAAATTCTTTGAGCTTGAAGCAAGAAGCACTAAAGACAGTGTTACATGTAAAAACTTTAAGGGTATTATGTAAGCCTTTAGGAGAGCATTCATCAAGCAAGTTTAAAATCTGTAGATTCAAATTTATTTTTTGTTTTTATTTCTTGATATATTTAAATGTGCCAGCTCTGTGTGTGTGTGCACATTAGTAAATCAATATGCATTGTTAAATAACTTGTAGCCATGTGTGCCACGTGATTTACAGCTTTATGGAACTCTTAATTGTCGTCGTTGTGGTGGTTTCTGTATCTTTCCTCTTAAACAAATAAAACAGTTCATCACGGATTGGGTTTTCTCCTATTCTTTTTATCCCTAATAATGAAAAAAAATTTTCTTTAAATTTTCATTTTCTTACTGATTAAATGAATGAATTACTTTTCCAAACTCAACATGTTATTAAGTTATTAAGGGGGAAGAAATTCTCGAATTGTCTGGAAGGCTGTGTTTTGGTAAATATAAAATGATATTTACAAAAACTCTTGTAGAAACTGATACATTCTGTTGAGTTTCATTATGTCATTCATTCATTGTATGTCACTCATGACATGTCATTTAATAGTAACTGTACATAGGAAAAAATAATTTTCTCTTACACTTCTTTCTAAAATAAGGCCATATATTCCATATCTCAGCATTGGGAAAAGCCTTAAACTGAAAATAACCCTATTCTTTTTATTCAATAAGAAAGGAAATGAAGGACTATAATAATTAAACCATTTGCTCAAACTCACAGATTATTAACAGGAAATGGAGTAAGACTATTTTTTAATTTTTATTTATCTTTTTATTGAAGCATAGTTGATTTACAATGTTGTGTTAATTTTTGATGTACGGCAAAGTGATGCAGTTACACATATATATATACATTCTTTATTTTTATTTATTTATTTTTGCGGTACATGGACCTCTCACTGTTGTGGCCTCTCCCGTTGCGGAGCACAGGCTCTGGAGGCTCAGGCTCAGCGGCCATGGCTCACGGGCCCAGCCGCTCCGCGGCATGTGGGATCTTCCCAGACTGGGGCACGAACCCGTGTCCCCTGCATCGGCAGGTAGACTCTCAACCACTGCGCCACCAGGAAAGCCCCCTACATTCTTTTTTTTAAATGTTCTTTTTCATTATGGTTTATTAAGGGATATTGAATATAATTCCCTGTGCTATACAGGGGATTATAGGGGACCTTGTTGTTTATCCATTCTGTATGTAACAGTTCGCATCTGATAACCCCAAACTCCCACTCCATCCCGCTCCCACCCCCTCCCCCTTGGCAACCACAAGTCTGTTCTCTATGTCTGTGAGTCTGTTTCTGTTTCACAGATAAGTTCATTTGTGTCATATTTTAGATTCTACATATAGGTGATATCATATGGTATTTGTCTTTCTCATTCTGACTTATTTTGCTTAGTATGATAATCTCTAGGTCCATACATCTAACTGAAAATGGCATTATTTCATTCCTTTCTATGGCTGAGTTGTATTCCATTGTGTTTCTGTGTGTGTGTATATATATCACATCTTTAACCATTTACCTGTTGATGGACATTTAGATAGTTTCCGTGTCTTGGCTATTGTGAATAGTGCTGCTACAAATATAGGGGTGCATGTATTTTTTTTGAATTATAGTTTTGTCCAGATATATGCCCAGGAGTGGATCTGCTGGATCATATGGCAACTCTATTTTTAGCTTTTTGAGGAACCTCCATACTGTTCTCCACAGTGGCTGCACCAACTTACGTTCCCACCAACAGTGTAGGATGATTCCCTTTTCTCCACACCCTCTCCAGCATTTGTTGTTTGTAGATTTTTTAATGATAGCCATTCTGACCAGTGTGAGGTGGTACCTAATTGTAGTTTTGATTTGCATTTCTCTAATAATTAACAGTGTTGGGCATCTTTTAATGCGCCTGTTGGCCATCTGTATGTCTTCTTTGGAGAAATATCTATTTAGTTCTTCTGCCCATTTTTCAATTGGGTTGTTTTTTTTGTTGTTGTTGAGCTGTATAAGCTGTTTATATAATTCAGAAATTAAGACCTTGTTGGTAGTATCATTTGCAAATATTTTCTTCCATTCTGTAGGTTGTCTTTTCATTTTGTTTATTGTTTCATTTGCTATGCAAAAGCTTATGTTTGATTAGGTCCCATTTGTTTATGTTTACTTTTATTTCTATTGCCTTGGGAGACTAACCTAAGAAAACATTGGTATGATTTATGTTAGAGAATGTGTTGCCTACGTTGTCTTCTAGGGATTTTACAGTGTCATGTCTTATGTTTAAGTCTTTAAGCCATTTTGCATTTATTTTTGTGTATGGTATGAGGGTGTGTTCTAAATTCATTGATTTGCATGTGGCTGCCCAGCTTTCCCAACACTACTTGCTGAAGAGACTGTCTTTTCTCCATTGTGTATTCTTGCCTCCTTTGTCGAAGATTAATTGACAATAATTGTGTGGGTTTATTTCTGGTCTCTCTGTTCTGTTCTATGGATCCATGTCTGTTTTTGTGCCAATACCATGCCATTTTGATTACTGTAGCTTTGTAGTACTGTCTGAAGCCAGGGAGGGTTATACCTCCTGCTTTGTTCTTTTTTTTTTTTTTTTCTGCTTTGTTCTTTTTCCTCAGGATTGCTTTGGCAATTCTGGGTCTTTTATGGTTCCATATGAATTTTGGGGTTATTTGTTCTAGTTCTGTTGAAAATGTCATGGGTAATTTGATGGGGATTGCTTAAATCTGTAGACGGCTTTGAGTAAATCTAAATATTGACTTCTTTTATATGCCTTTTCAACTATTCCAAACTGACCTATTTAGGGAAATTTATGAAAATTATGTAACATAGTCCTGTTGGGATCATTGTGAATACCAGAAGGCTTAGAGGTGCTGTTTTGCTTAGACTGAGAGTCTCTCACCTGGGTCTCTAATTGTTATATGTAGCTATTTAACTCATTCTGCCCATATATTTAATGAAGATTAGTGAAAATGGACTTTTGGCCAGAGCATAAATTTCTGTAAAAAAGGAAATACAGGGGAAAAATCCATATGCATGGATTTTTAGGTGTTCCCAAAACCTATTGATGAAGCTAATATAAAACTAAAGCATAGAGGCCAAAAACATATATATATATATATATATATATATCATTCCATTCTCGTTTTTCACTTCAATTAATTTTACCATACTTATTAAAGTTCACCACTAAAGAAAATGAAAGATTGATCTTACTAGATTACTTTTCATACTTCGATTGCATTCACCACACTCTCTCTTCAAGCTCCTGCCTATTTTCTTTATCCCATTCACCTATATACTTTAAAATTCAATTTTCATCAACCACACAACAAATAAATAATCTAAAATAAAAATCTGTTTAGAGTTTACTCCTTTTAGATAATGTAGGTCTCTATTTTTCTTTATTATAAAGAGGTAACAAAATCTACCTCTCAACTTTGCCATGATAATTGAATGGCTTACAGTAGGCACTCAGCATA
>NW_020172492.1:4972951-5139308 GCF_003031525.2 Neophocaena asiaeorientalis asiaeorientalis
CCTCTCCCCTCTCCCCTCTCCCCTCTCCCTCCCTCTCTCTCCCTCTCTCTCATACCACTTCCACCTTCAAGGAAGATATGTTATTTTTGGACTTCAGAAAACATTTCACTTAACATAAAACACTTGGAGTGAGGTATTTTCATTCATTCCCATTATACACATGAAATAGTGAACTTAATTCTTATTTAACTCTAGACTATGCAACGCAAGCCTATGTTGTTATGTGTCTTTAACATATTCCTCTATCTTTACTGCTTTGTCCTTCTCCACCAAAACCATCTGAAAACTCATTTTCAAGCTAACTCATTATACTTTCTGAAATGTAGTTTCCTTTACTGTAAAATTTTTACAAAGCCTAAAACACCTTAGATTTTTGCTTTATTTTAGACACTCTAAGTCACAACTTGTCATAACCTTAAAAGATAACTTATTTTTTCATGTCTGTCTAAATCCTTTGCATATTAAATGCATTACTAACTACTCCACCTTCTTGTACAAAAGATGTGTCAATTAAAAATGCCAGACAAACCATCCTATATATTGTCCTTGATTTGCCATTTGCCTTGATTTGATATTTCCTCAATTTCTAATTAATTTTGTAATCCACCAACATTGGGTCATTCCTCCTTATTTCTAAAGCATGTTGGCTTATGGCTTGTTTTTGCTGTAATACTAATCTGTCTTAAATTTTTGTCATTTCAATATGCATATTGCCTATAGAGGATTTTCCCCTTCCTTGCATCAATTTTTTTTTTTTTCGTCTCTTTGATTCATTGTTTTTGTTATGCTGGTAATTTCATGCTGGTATTTCTCCCATTTTAAAACCAACCAAGAAATTAATAAGCAACTAGCCAGGGCCTCATTTTTATTTTTTCTGGTTCTTCTATTCAAAAGCAAACAAACACAAACGGATTATCTGTAGCCTTTCTCTAATTCTTCTCTTCTCTTTTGATCTCTCTCCAAATCAAGATTTCATACACTTCACCATTTGATGTAATTGTTCTTATAAACTTTAACAGTGATTTCCACTTTGCTAATTGCAATGATCAGTTATCAGTTTTTATTTTAGCTAATTTATAATCCCACCTTCTTGATATGTTCCCTCCCATTTGGCTTCCAAGGTCTTACTTTTGTGCTTTTACTCCCAGTGCTTTTCAGTCTCCATCACTTCGTTTGCCTCTTCCTGATCCATTAACATGAACCCTTCCACCATCCTCCACCCCACTGGACACTTCCAGGTCTCAGTCGTTCATTATCTTTGTCTTTATACTCTTGCCTTTTGTTGATCCCACCTCCCAACTAGTCTATGAGATTAAATGTCATCTGTAAGCCAATAATTTACAATTTCAGCACAGACATCTCACCCGAACTCCAGACCTTTGTGTTAAATTATCTAGTTGACAGTTGACATTTTAGGCTTAATACATATCTCAAAATCCGTATTTCAAAGATGACTTTTGATGTGAACCCTCAAAAACATTCCCCTCCATCCCCCACAAACACACACACATACTTCCCTCATTTTGATGGCAGCTTTATCGTTCTGATTGTTGGGGCAAAAAACACTGGGTTCATCACTGACCTCTTGCTTTATTTCACATTCTATAATGTACCAGAAAATCTTACTGTCTCTAGCTTAATATATTAGAATTTTGCCACTTCTCAATTTCTGTTCTCCTCTCCACTTTACCTTGTAGACCCGAACTTTAAGGATTATATCAAAGAAAGTTGTGTAATGTAGTTGTGTGTGTGTGTGTTTTATGCTGTCTTGACTCAGGTTTGAGGCCCTAACTAAGGACTGGCCAGTTCCCCTTTTGAGCAGCTAATGAAGTTCATAGACCAACCACATCCCTGGTTGGGCTCTCACACTCTGGGCCACTATGCAATTACCCTCGTTGCCATGGGTGCAGGTACCAGACAACTGGGGACAGCTCTTTGTTGTGGAGCTAGTGAAATTATTCAAATTATTCAATCCACAGGGAGCCCAGGAAACACAGCTAACCATACCCCACTCACCATACATAAGCTGCCCACCATAACTTCAGCTTGCTGTTATCCCCTCCCCAGTACAGTCATTTGTGTAGCTCTGCTTGGCATCCTTCTTTTGTTCAGACTGTAAGTAACCAATGGTTCAGCTTTTCATCTATTTTTTTAAAATTAACTTACTTATCTATTTATTTTTGGCTGCCTTGGGACTTCATTGCTGTGCGTGGGCTTTCTCCAGTTGCTGTGAGTGGGGGCCACTCTTCGTTGCGGCACGCGGGCCTCTCACTTCTCTTGTTGCAGAGCATGGGCTCTCGGTGCACGGGCTTCAGTAGTTGTGGCACGCAGGCTTGGTAGCTGTGGCTCACCGGCTCTAGAGCGCAGGCTCAGCAGCTGTGGCGCACAGCCCTAGTTGCTCCGCGGCCTGCGGGATCTTCCCGGACCAGGGCTCTAACCTGTGTGCCCTGCATTGGCAGGCAGATTCCTAACCACTGCACCACCAGTGAAGCGCAGCTATTTAAGTTCCATCAAAAGAACCATTAAATCTCAAAAAACAGTTTGCCCTCTGAGTTCTTCTTACTTTCTTCCGAATAGAGAAACTGACAGAAGAACAGTGGAAGAAGAAATTGGTTGGAGCATTCATTTCCCAGTTTCATCCTTGGTGGAAGAGGTTCAGAAGTGGCTGTGTTTCTCTACCAAAGGGCACAGCTCCTGTAATGTAGCCTTTTTCTATAACTGGAAGTTTCCCTAAGTTCTGTACACCACTCATTTGCGTACACCACTCATTTGCCTGATCTTTTAGGTGTGAGGTAGGTGTTTTCTGCTTGGTTCACCATACCTTGTTGGTTTACTTTAAAAAAGCAAGTAATATTGTAAAAGTTTTCTTCAATACATTATATTTAATTATTACTTTGAGAGTACTACTTCTTTCCTCTGTGGACCCTGACTGATACTATTACTGGCAGACAAACTCGAATCACCATCATATGTGCCTGGATTATAGTCTCTCAATGGGCATTCTTGCCTCTGCCATTGGTCCTTTACAAGTTCTTCTCAACAGAGCAGGCATACTGATCGGGGGGAAGAGGAAGCTGGGATGAAATGAGAGAGTACCATTGACATATATACACTATCAAATGTAAAATGGATGGCTAGTGGGAAGGTACTGCATAGCACAGGGAGATCAGCTCGGTGGTTTGTGATGACTTAGAGGGATGGGATAGGGAGGGTGGGAGGGAGACACAAGAGGGAAGGGATGTGGGGATATATGTGTACATATAGCTGATTCACTTTGTTGTACAGTAGAAACTAATACAACATTGTAAAGCATTTATATTCCAATAAAGATGTGAAAAAATATATATATATCTTGGATTATATTACTCCTCTGCCCAAAGCCTTCCAGTGGCTCTCCATTTCGTTTAAAATAAAAGCCCTGGTGGCACAGTGGTTGAGAGTACGCCTGCCGATGCAGGGGACACGGGTTCGTGCCCCAGTCCGGGAAGATTCCACATGCTGCGGGGAGCGGCTGGGCCCGTGATCCATGGCTGCTGAGCCTGCGCGTCCGGAGCCTGTGCTCCACAACAGGAGAGGTCACAACAGTGAGAGGCCCTCGTACCGCAAAAAAAGCCAAATTAAAAAATATCTTTATATGAAGTGGACTCTATTACCTCCCTGATATTAGCTCCTACTATTCTTTCTCTGTTACTTAACCTACTCCAAATACACTGGCTTCCTTGACAGCATGTTTGTACACTAGGGACCCCATAAAATCAATCCAGATTGATTCCTTAGTGTATAAGCATCTTCTGACCCTAGACAAATTTAGAATTACTTGTATAAATATTTAAGACAATAAAATTAATTTCATTATTTTTTCTTTTAAAGAATCAATAAATATGTAATTTCAATTTGTCATTTTTGCTGTGTTTAAGAGAATTTAAACTATTGGGATAATAGTTCAGTCTTTTAATTCTATTTACGATATCGTATTGTGCAACTGAATTATATTTGTTTAAAGTGAAATTTTGCTGATACAATTATATAATTTTATATGTATTTCTACAAATATAGACCTTCTACACACATATATATAATAATCAAGAAGCATCTTGTTAAAAATTTTAATTTATATATTGATAAATTATTTATGTATTTTTAAGATATTATAATTAAGTCATTAAATCAGAAACATATTTGTTAAGAAAATTATCTTTAGTAAATTTAAATGCAGTTAAGAGTAATTAATGGGGCTTCCCTGGTGGCGCAGTGGTTGAGAGTCCGCCTGCCGCCGCAGGGGACGCGGGAAATGTAAGAACTCGTAAAAGTAGTTGTAAATATTTACTAGGCTTATAAATAGAAAAATAATATTTGGAAACTGAGCTTAAAAGACTTAGGATGAATTGGATTTGGGACATATACCCTGAGTCAACTGATGGTACATTTATAAGACCTAAATAACTTCTAAAAAATTTTTATTTGTACATAGAATCTGCCCTTCAGGTTTAAGCTTTAGCTTGAACTGTACAAACCTACAAAGAGCACTGCCCACCTTTAAACAAAAATAGACAATCTAAAAAAGTCACAACTTTCCTGGATCCCATTAGAGAGGGAAAGTTGAGAGACAGGCTAAAGCTTCCACAGTCGTGCAGGCATGGGGGAGAGAAGCAAAAGACATAGCAGGACAGGCTCAAACCCAGATCATTCTTCTCATTTTCCCTGTGGAACAAAAGCCTTCAGCCATTGGAGAAAAGGCAGAAAACAATTCACTGTAGGTGAAGACCCATTAGATCTGAAGGAAGGCAACAACTACAAAAAAATGAGCAAATACAAATATTTCCTTCAGTCACTTTTCTGTTTTCCCCTGGAAATGAAAACATGTGCGCATGTTCCTTCTTAAAACCTAAATAAAAACAAAAATATACTTCAAAACAAGACAAAACACTGCTCCTTTTCTCTTTTATCTCTCTCTCTACTTTCTTATTCCTCTCTATCCACTCCTTGATTCAGTGCAATCTGATATGACTCCCTCAGCACTCTACTGGGAATGGCAATCCTAAATGCAGCAGCAGCCTCTTGGTTGTTAAAGTCCTTAGCTTTTATGCCCTACACTTTCTGTAGCACTTTGCTTTATGGAAATATTTGTACAGTTTTATTTTTAAATGTCCACTCCTTTAACTTCATTAATAGAACATTTTTTCTTGGCTTTCTACCTATCCAATGAACTACTCACTTTCCTTCATTTGCGTGGGATTCTTTTCCTCTGACTGTCCTTACTTGGAGTTAAAATCTTAACCGTCTACTGTTCTCAGACCAACCCCTGTGTGAGCTTTCTCTTGCATTCATATCATTTCATCGGCCATAGTGTGTAGATTAATTCAAGACCTATCTGTTGTGCTTTCTTGTTTAGTGTATTAACTTTTCCAAACACTTTCTATTCAATGCCTGTTATGTATAAAGCAGTGTGTTAGGCAGAGGGCATAGAAAGATGAATTAGGATATAGTTAATGCTATATAAGTAAGCTTATGGTTTATAGAAAGAAATGTTTTAATATAAAATAATACAGTTATGATGATAGATATCTATATAATATATAATAAAGGCACAAAGATAGATTTGATTCTTCCAAGAGGAAGAGTGATCAAGAATGGTTTTTAAAAGGTGTTGATTATGGGCTTGAGTTGTAAGTGATGACCGTCTTTTGTTTCCAGGTGGTCTAACTGGGTAGGGATATTCTCTAACTGATCTTGCATTCTGAACACTCCTCAAATCATTATCCACATAGTAATAAGACAGCTCTTTTAAGAGTGAAATTCTGATATCACTCCCCAGTTTACAATCCTTCAATGATGCCCTATTTCTTTCTAAAACATAACAGGAAGTACAATGACCACATGGATTGACCCAGTCAAAATTCCTCTCCGTCTTTCCTCATTTCAGAGATACTTTCACTACCTGAAATGTGACAAGTTCTTTTTCCTGGTGACAAGAATGCTCTCCTCTGATTTTGTCACCTAACTAACTGCAGTATATCCTTCAGACTAATGTTGGTTCCTCAGAGAAGTCTTCTATAGCTCCTTAGGTAATATCACCCTTATTTATGCTGTCTTAGCCGAATGCATTTGCCCTTGAAAGAAATTGTTTCTATTGCAATTCAGTACTTTTAATTATGATTTGATTTTTCTGTCTTTTATTCCCTACTTTATGCTCCACAAAGGCACTAGTGATTTAGCTCAACACACAACTCTCTATATGGTGTGTACTAATCACTTGATAAATGCTGATTGAATCAATAAGGTCACAAATCATCAACACTTTAGGTCCACCATTTCATCAGCCCTTTATATACTTCAGCTTAACTGTTAATGAGGTAGACATTTTAATAACAGCCTTCAGAATAAATAAAATGCTACAAATAACTATATATGTACACAAGGGCATAAGCACATGAGCATTCACCAATATTTGGTTGGGTGATACAAAATAGAGGGGCAACTTCTAAACTTGAGACGTTGATCATATTTAATTCCATCTCGTATTCACTTTGCTAAAGAGAAAATACCTCAGGGATGACATAAGAAGTAAAATAACCAAGGATACATCAATTTTTCTTGGATGTTAAACACTGGAGAAGATGTAGTAATTCACTTCTATTGTGCTAGAAGGCATACAGATATAAGTAGTAAATTATTATATTGATAGGCAACGCATTAAAAGAACTGTCTTGATTTTTACATTGGTTATGCTATTATAGCTTACCAGTGGATCATAAAACTCAGAGAAGGAGAAAATGAGGTACCATCTATGTCATAAAACCAATGCATATTCCTTAATTATGGCTTTATTGCTTATAGAGAATACTTGCAGCAAGGTAGAAATGTGAATGTGAATTCAGTTACAAATATGTTTTTACTTGGAGTAATAAGGGTCCTCTCCCAAGTATATGTGTACAGAATCGTGCATACTGTAGAGCAGAATAATATTCTTACAATAGGCACAAAGTTTAGAATCATATTTCCTGTTAATTACTGCTCTATCACTTACTAACAGTGTGACCTTCGTTCAGTTACTCTAACTCTAACTTCTCCTATTAACTTCATCCATTTTGTTCAGCTCCCGTCCCTTCTTCCTGGTAATCACCAATCTATTCTCTGTGTCTATGAGCTGAGGCCTTGTGTTTTTCAGTTTTATTGGGTTTTTTTTGATTCCACATATCAGTGAGATCATATAGTATTTGTATTACTCTGACTTATTTCACTTGGCATAATGCCATAGTCCATCCATGTTGTCACAAGTGACAAAATTTCGCTCCTTTTTTATGGCTGAATAATATTTCAGTGTGTGTGTGTGTGTGTGTGTCAGATTTTTAAAATTTATTCATCCATCAGTGGTCACTTAGGTTTTTCCATATCTTGACTATTGTAAATAATACATTTCGCTCCTTTTTTATGGCTGAATAATAGTGTGTGTGTGTGTGTGTGTCAGATTTTTAAAATTTATTCATCCATCAGTGGTCACTTAGGTTTTTCCATATCTTGACTATTGTAAATAATGCTGCAGTGAACATGGGGGTGCAGATATCTTTTCAAGTTAGTGTTTTTGTTTTCTTTGGATGAATACCCAGAAGTGGAATTGCTGGACTCTCTGGCAGTACTGTTTGTAATTTTTTGAGGAAACTTCATACTGTTTTCTGTAGTGGCTGCACCACTTTACATTACTCTTACTAATGTACTAAGTTCATCAGAGTGAATGAAAGTTCATAATTTCCTTACCATGCAAGAATTCACACATGTGAATAAAAAATACCTGAGACTCATGCAGGTGGAAAACCAGTCTGGGAAAATCATCTGGAAGTGAAAGCTTTTTGTAGATCACTAAATTTATCTTGAGTACAAGCATAATTATTTTATTAATTCAGGAAATGTGGAACTGATATAAATATATTCAAAGTTTTTATATTATTTGATACCAAACTAAAGATAAAAACTTATAAGACTATAAGTCTTCTGTGTAAAGTGAGTAATTTTTTCCATGTTAAATAATTCAGGTAGCAGAGCAAAAATTCCATACATTCAAATGGAATAGGTATATAACAGAGTATAAATTACATTCCCTATTTTCTTAGTATCTTACTTTTAAACAACAAATTAGTAAGGACACATTTTTATGAGGGTCATGTACCACATATTATCAAATCAGAATTGCTACAAATTATAAGATATAACATTATTTTATGTACCACTAAGACTTTGTTTTTAAACTCCCAATTAAAGTATGTCATTTCAATGATTATAAGATGCATCGTGATTCAGAGATGTTGAAATGTGGGGCATAAGTGCACCTTAAAGTTTCTCATCTACATGGTAATTCAGTAATATTTTGATAGGTATAGAGAGAAAGAGCATTGAATTTGAGCCGTAATTCACAAAATGAAGTCTTTCCCTCTACCAAAAATCTTGTGCTGAAATAGTGAATTTGAATTCTTCCTGTAATTTTGTGCTTTTGTTTAAATTTAATTTTTATTTTATATTATAGTTGATTTACAATGTTGTGTTAGTTTCTTGTGTACAGCAAAGTGATTCAGTTATACATATACATATATCGATTCTTTGTCAGCTTCCTTTCCCATATAGATTATTACATTACATAATATTGAGTAGAGTTCCCTATGCTATACAGTACGTCTTTGTTGATTATCTGTTTTATATATAGTAGTGTATATATGTTAATCCCAAACTCCTAATTTATCTCTCCCCTTCTCCAACTTTCACCTTTGGTAACCATAAGTTTGTTTTCTATGTCTGTGAGTCTATTTTTGTGTTTGTAAATAAGTTCATTTTTATCATTTTTTTCAGATTCCTCATATAAGTGATATCATATATTTGCCTTTCTCTGTCTGACTTACTTAGTATGATAATCTCTAGATCTATCCATGTTGCTGCAAATGGCATTATTTCATTCTTTTTCATGGCTAAGTAACATGCCATTGTGTATACATACCACACCTTTATCCATTCCCCTGTCGATGGACATTTAGTTTGCTTCCATGTCTTGGCTATTGTAAGTAATGCTGCAATGAACATCGGGGTGCATGTATCTTTTTGAAGTATGGTTTTCTTCAGATATATGACCAGGAGTGGGATTGCTGGATCATATGGTAGCTCTGTTTTTAGTTTTTTAAGGAACCTCCACACTGTTCTCCATAGTGGTTGTACCAATTTACATTCCCATCAACAATGTAGGAGGGTTCCCTTTCCTTTACACCCTCTCTGGAATTTATTGTTTGTAGACTTTTTGATGAGGGTCATTCTGACTGGCGTGAGGTGAAACCTCACTGTAGTTTTGACTTGCATTTCTCTAATAATTAGCAATGTTGAGCATCTTTCCATGTGCTTCTTGGCCATCTGTATGTCTTATTTGGAGAAATGTCTATTATATTCTTCTGCCCATTTTTTGATTAGATTGTTTTTTTTGATATTGAGCTGCATGAGATGTTTGTATATTTTTTGGAGATTAATCCCTTGTCAGTTGCTTCGTTTGCAAGTATTGTCTCCCATTCTGTGGGCCGACTTTTCATTTTGTTTATGGTCTCCTTTAATACCGTGATGCATAGCAAAAGTCCAATTTATTATTTTGTCATGTTAAATTTTCTGGGGGAAGCTGTGGGCACATTATAGTAAAATGGTAAGAGGTATGAAATTAAAGCATGAAGGCTATGTTGGTAAAATGAATGAAAGGTATGAACTCACTGAGTTTGAGCATCTACATTAAAGGGTTATGAAAGATTATATCCAAAGTATGATCTCTCCTAATGGAAATCACTAAATATATCTTGTAACTTTTTTCTCTGTTAGAAACTGCACACACACACACACAAAACCACTTTGTTTTGAAATAGTTTGTGAAACTCTAACTTACTTTACTCTTTATTAAACAAAATATATATTGCACAGATTGGGGTAGGTACAATAATGCCCCCCTCCTAATTTCCACATTCTAATCCTCAAAACCTAGTAATATGTTACATTACATGTCAAGGGGGAATTAAAGTTGCAGATGGGATTAAGTTTGCTAATTATCTGACCTTAAAATAAGGAGATTACTCTGGATTAGACTCAGTGCAATCACAAGAATTCTTAAAAGTATAAGTGGTAGGCAAAAGCAAGTAAAAGCCAGAGTGATGCAAGGTGAGAAAGGCTCCACCAGCCACTGAGGGCTGTGAAGATGGAAAGGGGCCACTACCTGGAAAAGGCAAGGAAACAAATTCCACTGCAGAGCTTCCACAAAGAAACTCAGCCCTGATGACAGCTTGCTTTTAGCCTGGTGGAATTATGTCAGATTTCTGACCTACAAAACTTTAAGATAATCTATGTGTTGTAACCCCTTGTGTGTGGTAATTTGATACAGCAGCAATAGGAATCTAACACAAAGATTTTTTTCCAAAGTCCCTCACAAGCATATATTGCTTAGGGTGGTATATTTATAATAATAGTAATAACTCTGTATTGGGAAAATATTATATATTAAGCACTAGATGTTTTGTGTGATTTCACAAATCCTCATAACAGCCCTGTAAGTTAAATATTTTTAATCTCCACTTTCTAATTAAGGAAACTTTTTCAGAGATGTTAAATAAATTTCTCAAAGTGATAGCGGTACTTGACAGAGCCAAGATTTGAAATTAGGCATCTGACTCCAGATCTCATAAACACATTTGATTGACTTTTACTCTTAGTGAAAAGCATTATTTAACATGTTAGAAGGACCTTCCACTCATCCCCTATAGAAACTAACTGTCCAAAATAGCAGAGCAGATATAAATTCTATCACCTTTGTTTACATCCTTACATATAATGACTTCAAGATACTCTTCAGAAATCTAATTACATTTTCGTGCCCTGGAGTGTTCCTTTAAAAGATAGAATGCTATATTTATATTACTATAATAATTGCAATAATATATAATTTACAATAATAAGCTCTAAAATTGGCAGTAATAATAACTGAAACCCAGTCTTCTGATATTTCCTCTTCAATGGTATGTGTTAATTAATCCTAAGATTCCATTCTTAAAGCATCACATTCATTTATTCATTCAAGTGTGTTATGCAGTTCTATGTTTAAAGAATTTCGTGTATTTTTATTTACCCGGATAAAAAAAGAGAACCTCATACATTTTAACTGAAAAAACTATGCCTAGGATATGATTTTAGCACTGCGTAGTATTGTAGTTTTTGTTACCAAATGTCAGAGTAAGTTAGAGTCCTAGTATATTAATATCATATATATATGAACATTTTGTAGTTGTTATGATAATTACTAATTTAGGTAATTAGAAATAATTATAAAAAATTATGACAATAGGTTTTTAGATTTCAATTATATCTAGTGTTTTTCCCTGTGGAAATAACCTTTGTGGCTGAATTTTTTTTTTTTTTTAAAACATCTTTATTGGGGTATAATTGCTTTACAATGGTGTGTTAGTTTCTGCTTTATAACAAAGTGAATCAGCTATACATATACATATGTTCCCATATGTCTTCCCTCTTGCGTCTCCCTCCCTCCCACTCTCCCCATCCCACCCTTCCAGGCTGTCACAAAGCACCGAGCTAATATTCCTGTGCCTTGCGGCTGCTTCCCCCCAGCTATCTACCTTACTACGTTTGTTAGTGTGTATATGTCCATGACTCTCTCTCGCCCTGTCAAAACTCACCCTTCCCCCTCCCCATATCCTCAAGTCCGTTCTCCAGTAGGTCTGCGTCTTTATTCCTGTCTTACCCCTAGGTTCTTCATGACATTTTTTTCCCTTAAATTCCATATATATGTGTTAGCATACGGTATTTGTCTTTTTCTTTCTGACTTACTTCACTCTGTATGACAGACTCTAGGTCTATCCATCTCATTACAAATAGCTCAATTTCATTTCTTTTTAAGGCTGAGTAATATTCCATTGTGTATATGTGCCACATCTTCTTTATCCATTCATCCGATGATGGGCGCTTAGGTTGTTTCCATCTCCGGGCTATTGTAAATAGAGCTGCAATACTCACAAACATCCAAAACATCAGAAAGCAATGAAAATATTCAGTTTCACAGTTAAGAAGATCCAATCCCTAAATATTAATATTGAAGTCAAATGTCTAGACTTTAATTTCACTTCATGCACCAAACAATTTTCTAAAATTATAAACATTTATTATTGGAGAAGTTAATCTTTATAACATAATCAGAAATATCAAATTAAGCAAGACATGAAAATAGCTGTTTTTAAATTTCTTAGAAATAATATAGTCATTTTATTAAATGTTAGCTAGCAAAATAATCTAAGATAAAACGTCAAGAGAGTATAGATATCTAATCTTAGCCACAAGAGAGGGTGCAGGAGAATCTGTGTTAAAAATGTCTAATCCGGGGGCTAACATGTTCATAGAAAATGAACTCTCACCCAAATAGCCTGAAGGGTTATTTATTTATAATATTTGATATTGAAATCACATTTGAAAGGAAGAAATTATTCCCTCCTGACACAAATGTCACAAATCAAAAGACTTAAAGACCTCCACCTATTTCTGGATCTTAAGTATACTCACCCTGTGATCAAATATTGCTGTGGCAATACAAATTCACTGTTTTCTAATGCATACTATTGGTCATGAATGTCAAAGGAAGAGAAATATATGACTCAGTTCAACGTTTTCAACTACTGCCACTAAGCAACTAAGAGAATGCTGCTATTTATTTCAAGAACATATTTGCATACCTAGTTATACTGTGGAGTAAGACGCCTGCTACTTGTCAGAATGAAAGAGTTTCATTAATAAACCAGGAATTGTTTGTGATGATACATGTATGTGGCATGGTAAATGGGAGTAACAGATGGACAACTGAAAATTATTCTAGGAATAATTTCTTTGATTGTCTGGAGTTTATATCTAGAACATCTTAACAAATATAAAGATCAAGGAAAATAGAAAAGGGGAAAAAAAGCATTTCTTTCAAAATATGAAAGAGAAAAATGCTGCTTTAACTTGTTTGTGTGGTACTTGGTGTGATATGCCACTAAATATTTTCACAACATTCACAAGGGATCAGTGTTTATAAAAGCTTTTTTAAATGGAAAATGTCAAGTTATTTTAGGGACCTTTATCAAATAAGCTTTCGAGATAATAGGTAACACATAGCTGTGTTTAATTAGAAGATCACCTATTCCTTTATGATAACAGATGATACTGTCTGATAGCTTGACTGGGACCTATTTCTTGACCTTTAGGGAACAACATCTTAAATATATTCCTGTTATTTCTTACGCTATCTGGTTAATCAGAGACTTATTTTAAGCAATCTTAAACATTATACCATATTCTATAAAGTTTTATGGAGAAGTTTAGAATAATATTATAGGATACAAATGAAGTCATTCTCATTTAAGTAGAGTCATAGAAAAGGTCACAATGGAGAATGGTATGTGAAAAGAAAATCTCAATATTGTCCTGAATTTATTGAGTTATTTTATATGCCCCTGAGAAACAAACAACCAAAAACAATCTACACCAGTAGCCTTGTCAAATGTCATTGATATTAGTATTATTCAATTAATAATATTGTAATGTTCTTTGTGATTTCTGTACTAAAGTTACACTCCTTCATTGACTACCATTGATCACAGAAAAAGGGCAGACATGAAGTCAATAGTATTCCAAGATCTTTTTAGATCAAGTTGTATGTTTGTAATGTTTGTCTTTTTATGACAAAGTCTATGAATCTTTTTAACTTTTTCAGAGATTACTGGGCCCTAGAGCTACTATATTTTTTATTTTATCAGATGTTACCAAGTTTTCTCTCTTTGCTATATTGCTAATAGCCAATTTGTCAAATCCAGTGTCTGCAGAAGATGCTAACAAGATTATTACATGGTACAGGTGTTAGTGAGCATCACATTGTATTGCTTGAGATGAAACGTAATGCCTGTATTTGCTCAGGAAATCTTATAAAGCTTTCCATTGCATGTTTTCCTCTGAATGTTTTCAATACTGGACACAGAAGCAGTCCCAAGGCATTCAGCTTACGTGTAAGATTCAAAACCAGATAGCAGCCAACTCAATAGGAATGACTCTTAAAAAGAAGACTGATGTTAAATGAATCAATGCTTATACAGTTGGAAAGCATATTTGATCTTGAAATTCTTAAAAGTTCTCAAAGTGTAAATCAAGCAAATGAAACAAAATTATGCCAGTTTTGATGTCAGTGTATTACTAAACACAGGAAAGCTATAACACGAATACAACTTTCTTCAAAAGTGTTTTGAAAGAATCTTAATTTTCGTCCAAATGATTAAAGAAGATCTAAGAATTCCCCACACATAACAAATAGAGTAACAAACGGTGTAAAGATCTTATGAAGTCAGAATACAAATGACTGAATTATTCATTGATTCAGCAAAGGATACATATAAATATAAGGAGATTCTTTTCCTGAATAATGACAAGTTAAGCACAAAAATAAAAAAAGCAAAAGCAAAGGGAAGTGGAGAGTTTAATATTTATCTCCCCTCCACCAAGGGCAATCTACTTAGAGAGCTAAAGAAACATAGTAGTTTAAGCATGAATCTTGGATTTAAACTGCCTTGGCTCAAGCCTTAGATCTACCACCTTTACTAGCATTAAACTTTGGAGAGGTAAGTGAATTTCTATGTGCATCCATTGCCTCATGATAGGCAAAGTGGTGACAATAATATCGCTACCTCATGGGGTTGTTATGAAAACTAAATAACACAACATTGTTTTTGTTTCCTTGTAAGTGCTCATTTAAGCTTAAGTTGGTAGTAGTAATAGTAGAGGATAAAATAATGTGCATTCTGTGATTGTTTTAGCATACATCTGCCTCATTTCTCCATAAAACAATTCTATGTTTTTGTATTTCTATTTTTCAACATAAATCATTTATTGGAGTCAGTTTTGTAACTTGAAAAATGTACTTATTAAAATTATAATAAATTATAACTTAATTAGTTAACTAATTAAGTTATAATTATAGTTAATACTTTCAAAAATGATACAAGAAAGGTGAGACAAGCATGTGCATTTATAGTATCGCATGTGAGTCATGCCAGATCCCTGTGGAGGAATTCCCAGCAAGACCTCATCCTTTCTTGAGGACACAGAGCAATCCTTGTTTAGACATACGTATTCATCTACTTGTCCAGTGTGGTAACCACTCCATTTCTTTTTTTTTTTTCTTTTTAATATATGTTTCCAGCTTTATTTTATTTTTTTTTAGAGTTATGTGACTAGTAAATGCACAAAGACTTTTCAGATCAAAATGTACTTTTAAAAAATTGAAATATAGTTGATATACAAAGAGTACTTTTAAAATTGTTTGCCTGCACTATTTTTTGGGGAAAAAAAAAGGATTTTGTGTGCTTTGTCATTAATTATTCTTTTATCCTCTTTTATTTTATTTTAGTTTTTATTTATTTTTTAAAGTTCCGGCAGAAAAAAAATTTTTTTAATTCTTCTTGGGGTATACTTGATTTACAATGTTGTGTTGGTTTCAGGTGTACAGCAAAGTGAATCTGTTATACAAAGACATATACCCACTCATTTTTAGATTCTTTTCCCATATAACCATTACAGAGTGTAGCACTCCATTTTTTGATGGTTTCCTCCTGCTGTGAATGTCCACATGCTTCTTTTTTTTTAAATTTAATTTAATTTAATTTTTTATACAGCAGGTTCCACATGCTTCTTAGAGACCACATTTACCTTCCTCATCCGCCGGCCATTGGAAGAGGACCAGGGTCATGTAGATGATTAATTCGACCCATTTTTCTGGAGTCATAGAACAAATTATTTATTGGAGAGCTCCTTTAGATTCCAGGTAGCTTTCCTACATAATTTAATGATTGCAGGCAGAATTTAACTGGTTTAGGATTCATCAGAACAGGAGCTTGGCAAAGTCATGAAGATAGAGACCTTTCTTCCCACCCACCCTGCTTAGCTGACATTTGCCTGTGATCCTCTCCCACCTCTCTCTGCACTGCTCTCTCCCCTCCACCCAACCCTCCAGGCTATGTCATCTGCACCCACATATTTGACTTCCACTATCATGAACCTGCTGATGACATGACATCTGTATGATCTCTTTCTCTGATCCCCAAGGTGGGAGGTAGATGATGTTCTGACATGCTCCCTGAGCACATGTACTTACCTCTAACAAAGCACTTCACATACTGCATGGCCACAACTGATTTATTTTTCTTTTCTCAAACCTATTGGAATCTGAGTCTCTGAAAGCAAGACTATGTATGTCTTGGGTGTCTTGGGATCCCCAGCACATCATAAATATGTAGCTCTGATTGGTCAGTTAGTCAGACTATATGGTATAGAACCAGCACCTCGCTCCTAAGATGGCAGGGTGTGGTGGTACTAGCGTGGGCTTTGAGATTAGACAGACTTGGGGCCAAATCTTCACTTTACCACTCAGTAGCTGTGTGACCCTGGGCAAGTGTCTTAATCTCTGTTACCTCAGTTGCCTAATGTATAAATGGGAATGAATGTGTGTGTGTGTGGACATTAGGGTTTGGAATATATGATCTTGTGCTGCAGGAGTTTTAGGTAAAATCCTGTGCTGATTATGCTTCAGAATTTTTGATAAGACTGAACAAAACAAGAAGCCCACAAAGGAAACAAACAAACAAACAAAAACACAAGAGTTCATGTTTTGGGATATACTGACTCATGGCTAAATCCAGTGTTTCAAAAAATATATAACATTTTAATTCACTCTCAAGGTAATTAGCTATGTATTAAGAGGTGTTAAATACTTAGCATTTGTTTTTAAATTTTTATTTTTTAAATCCTTTTATTCTCTTAAGGATATAGCTCTCAGTTTGGTGCTAGCATGTCATAATGCCTCTTTAATATTTGCTAATTTTACTTTTTTATGAAGAGAGAGAGCCTCAGGCTGAGAGCTTTGCTTTGCCACCTAGATTTGAAAACTACTTTTTAGTTAATTTGTATCTATTTTTACAACTTTGTTTATGTCGTGTGCTACTAGTTTTCCAATTTAAGACAACTATTAAAGTTTCCTTTAAAAATAAACATATTAAAATTTTTTTAAAAGGTGAGCTTACTTAGAAAGTGTTAAGTTGTTAATAAATTAATTACTAGAAAAATTAAAATTGGCAAAAAATCATAAAGGTAGAAAGTAATTCAAGTCAGGAAATAGACTTGTTTAAATATTCTTACTATGAATCACTAGGTAACTGAACTTGATACTGTACTTTCTGCTCCCCAACTGTTTTGTGTTTTTCTGAACGTTCACAGGGAACTCGGATTTTTAGGTCAGCTAAGGATCACATATAACATGGAGATACCTATTGGAATACACAGAGCTAGCCCTACTCATTTACCTTGCAGATTGGGCTGCTATATTTAAATTCTAAGTGTTTGGGGGCAGTTTTACTTTGAGGCAACTAACAATGCTTTTTGTGCATTCTGAATTTTCATTCAGAGCATCAGAAGGCATAATATTCAATCACTACAAAGAAGTCATATCATACAGGCATCTAGAAAGGAATAAAGTTCACAATGTATCCATAGAATCTGACCTGTCTTAAAATGACTGACTCTGAAAAGTTACTGTAGAGGTCCTAATAATCAGCTTACATTTACAAGTTTCTTCCACTTTTACACTGTCACCTATCAGCTTTGGTTGCATGGGGGTCTGATTTCCTTACTCAAGCTCATAAGCTTACATGTTACTAAAATCCTAGCAGGAGGGAACAAGCTTTATGTCTATGATCAACAGTATTCTACCATCCCTGCTTGCATTTTACAAGACTTTCCTTTTCCTCCTAAATATACACCTTTGGATTCTTTTGGAACCTCTCTACTTGAATTTACCAGATGGAACTTTTCCAGTCAGCACTCTGAGATGTACATTCTGTGATAGAGTCTTTTATTGCAGTCAAGATACACACTTTTAATTCAGTCTATATTATTTGCTATATTTGAGTACTTAGAATATAGGATACTGTCTCTTTCAAAGGAGGAAGTTTACAAATTGGAGAAGAACAATTATCCAAGAGGAAAGTTATGTTACTAAGTGAATGGATGAATTGAGTGAGTGATAAAGTGTGATAAAATGTGATAAATGATTTCTCACATTTTGAGAAATGTAGCTTAGAGCCACAAAGAAATTAAAGGGGTTTCAAGGGCTCAGATTCCTGAACAGTAGTTCAAGAGCCACTTGTCAGATAGTAACAAGCTATTGATTCTAAGATATAACTGCAAGGTCACAGTGGTATAATAACAACTGAAAAAGGTAGAAAACTAAGCTTAAATTCCAAAGTCAGTCTTAATCATCATCCCAATGCAAAATATTCTCAACTATCTTTCTCTTTCTCATTTCTTCATACTTCCTTATTTAAACCACAGTGTTGGATAGTTTACCTGTCTTCTCTACGCTTAGCCTCATGCAGCTGAGTTTGGCTGGGAAAAAAAAATACATATAACCACAGTTTCACTTCAACTTCATTGTTATTAATGTGAAGTGAGCTTGTGATTCTGCACAGAAATCATATTTTCCTTAAACCTTTAACTCCCCCACTAATTTTTAAAATTCCTTTCTCTTCTCAAACCATCACTTTCATCTGGTGAACATTATTAGTGCAAAAAAAAAAACTTGAATCAGAAGACTATTTCTTAGAGTTTTTTTCACTGCAAATATACATCCATCCACATCTTTGCTAATGAACTATAATTTGTTTCCTCATATAGATGAGGTGCACTTGATCCTCAATAGAATTAACCCCACTACTTGTGTACTTGACCCTCTTTTCTACTCAAAATCATTGCTTTAGCCATTCTCCAAGACATCATCAGTTTATTTTCTTTATTAATAAGTAATAATAATAATGTATTAATGCAAATTTATTAGCATTAATTTAAGATATCAATCATAATATCAAGGTCAACTACTAAAACATCATGTCAACCTTACTGTTAATCTTAGATCTGAAGATCACCTGTATGTGATGAATAGATTTTCTCTTGCAACTTTCAAGATTTTCTCCTTGTCTCCATCTTTCAGCAGTTTGATTGTGACGTATCTATTTATGAATGTCTGTTTTCCTATTTTGAGTTCATTCGAGCTTCTTGGATTTTCAAATTTGGAAAATTTTTGGCCATTATTTCTTCAAATATTATACTCCTTTTTCTCCTTACCTCTATTTATATGTTGCCACTCTTGATGATTTCCCACAGATCTCAGATACTCTATTCATTCTTTTTTTTTTCCTGTTCCTCAGATTGAATAATCTCTATTGAACTAAATTTAAATTGGCCTGTTTTTTCTTCTGCCAGATTAAATCTACCAGTTTGTCCCTGTAGTGAATTTTTCTTTTCATATAGTATATTTTGGAACTTTAGAATTTCTATTTTGTTTTTCTAAATATATAATTTCCACCTCTTTATTTACATTGTATATTTGGTGAGATATCATTGTCATACTTTTTTTTCCTAATTCTTTAAATGTAGTTTTCTTTAAATACATTTACATATACTTATAATGGGTATAGTCTTTGTCTAGTAAGTCCAACATTGGGCCTCATCAGGTATAGATTCTACTGACCAGGTTTAGTTTTGTTTTGCTTTGTTGTTTAATTCTCTGTTTGGGCCATATGTTCCTGTGTCTTTGCCTACTTCATGATTTTATTGTTGTTGTTAAAAACCTGACACTTTATAATATAATATGGCAACTCCAGAAATTAGATGCTGCTCCCTCATCTTTCTTTAGATACCTTTTTTCTTTTGAGCTGATTGTACGGTTGTTTTGTTTTTCTTTTATTTCTTTAGTGAAAATCCTGTTATTTTTTTCAGGGAAAAGTCTATATTCCCTGTTGTGTGCAGCCACTGCACTGCTATCTCTGCTTTATTGACTTAGTTGTTAGCTAATTATTGGCCAAAGATTTCACAAAAGAAATTGATGTAATAAGCTTTCCACCATTTTTTGAGAAACTCTGTCTGTGTGGGCATAGTTTCAGGGCTCATGCCATTTACTACTCTGCCTAAGCTTTTTCTTCTTGCTTGTACAGGGCCTTAAGGTCAGCCAGATGTGAGATATTTGGATTCTTTCATGCCTTCCCTCATGTGCACAGCCCTGCACATGTGTTTAGCCTCTGGATTCCTAGTAATATGTCAGAGCTTTCAAATTCCCTTGTGGACATTCTTCTCCTCAGAGCTTCCTTTTCAGTTTTTCACTGGACTCTTGCATGCCCCAGTTGTCATTGCAGCCAGCAGTGATGCACAGTAACTGTGGCTGATATTTCTTCTAGCTAATTCTTGGGAAAAGAAGATTCCCCACGGAGTGAGCTCCCTGTAAGGTCAAATGATGAAAACTCCCTGCAAATGTTTCTTCTCCAGAGAACTGCAAGTCAAGCCAAAGAGTAGCAGTATTCTGGGGATAGGCCTTTTGGTGGAAGTAAAAACCTGGCTTCAATGCTGCTAGTTTTCATAGCTGCTGTGGTTGCAAAGTTACTGGTATTTAAAGATATCATAGATCTGGAGAGAGAGGAAATGGGAGTGGGCTGTGTTAAAATGCCATAAAATTCCACTGTTCAGCAGCTCAGCAGTTTCTCTTCAATAAGCAATCCTCAGATTGCAAGTCTGGTTAATTTCCATAATTCTGAATAAGTTGACAATTTCATCAGTATTTTTGTTGATTTTATGGAAGAAGAGATTTACAGAGGTAGTCTCTCCACCATCCCAGAAGTTCTGTCCTCTATGATGTAGTTGTCAAAAAATAATAATAAATAACTGAAACCCTCCCTATATATTCTATTCCTAGTCTATGCAAAATTAGGAATAGAAACAAAACTGAAGGATAAAAATGTGGCATTGTCTGTATTTAATTCTGTATCATTTAAAACGTACTTTGTGTGAGATAAATATATAAATATTGGCATAAGTTTTTTCAATAATAAATTTCCAGACAAATATATTTCAGGCTTAAGAAGCGATACATCCATGTGCAAGGTAATTCAACAAAATACAAGGCAATAGTGAGTAGGTGTGTGTATAGATACACACACATACACATTGGGTAGGGATACGGCAATAGTATCTAATATTCTCTGCTTTAGAGTAACTTTTTATAGAAAAAAAATAGTTACAGAAACATATCTATTTTTACCCAACAATTCAGATATATAAAAATTTTATTGTCTTTCTGTGATCTTTCAGCTTTACAATTATTTGATAGCTCCAAATGTCTCTCATCTCCACTAATCTACCTTGTTTGTTTCATTTATACCATTGTCACAATCTAATTTCATAAAAAATGTTTCTACACTGCTGCGTAGAAAATTAGATTATTAAGTTCTTGAGGATAGTTAGCTTTTTACTCACTGCTATATACTCATTGCAGGAAAAATGTTACATAGTAATGATTTATGAAATTTTGTGAATAAATTAATGAGTGAATAAATTACTCTTAATTATACCACATTTTAATATTTGATGCCTAGTAATATTTAACATTTATCAAACAATGTTTTAAATTTACAAGGTACATTCTGATAGGAATTTTCTATTAATAGGAATTGAGTGCAATGTATTTTTCCATAGTTTATAATAAAAAATTGCTTTAACAATGTGTGAATTACTTAATTCTCCATAGTGTTATTAAGCAATATTATAAACCAAAAAATGGAATGTAAATGTAGTGTAAAAATATCCAATAAAGAGGAACGTTAGGATTAAAAACATATAATTGAACTTTGAAACTTTTCCAGTTATGCTTCTAACTGACTTATGGTTAGAAATTGAACTTCAAGGCAGTTTGTATTCATATGGAAATATAATAATCAGTAATAAAATTTATTTTACTAAATATATTCATAACACAAAACTAATGAACATAATGTTTCTTTTCTCATGAGTATTAATCATCAGTGTTGATGATATGCCCATATGTTAGGTAAATTGTATTGACTATTTCATCTCTAGTCCAAATGTGTTCTATTGTTTCATAACCAGTGATTCTTAAGAATGTTCTCTGCAAGACTACACATTTAATTCTTCTCCTAAAGACTCTCATCAAGACACAAGCATGTTGTTTCAATACTTATTAAAATTTTAGGCTTTTTGCCTATAAGAGAAATAAGTATTCCTAATGTCTGTTATAAAATTCAACTAAAAGGATATTCAATTTATTAATATAACACTTAACTGACAAACAGTAATTGCCTTTTCTGACATTCTGTTTACTTTGGGAGATCACTATTTAGAGAATTACTTTTTCTGCAGCTAATATGCAAAAATCAGTAGATAGCAGCATGCAGTAAAATAAAATGCAATAAGTATGGCAGTTCTTACAATCCGCATTCTAATTTACTATGTTAAACAACCTAAAATGATTAGGTGAAACAATCATCTTTGCATGTAGCTGTGCTTGACTCTTAATATTAGAGGTCATTTTAACAACTCTTAATCCTCCTTTCCCATTTTTTATAATAACAATCTTATCTTGTTCTCTTTTCTTTTTAATTATTTTAAACAAAGAACTTAAACCCACTGGATTCCCAGCAGTTTCAGATAATTTGTGCTCAATAAAGTTTATTGTTCTATAAAAAATAAGGGGAAAAAAAGTATCCCAACCCATTATTTTCAGACTGTAATACTATTTCAAAGTTAAAAATAAAGAATTTCAAAGCTTGCAGTGTATTGTTCTTACTTGAATGATATAATTAGGAACCTTCTTGGAAATATTTTCTATTTGGTTTTAAGAAGACAATAGTAAAGAAGTTGATATATTTTTTAATGACAATATCAGCTAAAGTTTTTGGAATTGTATTTATCTAAAATATGATTTTTACTTTATATGTACCTCTAGAATCTAGTTGGGAAAATGTGTGTCATATAGATGTTAATATTATTAATTTCTATTATCTTCTAAATTTATTTTGACCATTAGGCAATGCACATTAAATTTAAATAAAATTTAAACTTTTAATGCAACACAGACTCAAATACACTTATATAATGCTCTAACATGTTTTCTTGTTTCTACTCCAAATGATATCTCAAATCTATTAACTTTTAAAAAATTCCACTGCCACTACCTTAGTCTCTATTATCTTTTCTTCCCAGATGAGAGAATTTCGCTCCTCTTCTCCTCTCATACATTCTGCACCCAGATGTATGAATCATTTTTAAAATATTTAAATTGATTATCTTACTCAAGCATTATAATGCCTTCTGCGTGCACTTAAAGTCACATCTCTAGTCCTGGAAGTTATGAATCATTCTCCTGCCTTCCTCCCCGACTTCATCATACCATGCTTCCCCTGGATCAGTATGCTCCCAGCAGCACTGCCCTTCTTACAGTTCCTTCAGACTGAACATCTCCTCAATTCTGTTTGTGCTCACAGAATTCATCACCTGGAAATTTCTTCACTTTGACCCTTGTTCTCCTCCAGTAATGAATGCCCTCCAGTTTCCCCCACCCCATTATTCTCTCGTACTGTCTACTTTATAGCATCTATTAAAATATGCAATCATATATCTAGGTATTTTTTTATGATTTTTATGGTTTTACGTCTTTTTCTACCAGTGCTTCAGGGAAGTAGCATGTCTACTGTGCACACTGTTGTGCCCTAGTAACTAATGCAAGGTTTGGCAGACATGCTTGTGAAATGAGTGAAAGTATGAATAAGGAAATTAATGACAATTTCTGTGACCCCATCTTCTCTTGTGTCTTTTCACTAGGACTAGCAATTCCTTTTCTTAAGTGAATCAATCATTTTCTCTCTCTTTCATTTTGTTTTTGAAGTTTCAATATCTCCCTCTCTAATGAATTTTTCATTAACCTTCACTCTACTTTTTAATCAAAAGCAATAAAGAAAAAAACCCACCTTTTCACTAAACCATGAACAAATAGCATATCTCCTATGATATCTAAACTTATGAAAACATCAAGCTCAACTAAAACTTTTATTGAGTTCTACTCTCTAAACTAAGCTTCTAGATTTTATATATTTCCTCTGAGTGTCTTCAACGTTGGAGATTGTTTTCTTCCATCTGTCTGCACACAGCTCACCTATTCTCTCATGCCAATCCAAATACAACCAACTTCATAAAATTATTTCTCATTATTACAGGTAAAAGTTATTTCTCATTTGTTTTTCCATAAAATTTTTATCTATATAAATATATTTATTCTTCTATTACCCAATAAAATGGCTTTTTGTTCTTGTAACAAAAGGGAAAATATCAGAATCAAAAAAAATCTTGTAGTAATTGAAGGCCTTGACACAACAGAACCAGAACAAAACTCCCTAATTACCTTCTTCAAATATCTCTCCCCCAAATCGGAAATTCAAAGAGTTTAATGAAACTATTTCTCACCCCTTGGTTAATCTGCTTATTTATTCTTTTCTTTTTTATTGAGATATAATTAATACATAGCATTATATTAGTTTCAGGTGTACAACATAATGATTCAGTATTTGTATAGATTGCAAAATGATCACAACAATGTCTAGATAAGATTCATCACCACATATAGCTTTTTTTTCTTGTGATAAGGTTTTTTTTGTGATATAGGTTTTATTTTCTTGTGAAATAGGTATTTTTTCTTGTGGTAAGAACCTTTAATATCTGCTCTCTTAACAACTTTCAAATATACAATACATTGTTACTAACTATAGTCAGTATGCTGTACATCTCCAGAACTTTTTAATTTCTTTTCTTCCGTGGGGCCTTATTTCAAAATCCAACTGTATCGGTGTGATTTTGTCATCTTTTGAAGATCTTGGGGAGTATAGGCAGTCTCTTCATCTATTGACAGTTGTAATTGCTACACAGATATGTAGATGAAAGTCCTATCACTATTACTATATTGTTAGCTTACTCAAAACAAAATTTGACCTCATCATTGTTTCTCAAGCTCTCTGTTCAATATCAATTCCAGAGCTATAGGAGTAAAATAATCCAGTACGTATTAATGAGTGGTTAACATTTGGTTTTCCCAAACTGTGTATGCTTATAAACTTACATAAAAACTTATAGACCTTCCAGAAAGGAAGCATTTTTTTTTTTTGCAAGAGAGGAAATCTTGATCTACTATCATGAAATTTGTAAAGAAAATATAAAAGTATTAATTTCAGAATCCATACATTAGAAAAATTAAATTTCCCCAAGGGAGTACTTAATTCAAAAAGCTGATTAAATTCCTTTCACACAATACTCTGTGTATACAAGAATAGATATATTCAAACCACCACAAAAAGTTGACAGTATTAGGAAGTACTCATGGTATATAGTTATTCTTGCTTGAATTGTTTTGGAAATTAATGGTCTTCTTGTTGTTCATGTATTGAATAATGAAATTTTGTAGCCTGACCTTAAAAATCAGTAATATTTATTTTTTTGAATTTCTGAATTTTATTTTATTTATTTATTTTTTAATCAGCAGGTTCGTATTAGTTATCTATTTTATACCTATCAGTGTATATGTGTCAATCCCAGTCTCCCAGTTCATCTCACCCACCCCGCCACTTTCCCCCCTTGGTGTCCGTACATTTGTTCTCTACATCTGTGTCTCCATTTCTGCCTTGCAAACCGGTTCATCTGTATTATTTTTCTAGATTCCACATATGTGCGTTAATATATGATATTGTTTTTCTCTTTCTGACTTACTTCACTCTGTATCACAATCTCTAACTCCATCCACATCTCTGCAAATGACCCAGTTTTGTTCCTTTTCATGGACGAATAATAGTCCATTGTATATATGTACCACATCTTCTTTATCCATTTGTCTGTCGACAGGCATTTAGGTTGCTTCCATGTCCTAGCTATTGTAAATAGTGCTGCAATGAACATTGGGGTGCATGTGTCTTTTTGATTTATGGTTTTCTCTGGTTGTATGCCCAGTAGTGGGATTGCTGGGTCATATGGTAATTCTACTTTAAGTTTTTTAAGGAACCTCCACACTGTTCTCCATAGTGGCTGTATCAGTTTACATTCCCACCAACAGAGCAAGAGGGTTCCCTTTTCTCCACACCCTCTCCAGCATTTGTTGTTTGTACATTTTCTGATGATGCCCATTCTAACCGGTGTGAGGTGATGCCTCATTGGAGATTTGATTTGCATTTTTCTAATAGTGATTTTCAGCAGCTTTTCATGTGTCTCTTGGCAACCTGTATGTCTTCTTTGGATAGATGTCTATTTAGGTCTTCTGCCCATTTTTTTATTGGGTAGTTTGTTTTTTTAATATTGAGCTGCATGAGCTGTTTATATGTTTTGGAGATTAATCCTTTGTCGATTCATTTGCAAATATTTTCTCCCATTTTGAGGGTTGTCTTTTCATCTTGTTTATGGTTTCCTTTACAGTGCAAAAGCTTTTAAGTTTCATTATGCCCCATTTGTTTATTTTTGTTTTTATTTCCATTATTCTGGGAGGTGATCAAAAAAGATCTTGCTGTGATTTATGTCAAAGAGTGTTCTGCCTATGTTTTCCTATAAGAGTTTTACAGTGTCAGGTCTTATATTTAGGTCTCCAATCCATTTTGAGTTTATTTTTGTATATGGTGTTAGGGAGTGTTCTAATTTCCTTCTTTTGCATGTAGCTGTCCAGTTTTCCCAGAAACACTTACTGAAGAGACTGTCTTCTCCATTGTATAGTCTTGCTTCCTTTGTCATAAATGAGTTGACCATAGGTGCGTGAGTTTATCTCTGGGCTTTCTATCTTGTTCCATTGATCTATGTTTCTGTTTTTGTGCCAGTACCATATTGTCTTGATTACTGTAGCTTTGTAGTATAGTCTGAAGTCAGGGAGTCTGATTCCTCCAGCTCCATTTTTTTTTTCCCCTCAAGACCTCTTTGGCTATTTGTGGTCTTTTGTGTCTCCATAAAAAATTTAAGATTTTTTATTCTAGTTCTATAAAAAAAATGCCATTGGTAATGATAGGGATTGCATTGGATCTGTAGATTGCTCTGGGTAATATAGTCATTTTCACAATATTGATTCTTCCAGTTCAAGAACATGGTATATCTCTCCATCTGTTTGTGTCATCTTTGGTTTCTTTCATCAGTGTCTTATAGTTTTCTGCATACAGGTCTTTTACCTCCTTAGGTAGGTTTATTCCTAGGTATTTTATTCTTCTTGTTGCAATGGTGAATGGGATTCTTTCCTTAATTTCTCTTTCTGATCTTTCTTTGTTAGTGTATAGGAATTCAAGAGATTTCTGTGCATTAACTTTGTATCCTGCAAATTTACCAAATTCATTGATTAGCTCTAATAGTTTTCTGGTGGCATCTTTAGGGTTCTCTGTGTATAGTATCATGTCATCTGCAAACAGTGACAGTTTTACTTCTTCTTTTCCAATTTGTATTCCTTTTATTTCTTTTTCTTCTCTGATTGCCATGGCTAGGACTTCCAAAACTATGTTGAATAATAGTGGTGAGAGTGGACATCCTTGTCTTGTTCCTGATCTTAGAGGAAATGCTTTCAGTTTTTCACCATTGAGAATGATGTTTGCTGTGGGTTTGTTATATATGGCCTTTATTATTTTGAGGTAGGTTACCTCTATGCCCTCTTTCTGGAGAGTTTTTATTGTGTGGAATTTTGTCAAAAGCTTTTCCTGCATCTATTGAGATGATCATATGGTTTTTATTCCTTAATTTGTTAATATAATGTATCACATTGATTGCTTTGAATATACTGAAGAAGCCTTCCATCCCTGGGATAAATCCCACTTGATCATGATGTATGATCCTTTTAATGCGTTATTGGATTCTGTTTGCTAGTATTTTGTTGAGGATTTTTTCTTCTATATTCATCAGTGTTATTGGTCTGTAATTTTTTTTTTTTTTAATATCTTTGTCTGGTTTTTGTATAAGCATGATGGTGGCCTCATAGAATGAGCTTGGGAATGTTCCTTCCTCTGTAATTTTTTGGAAGAGTTTGAGAAGGATGGATGTTATCTCTTCTCTAAACATTTGATAGAATTCACCTGTGAAGCCATCTGGTCCTGGACTTTTGTTGTTGGAAAATTTTTAATCACAGTTTAAATTTTGTTACCTGTGATTGGCATGTTCATATTTTCTATTTCAGCCTGGGTCAGTCTTGGAAGGTTTTACCTTTCTGAGAATTTGTCCATTTTACTGGTATAGAGTTGCTTGTAGTTGTCTCTAATGATGCTTTGTATTTTTGCGGTGTCTGCTGTAACTTCTTTTTCATTTCTAATTTTATTGATTTGAGTCCTCTCCCTCTTTTTCTTGATGATGGCTAAAGGTTGATCAGTTTTGTTTGCCTTCTCGAACCAATTTTTAGTTTTACTTATCTTTACTGTTGTTTTCTTTGTTTCTATTTCATTTATTTCTCCTCTGAGCTTTATAATTTCTTTCCTTCTACTAACTAACTTTGACGTTTGTTTTTCTTTATCTAGTTCCTTTAGGTATAAAGTTAGATTGTTTATTTGACATTTTTCTTGTTTCTGGAGGTAGGATTGTATTGCTATAAACCTCCCTCTTAGAACTGCTTTTGCTGCATCCCATAGGTTTTTGGATCATCATGTTTACATTTTCATTTGTTTCTAGGTATTTTTTGATTTCCTCTTTGATTTTTTCAGTGATCTCTTGGTTATTTAGTAACGTATTGTTTAGCCTTCATGTGTTTGTGTTTTTATGTTTTTTTCCCTGTAATTGATTTCTAATCTCATAGTGCTGTGGTCTGAAAATATGCTTGATATGATTTCAGTTTTCTTAAATTTACTGAGGCTTGATTTGTGACCCAAGATGTGATCTATCCTGGAGAATGTTCCATGTGCACTTGAGAAGAAAGTGTAATCTGCTGCTTTTGGATGGAATATCCTATAAATATCAATTAAACCTATCTGGTCTATGTGTCATTTAAGGCTTGTTTTTCCTTATTAATTTTCTGTTTGGATGATCGGTCCATTGGTGAAAGTGAGGTACTAAAGTCCCCCACTATTATCGTGTTACTGTCAATTTCCCCTTTTATGGCTGTTAGCAGCCTTATGGGGGAAAGCAGCCTTATGTTTTGAAGTGCTCTTATGTTGGGTGCATATATATTTATAATTGTTATATCTTCTTCTTCTTGGATTGACTCCTTGATCTTATGTAGTGTCCTTCCTTATCTCTCGTAACATTCTTTATTTTAAAGTCTATATTATCTGATATGAGTATTGCTACTCCAGCTTTCTTTTGATTTCCTTTTGCATGGAATATCTTTTCCATCCCCTCACTTTCAGTCTGTATGTGTCCCTAGGTCTGAAGTGGATCTCTTGTAGACAGCATATATATGGGTATTGTTTTTGTATCCATTCAGAGAGCCTGTGTCTTTTGGTTGTAGCATTTAATCCACTCACATTTAAGGTAATTTTCGATATGTACGTTCCTATTACCATTTTCTTAATTTTTATGGGTTTGTTTTTATAGGTCCTTTTCTTCTCTTGTGTTTCCCACTTAGAGAAGTTCCTTTAGTATTTGTTGTAGAGCTGGTTTGGTGGTGCTGATTTCTCTTAGCTTTTGCTTGTCTGTAAAGCTGTTGGTTTCTCCATTGAATCTGAATGAGATCCTTGCCAGGTAGAGTAATCTCAGTTGTAGGTTCTTCCCTTTCATCACTTTAAATATATCATGCCACTCCCTTCTGGCTTGTAGAGTTTCTGCTGAGAAATCAGCTATTAATCTTATGGGAGTTCCCCTGTATGTTATGTCATTTTTCCCTTGTTTCTTTCAATAATTTTTCTTTGTCTTTAATTTTTGTCAGTTTGATTACTATGTGTCTCAGCATGTTTATTCTCAGGTTTATCCTGCCTGGGACTCTCTGTGCTTCCTGGACTTGGGTGGCTATTTCCTTTCCCATGTGAGGGAAGTTTTCAACTATAATCTCTTCAAATATTTTCTCTGGTCCTTTCTCTCTCTCTTCTCCTTCTGGGATCCCTATAATGGGTATGTTGTTACATTTAATGTTGTCCCAGAGGTCTCTTAGGCTGTCTTCATTTCTTTCATTCTTTTTTCTTTATTCTGTTCCATGGCAGTGCATTCCACCATTCTGTCTTCCAGGTCACTTATCTGTTTTTCTGCCTCAGTTAGTCTGCTATTGATTCCTTCTAGTGTATTTTTCAGTTCAGTTATTGTATTGACTCTGGTCCTTTCTCTCTCTCTTCTCCTTCTGGGACCCCTATAATGCAAATGTTGTTCCATTTAATGTTGTCCCAGAGGTCTGTCTTCATTTCTTTCATTCTTTTTTCTTTATTCTGTTCCATGGCAGTGCATTCCACCATTCTGTCTTCCAGGTCACTTATCTGTTTTTCTGCCTCAGTTAGTCTGCTATTGATTCCTTCTAGTGTATTTTTCAGTTCAGTTATTGTATTGTTCATCTCTGTTTGTTCTTTAATTCTTCTAGATCTTTGTTAAACATTTCTTGCATCTTCTAGATCTTTGCCTCCTTTCTTTTCCCAAGGTCCTGGATTATCTTCCCTATCATTATTTTGAATTCTTTTGCTGGAAGGTTGGCCATCTCCACTTCATTTAGTTGTTTTTCTGGGGATTTATCTTGTTCTGTCATCTGGTACATAGTCCTCTGCCTTTTCATTTTGTCTGTCTTTCTGTGAATGTGGTTTTCATTCCACACAGCTTTGAGTTGCTCTGATGGGGAAAGCTCAGTAAAACTTTAATCAGCTTGTCTGCTGATGGGTGGATCTGGGTTCCCTCCCTGTTGGTTGTTTGGCCTGAGGTGACCCAGCAATCTTCTGCTGTCAGCTCTCTGGTGGATGAGGCTATCTAAGAAGCTTGTGCAAATTTCCTGATGGGAGGGACTGGTGGTGGGTAGAGCTTTGAGTTGCTCTGATGGGGAAAGCTCAGTAAAATTTTAATCAGCTTGTCTGCTGTTGGGTGGATCTGGGTTCCCTCCCTGTTGGTTGTTTGGCCTGAGGTGACCCAGCACTGGAGCCTACCCAGCTCTTTGGTGGGGCTAATAGCAGACTCTGGCAGGGCTCATGCCAAGGAGTACTTCCCAGAACTTTTGCTGCCAATGTCCTTGTCCCCATGGTGACCCACAGCCACCCACCACCTCTGCAGGAGACCCTCCAACACTAGCAGGTAGGTCTGGTTCAGTCTCCTATGGGGTCACTGCTCCTTCCCCTGGGTCCTGATGCACACACTACTTTGTGTGTGCCCTCCAAGAGTGGAGTCTCTGTTTCCCCCAATCCTGTCAAATCCTGCAATCAGATCCTGCTAGGCTTCGAAGTCTGACTCTGTGGGAATTCCTCCTGCCATTGCCAGATCCCCAGTTTAGGAAGCCTGATATGGGGCTCAGAACCTTCACTCTAGTGTTGGACTTCTGTGGTATAAGTGGTCTCCAGTTTGTGAGTCACCCACCCAGCAGTTATGGGATTTGATTTTATTGTGGTTGCACCCCTCCTACCATCTCATTGTGGCTTCTCCTTTGTCTTTGGATGTGGGATATCTTTTTTGGTGAGTTCCAGTGTCTTCCTGTTGATGATTGTTCCGCAGTTAGTTGTGATTCTGATGCTCTTGCAGGAGGGAGGGAGTACATGTCCTTCTACTCCACCACCTTGAACCAATCTCAGAAATGCAGTGATGTTTAAGTGACAGACTCAACAATAGGGTTTCCTACTGATAAGGTTAAAGACCAGACAATATTATCTGGTTCCCACTAAATTACAGTTTTCTAACAATACTACTGCTACTAACACACTAGTATACAGATAATATTATAATTTAGCATTCATTGTGCTTATTCTAAAAGTTATGTAGTATTCTTTATGGGTCCAGTTTTTCTCCTCTCCCATCAGTTCTACCCATTAGAACCAGATCTCTCTCCATAGAGGCAGGCTTCGGTCATAGTTATGATATCATACAAAACACTTCTTTGAAATTCAAATCCCTGTAGGAAAAAAGGTAAATGAGATATCAAGCTTTCCTAATTCTGCCATTCCTCATCCCCACACAAAATTAGAGTAATATCCCATTGTTACCTTTCACTTGTTCTATGTTCCAGCTCTTTACATAACTTTTTCTGCCTTAACATTTTTTTTTTTTTGCGGTACGCGGGCCTCTCACCGTGTGGCCTCTCCGGTTGCGGGGCACAGGCTCCGGACGTGCAGGCTCAGCGGCCATGGCTCATAGGCCCAGCCGCTATGTGGCATATGGGATCTTCCCAGACCGGGGCACGAACCCGTGTCCCCTGCATCGGCAGGCGGACTCTCAACCACTGCGCCACCAGGGAAGCCCTCCCTTAACATATTTTTGTCAATTATTCTCCTTTCAAATGACTACCTTTCTGCATCATGTCTTCATATACAAATATCACCCAACTTTCAGAGAAAAATACGCCAATCTCTTCATAATGTTCTTGTTGATTCTATAAGAAAACAAGGCTTTTTTGTCTTCAAAACTCGTCGGATATTTATTCAGTGTTTCTCTTACAACACTTGCCACATTCTACCCAGTTTTCAGAATTTGTCCCGCAAATAATCTTTCCCATTAGACAAATGCGATGTATATTGTGAGCATTTTATTTCATGTTTTTGTACTTTCTAGTTCCCAGTACATTGTACATAAAATTTCTTTATAAATGTTTGTTGAATAAAGGCATAGAAATATAAACACATTCAAATAATGAGAAAGTGTTATGACATATAAACCTTAATTTTTTCTCAGTTACTTTTTAATTATACTGGTGTATCCCTGTTGAATTAAAAAAAAAACTTCAGCATATCTAAATTTAGCCAAATATTTCTTAGCTCATGGAAGGCTCATCAGGTCCCCTTAGGGATGTTTCAGTTTCAGGTAACACAGTACCACAATGAACCTTCCATAAAACTCAGCAGAGCTGCTTAGAGAGACTCAGAGCTGTCATGCCAGGATCCAGCTCTGAGCAGAATGGCCGGCAGCTTTCTAAGCAAAATGCTTTAGCGCAGAAGTGTAGCAGCTTTTCTTGGAGAATAAGCAAATGCAGCTCTCATTTTCTTCTAGTACTTATTTCCTGTGCTTAATATTTCAGATAATAATTGACAGCACCACTTTTCTGTCTTTACCACTCTATTGTAAACTTCTTAAAAGGGTCTGTGTATTTGTATCTGTATTATTGATCCTGAGCACATGGTAGGTTCTCAAAAATATAAATTGAATACATGAATACTCTAGCAGAATACATTGAAGAAAAATGCAACTTCACAAATGCCACCCTACATGGGTCTGACTAGTAGCTGGAATTTATAGAAGTAGAGTGGTTGAAGGCAAAAAAAAAAAAATTGTTCAAGGGATCAGCAAATCCAGTATAAAAATTAAGAGGTAAGATAAATCATTAGTTCAGAACACACAAGAGAATCCCCATATGAGGATAGGAAAAGAGAATAGGAAAAGAGAGAAAGAGAAGGGGACAGAGAAAGAGAGGGACAGGAAGAAAGAGGGAGAGGACCCAAACAATTTCAAAACCAATACATTTTTTCTTAATTTGATGTGGATAAAGCCTTCACTAATTCTTATTGAAGAAAGACTTAGTTATTATTTGAAGGAATTGTACAGCATATACAGATTGCTAGGAAAATTGATCAGTAATAGCTATTGAACTAATAGTAAATTAAGCAATTTTTATTTTGATTTAAAGATTCTTTTGGGAATTATGTGGAGATTTCCAACGAAGGTGGACTGTAAATGATATTTGATGGCAAAATTTTGCTGCCTTATTTTATATTCTTATTATACAAGGCCCATTGTTTCTTTACATGACATAAATTATTTCATCTTTATTGTTTGAGACTTGACCTGAATGTCCATAAATCTGCACCATTTAGGACTTCTGCTTTATAAATGTTTAAATTATCCATATATCTCAGACTTTATGTTTGGCTTTTACTGAAAATTAATTAATTAGCTAATTAAAATTAAGTAAATCTAAGGGGAAATTAAGTGTGGCATTATGAAAATCAGCATGCACAATTAATTCATTGTCTACTTGGCTTATAAATTTTTCCAAAAATTACCTTTATTTTTTAGTCTTCATGAATCTAGGAGGTATATTCTATATCATAGCCATACTTCCGTATTATTAGGATTTAGAATTCAAATATATCTGTGTTAATTCTGCATAGAAGTAGATCATAAATTTTTAAATATGCTAATATTTGAACTCAAAACTAAATGCATATTCTAAGACTCAAAATAAATACCTAAAGGAGATAGAGAATAAAAGTGGTTTCTGATGATTCAAGGCAGTAAGCCATCTAGTATGGAGAGTGAAAGATGAATGGTCAATAACACACAAGGAGATGAATAATGGACACATATAAGCTTACACATATCACTGAGTGTATCACCTAGAGGTTCTTTCATCTGCGAAAATCATTAACTTGCCCATTTAATCGTCATGGAAATAAACAGGAGTGTTATTTGTTTATTTTTGAGTAATAGAAAGCTGAGGATATGTGTTCTTGCCAGTGGCTTAAAATTGTGAGAACCAACTTTTCTGTGATTCTCTCACCTTCTCTTTATGATAGCAAATGATTGCTAAATTTCCAAGTATTATTAACATGTTCAGTGCAGGAGGAAGTGTTAAGATACAGAGCCAGCTTAATGAGACACCTCCTATGAGGTAAAAATTTTTAAATGGCCTTTCACAAACCCATGATCAGAGTTGAATTTCTTAGTAATGGGTCTGGAGAAAATATTTCTATGACTCAAATTCACATATAATGGAAGCATTGTACATTTTAAAGTGGGTGAATTATATGGCATGTGAACTCAATAGAGCTCTTACAAAAAAAATGAAGAAGAACTCTATGAACTGTTATGTAGACATTTTCATGCTATATCATTAAGAGAACAAAAAATGGCACCTTTTTTTTTGCTTTGTGTATATTATAATATGCTATATTTGATTAAGAAAGAAGAGGAAATAAGAATGCACAGATTTTTTTGAAACCCAGAAGTATATAACAGAAATTAAGGAAAGCAAATACCTATAGGAGTTGAGTGGGAATTGGGTATAAGAATGGGAAAGAAATGGGAATACTCTCAGTAAACCATATTCATAGATTTTAAATGCAATTAATATAACCAAGATAAGAAATACAGTACAAATGAATAGAAATAGAAATTAGGAAACCTAATATCTTGTTGATATCATTACCCCACATACAAATGAATAATAAGAGCATTATTTCAAGTAAATTTTGACCACACTACTCTTATAACTGAAAAGTTGTATTGAGTTTTATTAATAGTTTTGTCTGTGGGAGTGATGTTGTTATTTTATCTGCAATGTAAGATTCAGTATATGAGTAAGTATCAGTATATTATTGTTTTTGAGAATCAATCTTTTAACTGTGAGGTAATATGAATGATAATACAGAATGGAAAGAAACACAGCAATGCCTAATTGGATTTGGAAGCTCATGATTTAAAGTATTTTCTGAGATATACCCCTTGAGAAATTCTAGCATCAGTGACACCCCAGTTTTTCCAATAGCAATATGGACACTTAGTCTAGGTACCCTTTTCCACAGAAAAAGAATCATATATCCTTGGAAAATAGATGATTCCTGGACTGGGCTAAGAAATCTCAAGGTAATTTTGGAGTCAGAAAATGATAAAGTGCTAAAAATATATAGAAACAAAGGAGACAGCTGGAGGAGTGCTCGCTAGTCAAATGTGCAACAGGTTGAAGATCATCATGAATAGAATGGATTATAAAGCACTGACTAAAAAAGTTTCTGAGTTCTTAAAGTATTTTTTATAGACTGTTTTTCAGAGCAGTTTCAGGTCCACAGCAAAATTGAGTGGAAAGTATAAAGGGCTCCATGTGCCCCCTATTCAGCCCTCACTCCCCCCACCCCACAACCTCTCTGTCACATCCCACACCAGAGTGGAACATGTTATATCAATGAACAAACATTGCCACATTATTATCACCCCAAGTCCATAGGGCACACTTTGACAAATGTATAATGACATATACCCACTATTATAGTATCATGCAGAATATTGTCGCGGCTGAAGAGTCCTCTGTGCTCCACCTATTCACCAACGCCCAACCCCTGGCAAACATTGACTTTTTTTTTTTTTTTTTTTTACTGTCTCTTTACTTTCAGCTTTCCCAGAATACCATATAGTTGGAATCATATAGTATGTAGGCTTTTAGACTGGCTTCTTTCACTTACTAATACACAGTTAAGTTTCATTCATGTATTTTGTGGCTTGATAGTCCATCTTTAATTAGTAATGTATAATATTCCATTATCTGGATTTAGATAATGGGGTATCTGGATGTAGTACAGTTTATTTATCCATTCACCTAACTGAAGGACATTTTGGTTGCTTCCAAGTTTGGCAATTATGAATAAAGTTTTGACTGCTCTAAATATCTGTGTGCAGGTTTTTGTGTAGACATAAGTTTTCAATTTACTAACTTGGGTAAATACCGAAGATTGCAGTTAGTAGAGCACATGGTAAGAATATGCTTCGTTTTATAAGAAACCACCAAACTCTCTTCCAGAGTGGCTGTACCATTTTGCATTCCCGCCAGCATTTGGTGTTTTGAATGTTCTGAATTTCAAATATTTCAATAGATTTATAGTAGTATCTCATTGTTATAATTTGCAAGTTCCCAGTGATATATGATGCCCAGCATTTTTTATATGCTTCTTTTACATCTGTGTATCTTCTTTGGTGAGATGGCTGTTAGGATCTTGTGCTTTTCCAATTGGGTTATTTGTTTTTATCTGGTTGAGTTTTAAGATTTTTTTTAATGTATTTTGGCTGAGAGTCCTTTTTCATATATACATTTTGCAAATATCTTCTTCTAGTCTGTGGTTTGTCTTATTTTCCTGATAATATCTTTACAGAGCAGAAATTTTTAATTTTAAGGAAATTTAACTTATTCAGCTCTCTTTCATGGAATGATTCAAAGATCAATTTACTATATTTGTGTGGATCTATTTCTGGGCTTTCTATTCTTTTCCGTTGACCTATTTTTCTATTCTTTCACCAATACCACACTACCTTGATTAATGTAGATTTAAGTCTTGAAGTCAGGTATATCAATTTTGCAACTTTGTTATATTAAGTTGTTGCCTCTTGCTTTTATATTTATAGGTTGATTCTTTTCCTAACATTATAAGGAGGTTGCAAGTCAAAAAAATGGGACAACAAAACCTGTTTTTAGTCTACCCTCTTAATTAGACACTCAAATATTATAATATATAATGTTTTCCAGCAGATTGCTATAATGAACATTTGTAATCTTTTTACAATTTTTATATATATTTTTTCCATTTCTTATTCCAAACAGCACATTTTCCTGAGTAGAAATGACCATTCCTCCATTTATAAGTCTTAGTGGTACTGTCAGAGGTTAGAGGAGTGATTGAAAAGATATCTAAATATCTTTTCTATGAATAGAACTATATAAGAATGAATAAAGGAAACTCAAACCAAAATACGTTGAAAACCTTGCATTCTAGTGATGATATTTCAAAAAATATGTCTACTGTCTACTCAACTGAGATGGTATTGTTCTCATTCTGTTTCCAGGCCTACTTTTCCTGCCTCTTGACCATTTTAATAATTGTTAGTTTTACTTAGACAAATAGAGTCATTTACTGTTACTTTCCTTAGACATTCCTGATAGAACAAATGTAAATATATCTTATGAATTTGATATGCATTTATAAGTTAAAAAACAAAATGGAACATTTAATATGTTTGTAATTGCCTTTATGCTAACTGATAATTCATGCCCTATGCCAATATATATGTTGGATTTTCAGATTTTTTCTTATACGTTTCTTAAAATTTAAGCTCATTGAAAAGACTTTTTTTCTTCCAGTCCTATTTTTTTTTAAATAATGGGGTAATTGGGCTTGTAGCATAGTGGCTAAGATATATTATTCAAAAACAAGTACACTAGGAATACAAATTCTGATATTTCTGATTTCCACTTAACAGGAATGAATTTGCTACTGCTAAGGTTTTAAAATATAGCTAAATATAGTAAATGTTCAATATGAGTTGAATTCTCAGAATTTGTCAGAGCTGAATAGTCACAGCCCAGATGATAAATGACTAAAGAACTTTTTAATAGGACAAAGATAAAAGGAGAACTTAAAACTGTTAGCGAAACAGTGAACCATTTTGAACATTTACCTGGACTATATTTGTTAATGGACTAAGGAAAAGACCTAAATATATCAAGTAAATGCTGTAATTATCTATTTGTATTATTAGCATCTGGGGACATTTATTTCTGGGTAACAGAAGATATCATCAAGATCTAAATTTGATACTGTGTTTTTTCATCCCAATGTTGAAGATAAAACAATATTAGCTTGTATAAAATTTATTTAAATTTATTTAAATACAAGGATCTACCACAACAATGAGGAATTGTAGGACCAACAACTAGAAGAGACAGAAAGCATAAATATGTAGGTTATTTTGGGGTCCTCCTCTCCCCTATTGAGCATCTCTTAGATGCTGCTGGGAAGCTGAGGAATGAGAGGAATTCTGATAGACTCATAAGGCTATAGGAGACAAGAGTTGGAGTTCAGGGCTTGCAAAGGAGAAGCATCTCTGATAAACAAAGCAGATTTTAGAATGGGATCCCAAAGAGACACACCTTATAATCATCTCAAACCTTGACTACATACATCTCAAGCCTTGTGGGATGCCTTGTACCTCTTCTACGGCTGACTGTTTTTAATTGTGTTGTCCAATATGGTAGCCACTAGCTACACATGGCTGTTTAAATTATCTAAAATAAAATATGTATCCCTTTCTGAAACTTTAGAATTTGAAAATGTAGAATCTAAACATTGCTCGTGTTTTTTTTATTGTCATTAGAAATATCAGATCATTCTAAACAAAGCCCAGTAGTTGATTTTTACAGCTGGCGCTTACTTTCTTAGAATTATGTCATGTCCTCAGGATGTCACAGAAAATTCCAATTATTCTTCCCTGAAAGAGGCTGGTATTGTCTCTATTAGATTATCCTTAACTGCAAGAATGAATGGGTTGCTTCACAAAGCACTGCTTTTACCTACTGTCCTTTTTCTGTTCCAGGATGTCATCCATGATGCCGTAACTACATTTACATTTCGTGTCTCCCTGGACTCCTCTTGGCTGTGACAGTTCCATCTGACTTTTGCAGGAGCCATAGAGGTAAATTGAAAAGGGATTTGATAGACAGTCCAGGTCTGCATCCTTTAAATCTTTGATGGTGTCTCTAAACTCTACAAATCTTCCCAGGGTATGCTACTGCTTTGGATTTATTATTTTCATCAAGGATTTGGGGACATTTAAGAGATTTCCACTTGGGCCTTCCTGTCATATGGGTACATGCTTTTCTTTAAGTCAAATCCTTAGAGAATTTGTTCCTGCCCTTACTTTATCTGATCATTAGCCAACTATATTCTCACATTTTTTCCTACTTAAAAAATGGATTAGAAAATTGTCGATGCTTTAATACTGTTGGAAACATAGAAATTGTAGTTACATATTTAATCAGGGAAAATAATACTGTAAAGTAGAAAGACACTAATTTTTTTCACAACTTGTTCCCTATATTTTGTTCCTATCCTATAGTAAAATACACTGAAGCATAAGTCTTTCATAAAGAATAAGCTAACTATGCACACAAAACAATGTGATTAGATCAGCACTTAAACTATTAATGCATGTAATAATAATACTAAAGTTTTCTTTAAAAAGGATATTCAGTGTTCTAATTTTGGGCAAAAACAAGTTAAATCAACTTACAGTGGTTTGTTTACCTCAGAAAATTCCATAATATTTAATATAAGAATGTAATATAATAATTATATGTGTTTGTGTGTGTGTGTGTGTGAACATGTGTGTGTGTATACAAGTGTGTCCAATTTGGGCATATGTTAGGCAAAATCTTTTAAAATTTCTTGAAAGTAATACTTGCTTTAGTTTTAATTCACAAACACATTCTTTTATAATCATTGAATTAAAAAATATTTGGGGGTTTAGTGCTTGTTTTTAGGTATGCTTATTTAAATAGGTCTCAAAATGAATATTAGCACCTTCAAATATGTGAGAATTGCTTTAAATTTTTCCATTGTATTCTAAATTTCTATATATGATGGAGTTTAGTTTTGCTGTACTTAATTTAGCCTATAAATAACATATTTGATAATTGTTTTTACCACTTTATTAAAGTTATTTTTTAATCAGAAATCACTGAAATCAGCAACTATGATAGATCTCACAGGGTTAAGAATGAGTCTCTACGTATTATTGATCCAAAATTTTGTAGAGTAATTTATAAATGTTTATTATTATTATTATTTTTTTTTTGCGGTACGCGGGCCTCTCACTGTTGTGGCCTCTCCCATTGCGGAGCGCAGGCTCAGCGGCCATGGCTCACGGGCCCAGCCGCTCTGCGGCATGTGGGATCCTCCCGGACCAGGGCACGAACCCGTGTCCCCTGCATCGGCAGGGGGACTCTCAACAACTGAGCCACCAGGGAAGCCCAAGAATGTTTATTATTTTAATAACAGATGACAGATATTTAGTACATTTACTGAGTCAAGTCTACTTAGGGAACCCAAGGTATAAAGCATAATTTTTAAGCACCACCATTATAATATTATTAATTCTTATTTATGTTATATTTATTATTATTAATGTTGGTAATTGTGTTAGGAAGACCTCTTCGACAATCTAATAAGTGGTTACATTAATTAGGTTAGAAAGTGAACCCCATTTAACATCCCCTCCCTCAAAATGAATAATTACATAAATAAATGAATAAAATCATATTTTATCATACCTACAGAATTTAGCATTTGATTTCAAGGTGTTGGTACATTCCTCTGAAGACCAATCTTGGACCTCAGTTTAATTTTGAAAATAGAAGAATGGCTTAGACATAGGAAAATAACATTCTTTGGATACAAAATAGACAGATGTTAGTACTCCATGTAATATACATCTTTTTTCATTATTTTAAGTTTAGATCATTAGAAACCTCGATATTTTAAGACTTCTCATTCACAAGTACATTCAAAATCAATTATTGAATAAATGTTCCAGAATATTCACAGGATGGGGACTCCTTAGTAACGTAGAAAGAAGTGATATCTGTGTCAGTAGACTTTATAATCTAACAGCTCATGCAACCAGCCAGACTATAGATTTTAACTGATTTCAATTAAGTATTAAGCATTTCCCTCATAGTCATAACAATGATCACAAAGTAACATTCGCAGATTTCCTATGAATTATTTAACATATAACTATTTTTAAAAGGGGCTCTTAGTTCATTTCAACACAAATATACCTGTTAGCTCTCTAGCTTTTCTTCTTAGTTTTGTGTTTCCCAAGTGCCAAAATTAGAAGTTTTACAATACAAATAGTAGCATGATGTAATAATCAGATAAGCTTACAAATTTCTGTTCCACCACAAATTGCCACGTACAGATTAGACCTGGATTTATGAAAGACTAAATGTACACTTTACAATTTTGCTTCAAAGAGATTCACTCACTTAAAGTAGTTAGAGTGAAGCAAAAAGTCAAGACAGTGTTAAAATAAACACCTGAACTTAAAAATCTAGAAGAAAATGAAGTAATATGTTTATAAATATGAATTAGGCAAGGCTTTAATCAAAACAAAATGCATACAGGAAACTGTTAATAAACACATTAAACACTAGTGAGAGTTTTTTGCCCCAACATATACATTATATAAAAATAACTTACTCAGGGCTTCCCTTGTGGCGCAGTGGTTGAGAGTCCGCCTGCCGATGCAGGGGACACGGGTTCGTGCCCCGGTCCTGGAAGATCCCACATGCCGCGGAGCGGCTGGGCCCGTGAGCCATGGCCGCTGAGCCTGCACGTCCGGAGCCTGTGCTCCGCAACGGGAGAGGCCACAACAGAGAGAGGCCCGCGTACCGCAAAAAAACAAAACAAAACAAAAAAACCCTTAAATTTGTAAGAAAATTATACTTCGTACTAAATAATAAAGAACAAAAGATGTGTACAGACTCTTCACAGAAGCAATGTATATGGGTTATACTAATAGAAAAAAACACCACCACTAGTAACAAGGAAATGGGAGTTACAGCAGAGTAACATGTTTTTGCACATCAGACTGGCAAATGTGAAAAAAATAACATCAAAGCTTCCTGAAATTTTAAGGAGAGAGGTATTTTATATAAATGCTTAGGGATATAAACTAATGTAGCAGAGTTTTCAAAATCTATTAAAATAAATAATATGTATACTCACTGACTCAGCAATCCCATGTCTATATATAACCACTAGCAAATCTCATCGATCACTCCAATACTAGTAAAAGAGAACTGTTGGAAACAATAAAACTGTTCATCAATACAGATGATTTTAAATAAATTATGACATATTCATATTATACAATGATATTCAATCATTAAAAAAGTGAGAACTGACAAGGCTAGGTTTCCAAAATACATTGTGAAATGAAAAATGCATATGGAAGGACAATAGACACAGGATCTTATACTTTTTGAAAGAATAGATACAAAAATAGCTACATATGTGTGTGTGTGTGTATATATATATACACACAGTTAGTATAAATTTTTGCCTTACCTGATAAGAATATTGAGATTATCTCTATGTTTATTTTGAATTTATCCACTTCAAATGATTATGACTTACATTTCACCTTGATGGGATACAAACTCAGTCATTTAAATTAAGATCACAGGATCAGGAGACTACGCAGCTACTATTTAACTATGTAATCTGTGGACATTAATCTTTCGGTACTAGAGTTTCTCATTTATAACTTAGATAAAATTGCAATTGTTGTGAGGTTTCTATAATATACATAATGAGCTTCAAAAGAAGTTATTAGTATATATTAATTGTTCAAATATACTCTTTTTGCCGTTGTTACTGTTATTGACCTTTTAAATATTAATATTTTTAGGACTTCCTCCTTTTATTCTATCCAAACAATAGAATAGATGCTCAAGTTTTCTTTTGCCATGGAAAGGATTCTAACCAATCTGGTTCCTACCAAGATGCTCACTGTCTAAGACTGCATATTCCTTCCAAGTCCAGTAATTCTTTTGCTTCCATCACATGTTTCAGGGATCCACAATCCTTGAAAATTTGAGAACCTATTTCCTAAGTTCAGTCTCTCTAGGAAATCCAATGCAGCCCTTCCCTCTAAGGCATTACTTGTCTCCAGAGGTACTGCCATAGATGGGGCTGCAGACCACAGCTTTTCTATGGACCAATGGACTTCAATACACTTTGAAGTCTTATTTCATCACTTGCTGCTCTTTGGATGCCCTTCAATACACTTTTCACTTCTCTCTCTCATTTTTTCTTACAAATTTTGTTGAAAAAAACTGGATCACTTGTATTATATCATTTCTCATAATCTGGATATTGCAGATTACATTTCCATAGTTTCTTTTGATACATTCTTTGATATTTGTATTAACTGTAAATTGGTACTTTGACCCAGAGCTCTGCTGGCAAACATATTTGCCAGTAGCTACATGTGACCATTTAAATCTAAATTTAGGTTATTTAACATTAAATGCAATTCAAATTTCAGTTTCTCTGTTACACTAGCTATGTTCGACTACTCAGTAGCCTCATGTGGCTAATGGCTTCTATAGTGGACAGTGTGGATATAGAATATTTCCATCATTACAAACCCACCTATTTTATTGCAATGCAAGTGGCCTAGGAATATAGACAGAACAAAAATATATACTCAACTATATTGAATTCATAACAGTAGTTATATCTGAGAAGACTGGAATTGCAAAGGCATAGGAGGAATGCAGCTTTATCTATATAGTGTTTAAATTTTTTACAGAAAGTTTTAAAATAATGAATTATGTAAATAGACACCTATTGCCAAATATTTGATTAACCTTATATTTAATAGCTATAATAAATTCTTCGAATCAGTTTAAATTGAAGTTTATCAATCATTAAATTATATCTCTACATAAATAGCATGTTTAAAATGCTAATGAATTATACAACTAAATAATATATGCCATATTACATGATTTGCAAAAGAAAAAAATAGAAGAAAGAGTTAACAGATATTTGCTACCAAGAGGCATAATTATGTTAAAGGCCTCTTATGTCTGACAGGATTTGGAACGGTCATCAACTTTACCATGTTCTTGTTGTGTAAGCCAGAATCAGTTTCCTCATGACTCAAATGATAATAATAATGAGAGCCATCTCACAGAATTAAGATTAGCTAGTATAATGAGTCTAAAACACTTAGCATAGTCACACTTTCATATAATAAGGGTCAAATAATTAGTATTGATATTGATACTCAGAAATACGAAGGGTCATTAATGTTTTATTACATACACTATAATAAATTGTCTGTAACCTAAATTGAAAATGACCAAATTAAAAAGAATATGTACATGAAAAAAATAAATATACTTTTGATGGCACGGTATAATATTTATAGCCTTTTAAAATGTGTGTAATCCTTTCAGATTGGTTTTAATTAAGAATATTTATGGTTGGGGAAAGGACACAAAAATAGGAGTTGTGATGATTGCAATGACCACCTTAATATATTTCAAAATCTCGCATGCCAAACGGGGTTTGTCTTCATACAGTATTCTATTATAAAAAAATCTTTGAAGTTAATGTGGTCTCCCTCTGTGTCAGGTGAAATCAATGTCAGTACTATTCCTAGGACAGGCATCATCCCTATCTTGTTTGTGACTCTGTATTACTGAATTGAAGCAGATTCTTCTCTTCTTCTTCATTTGTGCGTCACAGGAATGGACAGAGCTCTAATATAGTAGAAAATATAATGAATAGGAGTAGTTTTATATGGTGAAAAAATATAATTAGAGTTTAAGTAGCCGATTTTTAGAAATTGTTTTGGTGTCCGGCAGATTTAAGTAGAAAGGGATTTCGCTATTCAGCAATTCTCCTTTATCTCAGGACAAGTGATAAAGTGCAGTTTATTGTAAGTTGAACACATCTCAAACACTAGTTGCAAGGTGGGCAATTAATAATACTGAACTGACTGGTGTTAAAGTAAATGGGTAAGAGAGGAGGACTGGGGTTCAGTACTTGGTTAATGGCCGCAGTGCTAAGGTATAGAACCTGATTTATTAGGTCTTATGGAGAGAAATGTTTTGATGGACACTATAACAACCATCCAGTCTCAAGATATGAGACATTTAACCTCATCCTAAAAGAATGCATTAAACTGAGAGCTCTCCAATAAAGTGATGTAAGTGTAATTGACGTCAAAAGCATATGTCCCTTATCACCAAATGGTATTACTCTCATTAAATCCAAACATATTGCTTGAAAGCAGTGGTTCCTCACCGTTTAAGCTAGAGTTTAAGACCCAGAAATACCAAGTTTACAGAAATTCTATTTCCTCAATAGGCAAACTGTGGAAATTATTTACTTCTAATTTAATAAAGACCATTTTCTATACTGTTCGATCACACTCAGTACCAGAATTAGGGCTTGTCCTTTCACAATGACACTATTCATTTTGGGAAAAGAGATACCAATGTTTGGAAGAGTTTGCTTCTTAGAGTCTTGGGCTATTAACAAGGAGAGGACAGGTTGAACAGAGGACTTTGAGACACAGGTGACAAGAAAACCATGGCTGAAGGAAAGTGACTTGGTGGCTTGCTCACTTGGAGTCTCTGCTTCCATTTGGTTTCTTGGCCCTATTTCTAGAAAATACAGTGTATTCTTTGAATTGGGTTATGAGCTGCACTGTGTTCTCCCAATGTTTATATGCTGAAGTCAGAACCTCAGCATGTGACTGTAGTTAAAGGTAGAGTGTGTCAGTTAATTAAGGTAAAATGAGATCATATGGATGGACCTTAATCTAACAGGATTTGAGACCTTATACAAAGAGATATTAGGATACATGAAGACACTGGAGGAAGATAGCCACCTACAGACCAAGGAGGGATATCTTAGAAGAAACCAACTCTCGTGACACCTTCTTCTCACACTTCAAGCCTCCAGAATTGTGAGAAAATAAATTTCTGTTGTCTAAGCCACTTGGTCTGTGGTGCTTTGTCGTGACAACCCTAGCAGATGAATACAAACTCTGAGTCCTTTCCCTCACGGTGATCTCCCCAAATCAGAAATCTTATTCTCTAGCCTCTGACATTTTTCAAACTCAAAACCTCAAACTCTTTGTTTCCCCTTACTTCTAATCCAGTAAATATTATCTAGTCTTTTTAGGAGAGGGTCGTTGTCTTCTCTCCCCACCATCCTCCCAATTTCTTTTAAAGCCATATACTCTTATTCTGCTCTTCAAAACCTGCTGTTTTGATTCTCAGCATAATTTGAAAACAAGCAGAAAGCCTGAATTTTAACAAATCTAATTCTCATTTAGACTTTGTGGATGCCTCAAACTGACGAAAAGGAGGGAAAACATTGGTGGACGGGAGACAAAATTAGCATTTAAAGACCTTAAAGCTCATTACAAAATAGCTCTTTAGAATCATTTCTTTAATTTATTAAAATTTTATTTTCTGCTTTCACACACACATAGCCCATACAGACTATGATTTTGCAAGATATGATTTGATATTAAGTGGTAGGAAATGACCAAATGTTGTTTAGAATAGTTACAACTTCATTAAGAGGAAGAGAACTCCTTCGTTTGTTTTCTGTTCAAAATGTTATTGCTCTAGAAATAATGCTGTGCAAATACCCAAGGTGGTTGACAGTCTGCCTGATTTCATGAACAGGACATGCTGCATCTCATTGTAGTACATTTCTAGTAGCAATTATTCTCCCTTGTCTATAGAGACTGTTGTGAATGATAGTATTTCTCATATACTTCAATTTATGGCTTGTCAGGCCAGTATATCTGACACTTCTTTTTTTCCTAGAAACATTTCTTGGTGGTGTTGCACTTTTCCTGTATTTTCTTGAATAAAAGCCATATAATTCAAATGTTTCATTAATGTAACTGCTAAGTCTTTTTTTTTTTACTTCATTAAGACAATACTCTAAATAGGAAAATTAGAACTAAGGCTTCATGAAGAATAAAGATCCTAAAAATGTACATTTGAAATACTAGAGCAAATAGGAATTAAATGTTTACTCTGAATGTAGACTCTTATAGTATTTATTCCAGTGTCAGCCATGAAGCTAAGGAACCTGGGTTACCTCTCAGGCATAAAGTAATTCCCGTGGCTCAAGCCACAGTGCAAACGCCTGAGGAAAATGCATAATTGTTCTTGTATACAAACATTTTCTTCACAACACAGAGACGTTTATTCCCTTAAGATAAAGAAAAACCAAGAGCAATAATAAAGCAAGCAGTGAATGAATGCTTTGTAACATTTAAAATGTTAAATAGTTAGGCTCTCATAACTCAGTTTTAGCTAATATACACTGTTGCATTATAGCTTGGAAAATTTATTTAACAAATTTGAAATGCAATCTGAATTGTATCCAAAATACAATTATTTTAAGTTTTCTTTCTATTTATATTCACTTTATGGATTTCTCCCCATCCTTATTGATTTAATTTTATTGTTTAAATATGTACAACACTAATCTATTTCCAAAAGTCAGAGCTATCACAAAAAGTGGACAAACAGATCAGTGAAACAAATTAGGGGGTCCAGCAACAGAACCCCACAGACATTTTCAATATAAATTTAGCAAAGGTGCCAAGGCATTTTAAAGAGTGAAGGAGGGAATTCTCAACAAATAATATTGGACAGACTGGTTATACACATAAAATAAAACACTAATCATAATGCTAACCCCATACTACCTGTGAAGATGAATTTGAGATGAAACATGGATATACATATATAAGCTAAGAAAGCAAGCCACTAGAAATAGGTTTTTTTTATGTTCAAATCCAGTTTTATTAAAATTATTCGGCAATTCTGGCAGCAGGACAAAGTTTTTGACCACTGGACACATTAGACATGAGTTTATAATTTTGGTTTTTTGTGGGTTTGGGTACATGTACTTTTCTAAATCTTCTGCCCTTCATTACCAAATGCCAAAGCGCCTTAAGTTTCTTTATCTACAATGCCCTGTTATTTATAGAATGGGAATTTGTAAAATAAGATTGAAAAAATAAAATGCACAGATTCAAAAATATTCAATATTTTTGAATATTGAATATTCAAATTTCTTCAAATATTAAGAACATACAAAGTATATTGAAGACATCTACGTTTAGTCCTCCAAGTAACAAGGTGGGGGGGTTTGATGTCTTGTTTTTATTGATTCTTTGTGAACTTGAGGTAGACAAAAAATTCTTAGGACACAAAAAGCACTAAGTATAAGATTTCAAATAGTTAAACTGGACTTTATCAAAATTATATACATATATACAAAATTATATATATAATTATATAAAATTATATACATACATTTATATTTGTATGTAAATATTTAGGAAAACACTAGCATCCAGTGTGTAAAAGACTTCTAGAAATCAGTTAAATAAAAAAAAATAATAAAATAGGCAAGCGACATGGATATATATTTCTTAACATAAGATTAGGAATGGTCACTAATAATGTAGAAAGGTATGCTCAGTATCACTAGTCAGCAAGGAAATGCAAATTAGAATCACAGTAAGATATATGTGACACCCACTGAAATAGCTGAAATTTTAAGACTGACAGTACTATGTTTATGAGGTTGTGAAACAATTGGAACCATCAGTCACTGCGGGGGGTCAGTGTAATTATTCAACCACTTTGATAAACATTTTGGCAGTTTCTCATACATTGAAACATACAGCTCCCTATGCAGGAAGGAGATAAAGGAACAGGGGTTAGAATGATGACTGCAAGGGAAGAAGAGAAGAAAATTGACCCAGTCTAAATTCCTTTCAACATGATAACTGACCCACAGGACTTGAAGTGAAGTTTTGCTAGGAGGATGGTCTTCATCCATGGATTGTTTTTAAAAGGATATTCCCGTTTAGAGAAGGTTTACACAAATATACCCAGAATCTGTGTATTCTTGAAACATGGCTCCTTGAAAATATGTGAGCTAAAATATAAAATGGAGATGTTTCAAGGATTAAAATCTGTCCTCCAAAACCTGCAAAAAATCACTTGGAGTCTGCATCTTATTTTCTTGGGGAGAGAGAGATGCCTGTGCAGAAAGGAAGGGCTTGGGACAGTTGCCACTGATGTTCCAGACCCCTTCCTACTGATTTGTCTGTGTCTTTGAAATTATCAGAAATGCTTGATATTAAGTATGAATTCTGATTTATTTGAATCTGATTTGACTTTCTGTCATTTGATCCTTTGTAGTGAATCAGTAACCTAGACTGGCAATTCCATTCCAAGATATTTAAACAAGAGGAATTAAAACATAGCGTTATGACTCTTAAACTAGAGGTGTAATGCCCTCTGCTTAGGTTGCTGAATGCATGGCTCCGACCTGATTCAGGCACTCTCCACCCTTCCTTCTGTGTTCTTTATTCTGCTGATCCTTTTTATTGCCCTTTGGTGTTCTTTCCCCCATTTACCATATTTTGGGGCATGTGTGTTTCAGTACCTTATTTTAGTTTGTATCTTATACTTGAAATTGCTCAAACTTTACTTTGTGTGACGTTATTGGAAAATGGTGTCCTGTTCTACACATTTTGTAAAATGTTTTACTATTTAGCATGGTAACAATTTAAAAAAATACCTTTCATCTTCATATTTAATGCTATAGTTTTCTTTCTTTCCTATTTGTGTTCTTTAGATCCTGATCATTGTTCACTGCTTAATGTATATATAGAAACAGATTATAATCCCCTCATGGAGGATAAATTAATCACCTTAAAAAAGATTCCTTCATATTGCCATGCCTTTTCAGCTATATTTTAATGTTCTATCATCCAAAGTCCTAGATACTGTTATTTTCAAGTGAATCTATGATAATATCTTCCAAGATGTAAAATTACTTATTAAGCTTTAGTTTTGTGCATTTGCGTTGCTGTCTTTCCAATAGAAAATCATGAAGGACAAGGATTATATTTCATTAATTTTTTTTTTTCCCCAGAGTCCTTAAATCATAGTAGATGTAGAGAGTATCTGGTCTCTTTTTCCTTCCATCCAATTTTTCTCGAATGATTGGAAATTTTTTCTTTGGAAATCACTCCTCTCTCTCAGCCTGTGCTATCCATAGTCACTTGTTCCTAACTTAGTTCTGGCCAATCAGAATATTCCATGTCCCTAGACACAATCACTGACTCAGTATTAGCTACCGGATTCAATCCAGACCAGTAAGATTTATTATGCAAATATACTCTTTTCTGAAAAGAATGTCAGCCATGATTTTCATTTTTATGAACCAATCAATTCGTTGTTTTCTTCTGTTTAATTTAATTTTAGTTGTTTTTCTGCAATTTAGAGTATGAGCCCTATCTAATCTAAGTTTATACATTATCATAATTAACATACTTTTTCCACTTTCTATTATAATGTTTTAGTATAAAAGATAGTATTTATAATGAAACAACACCAGGTTTTCTCTCAACACAATTGCCTTTGAAAAGTCTTTACCTTTCTTCCAACATATTGATAGAAACTTTCTACTGAAAAGTAAGACAAATCCTGGTTGTGCGTTAGAATAATTTTCGACCTAGTTGGGTGGGATGGGGGTGGGGTGGGAGGGAGGCGCAAAAGGGAGGGGATATATGTATACATATAGCTGATTCACTTCATTGTACAGCAGAAACTGACACAACATTGTAAAGCAATTATACTTCAATAAAAAAAATAAATAAATAAATAATAATTTTATAATTGACCACTAGAAAAAGACTCAGTTGATTTCATGTTCTTAATAGTTTAAAATTTTATCTAAATGAAAGCATCTATATGTGGAAATCTATATTTATAGTTTAGAATCTGTAAACAGAGTGAAAGTGGTGTGCTAAATTTCAATTACATTTCAGTAGAAATTATTTTAGAGAAATAGAGCATTTTAAAGAAATTTGTATATTTATAAATGTCACCAATTAACCTACTACATGTTAAAACATTATTATTTGGCAATGTTCACATGAAATATATTTAGGTTACATCATATTAAATTTTCTCCCTTCTTCTGTAATGGGAATTGTGCAGAAAACTTTTGTTGTATGTCATATAGATAATCTTGCAGAGAGTAACAAATTTGTTTTAATAGTCTGCTAGTTGTTTAAAGGAGGAAATTCCAATAATGCTGAATGCATATTTTCCCCACATGGTCTATAGCTTTCTTTTTAACTGAACTGAGAAACTTACATGATTATTAAAAGGTTTTATTTACTGAAATAATTATTTGAGATTGAGTGAATCGAATTTGTGTTTGCACATTTAAATCATGTTTGAATCTTCATTTCTTAGCTAAATATACACAAGGAATTAAGGGGAAATTTTAGTTATTTGGAGGATTAACAATCAAATATTTTTTGTCTTTTATTTTATAAGAAAACATGAAGTCTTCAAACGTAGCAAGATATTATGTATATATGTCTAAACTCTGAATAGCAAAACACACTCAAAAATATTAACCATGCCTTTTTGCATAATACATCTTCTTATTTTTCCATTAACAGCAAAATGCCTTAATACAGATTTGTACTGTATTTCATTAAATAGAAAGTTTAATATACAGTGTGTACTCTTTTAGAAAAATGGGTCAAGTGAGAGAAAAGTCAGAGATTTGTGATTTTTAACACAGTACATATAAGGCAAAGAGGCTTACAGATTAATCCTTTCAATGATTTGATTATTACTTTTGGAAGCTCTAAATCAAATGTATTAACAAAGTCAATAATAGATGACATATACGAAAGACTTCAGCCTTATCAGACTCATGAACTGAGAGATCCTCTGACTTATTTTTCAATTTTACAGCTTTTATCTTGTAAGGAGTACAGTACTTCTGTCAGTAAGTAATTAACCTCAAAGTATAGGTATATTTGGTCTCATTCAAGAGAGGAAAAGCTGACCTTTGCTCCCTTAAAGCCCTGAATACTATTACAGACACAGGAAGAGTTCAGTTCTTTATGTGATTTCATTCCAAATGAACAATCTTAAAAATTTTTCTTATTAAAACACCAATTCAAATCTATTTGGGAAAAGAAAAGTAGATCTATTGAAACATGCTCTACGTAAGCGTGAATAACTTGAAAAAAAATGATGACCTGTGACAAAATAGAGAGTATTTTAAAATGAGTATTACACAAAAAGAATCTGTAAGAAAGGAATAATTGAGCACGAATGGGAGTTTTAGTAAATCTTTAGTGGAAATTAATCATGGTTGGCAAGCTTTTCTGTTTTCAAAGTGTTAGAGATTAAGTCAATAAAGTATCAATATAAGGCAAGATATCTAAAATAGTGGAAGGGATTCCTTTTTTACATTTTTGAGAAATTGAAGTATATTTAACATACAATTTATATTAGTTTTATGTGTACAACATAGTGATTCAACATTTGTATACACTGTGAAATGATCACTACAATAAGTTTAGTTACTGCGTGTCACCATACAAAGTTAATGTAATGCTATTGACTATTTCCCCACGCTGCACATTACAGCCTTTTAAATTTATAACTGGAAATTTGTATCCCTTGATCTCATTCACCCATTTTGCCCCCTGCCCCAACCACCAATTTGTACTCTGTATCCATGAGTCTGGGTTTTGTTTTGTTTGTATGTTTTATTTTTTAGATTCTACATATAAGTAAAATCCTGCAGTGTTTGTCTTTCTCTGTCTGACTTATTTCACTAGGCATAATATTCTCAAGGTCCATCCATGTTGCTGCAAATGGCAAGATTTATTTCTTTTTAATGGGCTGAGTAGTATTCCATTGTATATAAATATACCACATCTTCTTTATATATTCATCCATCAATAGGCACTTAGATTTTTCCCATATCTTGGCTATTGTAAATAATACTACAGTGAGCACAGGGGTACATAATATCTTTCTCAGTCTGTACTTTTGTTTTCTTCACATAGCTACCTACAGGTGGAATTGCTGGATCATATGGTAGTTCTATTTTTCATTTTTTAATGAACCTCCATTCTGTTCTCCATAGTGGTTGTATCAATTTACATTCCCACCAACAGAGCATGAGTGTTCCCTTTTCTCTGATACCAGACAACATTTGCTAGTTCATGTCTTTTTGCTGATAGCCAGTCTGACAGTTATGAGATATGTCATTGTGGCTTTAGTTTGCATTTCCCTGATGATTAGTGATGTTGAGCATATTTTCATATGTCTGATGATCATATTTTCTTTGGAAATATGTCTATTCAGATCTTCTGCCCATTATTTAATTGGTTTGAGTTTTTTGTCATTAAGTTGTATGCCTTCCTTATATATTTTAGATATTAACCCTTTATTGGATATATGCTTTGCAAATATCTTCTTCCATTCAGTAGGTTGCCTGTTATTTTTATCTTTTAATTTAATTTTTAATTTTTTGCTCTGCAGAAGCCTTTTAGTTTGTTTGTCCGATTCATTCATTTTTCTTTTGTTGCCCTTGTCTTTGGAGTCAGATCCAAAAAGCATCGCTACAACCACTGTCAAGGAACTTACTGCCTGCGCTTTCTTCTATGATTTTTATGGTTTCAGGTCTTTTTTTTTTTTTTTTTTTTTTTTCTGTACGTGAGCCTCTCACAGTTGCGGCCTCTCCTGTTGCAGAGCACAGGCTCTGGACGCGCAGGCTCAGCAGCCATGGCTCACGGGCCTAGCTGCTCCATGGCATGTGGGATCTTCCCAGACCGGGGCATGAACCCGTGTCCCCTGCATCGGCAGGCAGACTCTCAACCACTGCGTCACCAGGGAAGCCCCTGGTTTCAGGTCTTATATTTAAGTGTTTAATCCACTTTGAGTTAATTTTTGTATGTGTTGTAACGTAGTGGCCCAGTTTTGTACTTTTGCATGTAGCTGTCCAGTTTTTCCAGCACCATTTATTGAAGAGTCTGTCTTTCCCTACTGTATATTTTTGCCTCCTTTGTCATAGATTTATTGAACATATGTGTGTGGGTTTATTTCTGGGCTGTCTGTTCTGTTCCATTGATCTATGTGTCTGTTTTTATGTCAATACCATACTGTTTTGATTACTATAACTTTGTAGTATAGTTTGAAATCAGGGAGTGTGATACCTCTAGCTTCATGCTTCTTTCTCAAGATCACTTTAGCTATTCAGGGTCTTTTGTGACTCCATACAAACTTTGCAATTATTTGTCTGATTCTGTGAAAAATGCCATTGGAACTTTGATAGGGATTTCATTGTATGTGTAGACTGCTTTGGTTAGGATGGACACTTTAACAATATTTATTCTTCCCATCCACTTCTATTTTTTAAATTTTCTTTAATTTGTTTCATCAATGTCTTATAGTTTTCACCTCTTTGGTTAAATTTATTCCTAGCCATTTTATTCATTTTGATGTAATAGTAAATGGTATTGTTTTCCTAATTTCTCTTTCTTATAGTTATTAGTATATAGAAATTCAACAGATTTTTGTATATTAATTTTTTATCCTGTAACTTCATTTAATTTATTAGTTCTAATGATTTTTTGCTGGATTCTTTAAGATTTTTATATATAGTATCATGTTATCAGCAAATAGTGATAGTTTTACTTCTTCCTTTCCAATTTGGATATCTTTTATTTCTTTTTTTTTTCCTTGCCTAGTTTGTGTGGCTAGAACATCCAATACTATGTTGAATAAAAGTAAACTTCCCTCTTATGACTGGTTTTGCTGCATCCCATATATTTTGATATATTGTATTTCTTTTCATTTGTCTCTGGGAAGTTTTTGATTTCTCCTTTGATTTCTTCCATGACCATTGGTTGTTTAGTAGCATGTTATTTAATCTCCACATTTTGTGTTTTTTCCAGTTGTCTTCTTGTAATTGATTTCTAGTTTTACACCATTTCGATCAGAAAATATGCTTAATATGATTTCGGTCTTCTTGAATTTATTGAGACTTGTTTTGTGGGCTAACGTGAGTTATCCTGCAGAATGTTTCATGTGCACCTGAAAAGAATGTGTATTCTGCTGCTTTGCAGGGGATGTTCTGTATATATTTATTAACTCTATATGCCCTAATGTGTCTTTTAAAGCCAATGTTTCCTTATTGATTTTCTGCCTTGATGTAAGTGGGGTGTTAAAGTCCCCTACTATTATTGTGTTGCTGTCAGTTTCTCCCTTTAGATCAGTTAATATTTGCTTTATATATTTTGATGCTCCTATGTTGGATGCATGTATATTTATAAACATTATATCTTCTTGCTGGGTTTAGCTTTTTATCATTATATAATGCCCTTTTTGTCTTCTATTACAGTCTTTATTTTAAAGTTTATTTAGTCTGATATGAGTATAGCTATGCCTGCTTTCTTTTTGTTTCTGTTTTCATGGAATATCTTACTCTATTCCTTCACTTTATGTCTGTGTGTGCCCTTATTTCTAAAGTGAGTCTCTTACAGGCAGCATATAAATGAGTCTCTTTTTTTCTCCATTGAGTCACTCTACATCTTTTGATTGGAGAATTTAATCCATTTACATTTAAAGTAATTATTGTCATTTTGTTAATTGGTTTTTGGCTGTTTTTGTAGTTTTTCACTATACCTTTCTTCTTCTATTTCTCTCTTCACTTTTTATTTGATGACTTTCTTTACTGTTAGGTTTAGATTCCTTTCTTATTTTTGTGTGTGTGTTTTTACTGTAAGTTTTAGCTTTGTGGTTACTGTGCAGTTCACATATAATATCTTATATATATAACAGTCTATTTTAAGTTGTATTAGGCAAAACAGCTACCTTTCCCAGTCTTGGATGAATCACCTTGTATAGGAGATGGCCCATTGGGGTCCAGAAGTGCAATCCTATCTAGCACCAGAGCCAGGCATGAAGGGGTGTCTCTGTGGGCAGTGCTCACCCAGCCAACTGTGGCATGGTTGCAGCATAGAGTGAACAGGGTGCTCACTGTGACTGACTGTGGCATGGCTGTAGCATGGGGGGCAGAGTGTGGGAGAGAGCCAAAATGGCACCTGTTCAGTGCTGGCACAAACAAGGTAGAGTGTGACAGCAAAAACAGCATCCACCAGTGCCTCTGTCCCCAGAAGAGAGTCCCAGTAGGTTCCTGCCTCTCTGGCAGACATTTAAGACTAGTAAGTAGGTCTCCTTCACTTATGGTCCAGGCAGTTTTCAACCTGTTACCTTTGTGCTGGGTCCCAGGGCAAGTGAGTCTGTGTGTGACCCCTTTAAGTGTGGGTTCTCTATTCCCTATAGTTCTGTGGGTCTCCTGGACAAAATCCCCATTGGTTTTTAAAGCCAGACATTTTGGGGGCTTGTCTCTCCAGTGCTGGACCCAAGGATTGGGTTGCTTGATGTGGGCACAAATTCCTTAGCTCCTCAGGGAAAAGTTCCATATTTATGAGATCCCTCTCAGATGTGGGTTTCCATTCCTGGGGTGTGTTTCTTGATAAGACTGTGTATCTCTGTCTCTCCTACCTATCTCAGTATGGCCCTTTAATTTTCTATTGTTGTGGTGCTTCTCAGATACTTTTCAAATCTTTTTCAAAGGAAATTATTCCATGTATAGCTGTAGGCTGGTTGTGTCTGTGGGAAGAGGTGAGTTCAGGGTCTTCCTATGCTGCCATTTTGAACTGCCTCTCTGGGGGGGATTTTTTATTTTTTTAGAAATAGGCTCATTTCAAACTTTGAAGAAAACTACAGACCCTCTTCCTCAGGAAAAATAAATGTGTGCATCCCTAAATTTCTCAGGGGGACCTCTCCTTACTTGTTTTCATCTCAATGATTTTGGCCTAAGGAATGTGAAGTTTTGATAGTAATGAAGAATACCTATTTTTTAATAAAGGCTAGGTTTTTAACATGAATTCTTCATTAACATCTTGAGAATTTAGTTACTTTAAAAAATAGAAAACTGAATACTAAAATACAGAATACACCTACTTTGATATAAGTGGCTATTAAGAACAGAAGAATGGATATAAAACAGTATAATCATGAATATATATATAGTATATACCCTGTGGGTATGGGGTCTGATACTTGGAGAAAGGAGTTCTGAGACTTGGAAGACACTCAAACTTATTTACTACAACAATCACTGAAGAACATCTTGTTTGTTTCCATTTAAATACCATAGTGAATCTTAGCAAGTTTAATTCTTCTGCCTATTCTTTACAATGTATACAAATCTTCAGTACGATAAGTGGAATTGTATGGCTTTGTAAAAAAAAAAGAAACGAATGATTTTTGACAAAATTTTATAAAATGTTAACAATATTAAAACCTAGAATGGTGTCAACTGTCACTTGTCTCTTAAATGAATAGTGGTTGGTTAGTTATTTATTATAAATTTTTCCATTTTGTTGACAATGAACCAGGATGAGGTTTGCACAGGAAGAGATGACAAATTATTTTTCAAAAAATAAGTATAGCCATGATCTGTGATCTACATAAAGATGGAAGAGAGAATATGAATGGCACATGGGATGGTGAAAAATACAACTAGGTTCTTTCATAAACAAAGAATTATTGGTGTGGGGTCCTAAAGAAAGTAAGCTGAAAAGTTAGAAAGTGGGTCAGAGTTCTAGATTCATAAAATATAGCTGGTCAAAATAGTGTATATATCATATTGGAAAGATGTAGAGTAGGATCTTGAGAATAAGTGCTCGAGGTGGAATGGTCCAAAGGGTCAGTGAAATTGAAAAAGTCAAAGCATTGTTAGGGGGTTTTATTAGTTATCTAGTCAAATGCAGAATTACCCAGAGTGGAGGTTGTGTAGAGAGATGGCTATTGTACTGAAAAATATATTATTTTCAAGGAATTGATGTCCACGGCAAAAGAAGCAAAAATAAAATGAGTTTTGAGAGCAAAAGAAGTAATTGTGAAAAAAAGGTCAGATAGCATATAAATTTCATGGATAAGAGATCAATAAGCCAGATGTGAGAAAGATTGACTAATAAATACTGCAAAATCTGTATTCATTTTGGGCATGTAAATCAATGAAAAAGAAGTCTGAAGTAGATCAGGGATCCTTCTTCTTCTCAAGGTGTTTATAATCTATGAGTTAAAGGATCAAGGGAAGGGAAACAAGAGTACACTTCTAAGACAGAAAAGTAGAAGAGACATCAATGTCATCATTTAATTGCTTAGTTTAAGAATATACACCTATATTTGCTTCAAAAGTTGTATCTATCTATAGAGTCTCAACTTGATTAAAAGCATGTAATGGAAAATACACCTTAATTTGATTATAAAATTCTATTTGTATTATGAAAAAGAAACTGCACATGCAGAGATAGGGCATGGTGATAAAGAATATGCACACATATAGCTTGATTATGTAGAAAAAAATAACCACATTAAACATATAAAGCATTTTTGCAGTTAGCTCTTCTATACTACAAAAGGTATTCCCTCAGAATTTTAAAAATTAAGAATTTATAACTCTAAGACTATCTCTGCATATATACTCAAAGTTGTGAAAAATTATATTTTTATTAATAATACATAGAGATAATGCAACCATCATTGTGCTTATATATTTTGAAGATAAAGCAGTATACACTGTTATGATTTTGCAATCTTTTTCTGTTTTGAAATATTAAAATATGTAGTTATGTGAATGCTCTTATGCTCTTCCCGAATGTATCTTATATGTTCTGGCGTTAGAGCACTTGGAGATTTCAATAATAGAAAAATTACTAGAAAATATGCCAGGTGTCACAACAAATGGAGATTGCAGAGACAAGACAGAAATACTTGTCTTGATATCTGGATCAAACAGTTGGAATAAGAAAAAGTAATAATAATGAACAGAAGAATCTACTTTCTGAGAGATTTTTCAGTGCCCAAAAAGAACACAAGATCATGACAAATTCATATCCTTTTTCAGTATATGGAACAATCTTCACTTTATCAGAGGAGAAATTTAGGACCAAAGAATTTGAAAGTAGACTATTTTTATAAACTGGGCACAACAAGATTCAATGAGAAGTTGAAGCAAAGCTCAAAAATCAGCAAAGTTATAAATAGTGAGTTACCATATCTAGAAGAAATTAGTCAAATGAATGCTGCTGAGTTATATGAATTGAGAATGGTCTAATGTTGAGGCCTTGTACATAGATACTATTCAACAGATGATTATATCAAAATGAGTAATTTTTGAAAAATTGTAAACATAAATTACATAGTAGCAACACAATAATTTATCTCGTATCATTTAAATACTATGAGTGTTTGGAATAGAGGACTGTTGGACATCATTGTTTTTTTTAAACATCTTTATTGGAGTATAATTGCTTTACAGTGTTGTGTTAGTCTGCTGTATAACAAAGTGAATCACCTATACATATACATACATCCCCATATCTCCTCCCTCTTGCATCTCCCTCCTTATCCCCGCCCCCAGGTGGTCACAAAGCACCGAGCTGATCTCCCTGTGCTATGCGGCTACTTCCCACTAGCTATCGGTTTTACATTTGGTAGTGTATATATGTGGACATCATTTTTAAAAAGAAAACAGAGTAGGAAATCCAGGAAAAAAATTAAAATACCAATAACAACAAAATATTATTTTCAGAGAGGGTTACTTTTCACCAAATGAGCAAAACTGTCTTGTGTGGCTCTTGCCAGGACATCATTCACATTTCCTCCACATCCACCATTTCAACTGTAGTTTGTGCTTGAAATCTGCTCTCTCATTTGTCACAGTGTTTTCCCCCCTTGCTTAACCCCATTTATGCATTTAAAAACTCAACATAGAATCAGAATGGAAAATAGTTTGTATAGATAGCTTTTGATCAATCCATTATGGCTGGTTAGAAAATCCAGTTGAGAAAAATCCTGAGACACAGTAAGAAAAACAGATGGAGATCACAAATTTCTGTCTGAATCCCCTGCTTTCAGGTTTCCATCTCAGACCGTTCCCACATCAGGCCCAAATGTGGAACTGATAGAGAAGACACAGTTGAAGCAGTTGGAGGGAGTTTCATTGAGAAAATACTGTACATATTTTACTAACTTGATCACTTAAGATGTCAGTAGTTTTAATATTTCCTCTATAATTAAAAAATAAAATCTAGTAACCAGCCTGAAAAAACTGTCTTTTGAAATAGGTTGAATTGTAAAAATAGTTGAATTAATTTGAATAAGCAAAATCTATATATCGATAAAAGAAAAATAAGATTATTTTTGTCCCCAAACAAACCTCTATAGTGGCATAAGTGTTATATAAATGCAAAATACAGTTGAACCTTGAACAACACAGGGGTTAGGGGTGCTGACCCTCCATGCAATTGAAAATACACATATAACTTTATAGTCCTCCCTCTGTACCCATGGTTCTGCACCTGCCGGTTCAAGTGACTGCAGATCATGGAGTACTACAGCACCTATATAGTGAAAAATATCCACATGTAAGTGGGCCTGCATAGTTCAAACCTGTGTTGTTCAAAACAAAAAATGCCCAGAAGAAGATCCAGAAAACAAAGAGTTAAGACCAGGGATTAGGAAAGCAAAGTTGTCAGGAAACAAATATACAGTGTTATGAAAAATTAAAAAGGAAAAATAAGGATTATGAAAGTGGCAATTTAATGTGGCATTTAATTTATTCATTCAGTGTACATTTATTGACCACTCTGTAGAAGTCACTGTTCTAGTTGTTTGGAGTAAGAAGATGCTAAGATAAACTTCTTGATCTCAAGGGGTTTATGAACTAATTTAAAAGAATATTTTTAACCTTAACAAAAAATATGTCACTTGAGTGAAGGAGAAAACGTGACATATGAATAGGTGCAAAATAAAATGACTTCATAAAGACAGTAAATATAGACTCCTCGTTCACGGTGTTTGTTTAATCAGGAGATTTAATAAAATGAGAGTTAGAAGGTAATTAAAATTTTTAATGGAAATTTCTATTATAATATTGTAAAAACTTGAACATAAATATAAAGTGAGAGAAGGGAAGGAGATTAAGGATAAAAGTGAAATGTGGTTCATTGATGAAGCAAAGTCCTAAAATAGAGTGCGAGATAGTATGGGCAACAAGGTATTAGCCTTCTTTGGAAAAGAGATCTTTCTTGGAGAGAGACGAAAGGTGTGTCAACTTGTAATAACCTATAATGGAAAAGAATCTGGAAAAGTTCATACACATATATAAGTTTATATATAAGCTGAATCACTTTCTTGTACACCTGAAACATTTTAAATCAATTATGCTTCAATAAAAAATAAAGTAAAAAGAGTATCTCATAAAAGAAAGATAAATAAAAATAATTAAAAAAATGAAGAAAAAGATCTATCAATAGTACAGACAAAAAGCGGGTAGTCGTAAGCTAAGAGATTTTTGCAAAAAAGTGATTGATGGTCTCAGTATTTTTGTGAAAGACAAGGGGCTAGATTATGGAGAGTTCATAAAAATTGATGATTTGGAAAAAGTTCTGAGGATTAGAGAAAGAAAACCGTCCAAAGGTTTATAAGGGCACTGGCAAGAAGTAGCAGACAGCCAACTAACTAAGACATCAATCTTTTTATTTTCAAGACTATGCACATATTCATAAGCATACCAGATTAATAAAGCTTTGCATTCAAAATGCAATAATAAGTACATTGCTGAGAATAAATGTATAGATTTGGAGAATAAAGAGCTCATAAGAGAACAGAAATACAAATTTATATAAAGAAAATTAACGTGAAACTGGGTGATAAAAGTATTGTAAAAAATAATGTGTGTTTGCACGTGTTTGTGTTTTTATGTGTTTATAGACACACACACATACACACAAATGCACACGTATTTAATAAGAGAGATTGGGAAAACATATTTGCAAGACATATGACAGAAAATCCAGTAACAATAACAAGTAACAATTGTTAATAATACTACATGTCCAGGACAGTTCTAAGCATTTTAAAATTTATCCTCTATTCAGAGTTGATGAGAAACACCTGGGGTAGGTACTATTTTTACTATAATTGTATAATAGAGAAACCATGTCCAAGATCACAGTAAGAGGTGGAGCTCAGAGTTAAACTCTGAAATATACTCGAGCACACTGCCGTGTACTGGTTGTTCATTTTAGTATTCGGTATCCCTCATGTCTCTTGAAATTGAGAAGACAGTGGTTTAGAAAAATAAACAAATGTGGAAAGGATATATAAATGAAACATAGAAAAAATTTAAATAGTAATCTATGAACAAATACTTAATCCTATTAGTTCTTAAGAAATACAAAGGACTAAAATGATATTTTTGACTGTCAGACCTAGAAAAACAAAGGAGGAGATAATATTTGGTGCTGATAAATATAGGAAGAAATGGACACACATGGTTAGTGGGAAAGTAAAGTGTTACGACTTTATTAAAAAGCCATTAGGCAATAGTTTTTAAATTGAAGATATGGATAGATATTTGATCCAACAATAATACTTTTGAAGTACTAATAAATATTGAGGTAAAAAGTAGTGGAGATGAATATATACACAGGAATGATATATGCAGTATTGTTTATATAGCTTAATTTGAAAGTGACCTGTATATATGTCATTGGGGAACTAGCTGAATTAACTGAAAATTCAAGAATATAAAATATTTAGAAGCCATTAAATGTTTTACTATTAATCTTAAGAAATTCTCCTAATTTTTTATTTATTTATATTTATTTATTACTTTTGGCTGTGTTAGGTCTTCATTGCTGCATGTGAGCTTTCTCTAGTTGCGGCGAGCGGGGGCTCCTCTTCGTTGTGGTGTGTGGGCTTTTCATTGCGGTTGCTTCTCTTGTTGCAGAGCATAGGCTCTAGAGTGTGCGGGCTTCAGTAGATGTGGCACATGGGCTCAGTGGTTGTGGCTCGTGAGCTCTAGCGTGCAGGCTCAGTAGTTGTGGTGCACGGGCTTAGTTGCTCCACAGTATGTGGGATCTTCCCAGACCAGGGCTCGAACCCATGTCCCCTGTATTGGCAGGCAGATTCTTAACCACTGCGCCACCAGGGAAGCCCAAAATTCTCCTAATTTTTAAAAAACATGAAAAATAAATTATAAAACAGCAAGGGTAATATGATCTAATTTGTGTAACAAAATAAAAGTAGGTAACCAATAATCAGTGGTAGTTGGAGAAGCAATTATTTGTGTGAATATATTTGCCTTTGGAGAAATATTAGAGGACCAATGTAGTGAGGGATTCAGACCAGACTCTTCAGTGGATTACAACTGATTTAGGAAGAGAAAGTGAAATTATCAATCTTTATAGAATATATATTTTCATTATTATCCTAGTTTGAATGGATATAAATTGCTCTTGTAAGTTAATAGGATTTAAAAAATCAAGGCAAAAATGATATCAGTCCCAGTGAATGGGATTGCACAAGGAAATAGATGGTATTGAAGGAGTGTGGAAGGGAGTTTAGGAAACAATGAATATGTCAGCTTCTCTGAAGAAAAGGGCCAATTTAGACAGAGTAAGTGCTAAGGCTAGAAGGTTGAGACCATACTGGAGAAAGCATTTAATGTCATGCAAGTAAATTTAAGCTCTTCCTTATAGGCTCTTGGGAACCCCCTAAAGTATTTGACCAGAAAAACGACATAATCGATGCAGTTATTTAAGAATATTACCCTACAGTTATTTAAGGGAAACATTTTGACCAGAGAGATGAAATAATAAATACAGCTATTTAAGATCATTGTGAATATGTACATAATAAATTGGGAACTAGACACTAGTGAGAACAAGTAGGAAGCAAGAACCGTTGTTCCTACACATGAGGTGACAAAGACCATTCTTTTCAGGAATATTTAGTGTCTGATATCAACTGAAATTATTTACCTTGCTAAATTATAAATAGCTTTATAATTTCTTCAAAATATACTTTTAATAACAGAGCAATTAATGGCATATTGATATATGTTTTATTCTAGTCTTCTAATTCAACTAGTTCCTGAATTTTTATATTCTACTTGGCAGGGACAATCATTTTAATAATAAAGTGGGCCTGGACATGGCAGATGTGGAATTGTGTTCTGGTCTACTTATCACTGAGCCATTGGAAGTCTCGATAAGGCACATTGGATATTCGTTTTATTCAGTTGTTGACATCTTATTGAAGAAAAGACAGCAACAGTATTTTTAAGTCAACATAATCCTGTCACAAAGGACAGGGATGTTGACTCTGCTTTCATTGTTTCCACATATATGAAAGCAAAATAATACAAGAATTATGCAAGTTTCCATTGAAAAAGGTATTGAATTTGAGGCTGGGATATTAGGTAGACAGCTGTTCTATTCTAGATGAAAAGGAGACTTGGAGAGGCATAAACTTCTGATCCCTGTTCCTCCAAAAGGTCTGTGGTAAATCACAAAAGGTGTCCTTCAAGTCCTCAAAGTCAGAGATAAAATTCACTTTCTAAAATGTGCTCATTTGCTCATTTCATTATACCTGTCACTAACAAATGTTACCTTTGAGAAAAAAATTACAATTTTAGAACACACATTTTACTTTAATATAGACATTATAATGTGAATGAGTATAGATATAATTACTCTCTCTACCAGATGTTCTCCCTCCATTTTTGCATTTGTAAGTATGAAAATATTATCTATTATTCTTTATAAAATGTGTATTTTAATACTAAACTAAGCCCTATACTTTATATGCAAATCAGGGAGATTTTCTAATACAAAATATACTGAATCCTTTGCCTAATCCTTAAAAGAACTTTGATTTTTCATCCTTACTCATTAAAATCCATGAATGGAAAATCTTTTCCAGCTTCCACTATTAAAGCATTGGACTGTGAACATAATCTAGGCCTGAGACATGAAAAAATGGATATGTGAATATTCCAAGTGTGTACTGTGCTAAAATAACCGTTTGATAATCTAAATATAGAAGATATGTAATACACACTGAAAGGTAAAATAAAAGTGCAATTTTGGCCACAAAACAGACACACAACAGTAGAAACTTCATCTTTACCGAAATACTCAAGGATGTCTAAGCCTAGCCCTGTGAAAATACGAGGTACACACAGTGTAAATAATTGTAATAGCCTGCAGTTAACAATATAAGAAGATTAAATGGCTCAGTTCCTTTCTTTCTTTTTCATAAGCTGAATTTATCTTCCTTCACAGAATTACCACAGAACAGTATAGACAAACTACAAAGACAAATGTAACTGGGCTTTGAAATTTTTCTCTTGAGCATTATTTTACAAAATTAAGATGATTGTCCCTGCCAAGTGAGTATAAAAATTCAGGAACTAGTTGAATTAGAAGATTAGAATAAAACATATATCAATATGCCATTAATTGTTCTGTTATTAAAAGTATATTTTGAAGAAATTATAAAGCTATTTATAATTTAGCAAGGTAAATAATTTCAGTTGATATCAGACACTAAATATTCCTGAAAAGAATGGTCTTTGTCACCTCATGTGTAGGAACAACGGTTCTTGCTTCCTACTTGTTCTCACTAGTGTCTAGTTCCCAATTTATTATGTACATATTCACAACGATCTTAAATAATTGTATTTATTACTGAGCATCTTTTCATGTGCCTGTTGGCCATCTGCATGTCCTCTTTGGAAACATGTCTATTCAGTTCTTCTGCCCATTTTTTAATCAGGTTGTTGGTTTTCCTGATGTTGAGTTGTATGAGCTATTTATACATGTTGGATATTAATCTCTTATCGATCACATCATTTGTGAATATTTTCCAGTATTCCAATATTTTCCCAACTCAGTAGGTTGTCTTTTCATTCCGTTAATGTTTTCCTTTGCTGTGCCAAAACTTTTAAGTTTAATTAGGTCCCATTTATTTATTTTTGCTTTTATTTCCTTAATTTAGGAGATGGATCCAAAAAGGTATTGCTGCAGTTTATGTCAAAGAGTGTTCTGCCTATGTGTTCCTCTAGAGGTTTTATAGTATCCAGTCTTACATTTAGGTCTTTAATCCATCTTGAGTTTATTTTTACTTATTTATTTTATTTTATTTTATTTATTTATTTATTTTTTGCTGTACGATTAGAGAATGTTCTAATTTTTTCCCAGCACCATTTATTGAAATGACTGTCTTTTCTCTGTTGTATATTCTTGCCTCATTTGTTGTAGATTAATTGACAGTAAGGATGTGGGTTTATTTCTGGGCTCTCTATCCTGTTCCATTGATCTATGTGTCATTTTTTGTGCCAGTACGATACTGTTATGATTACTGTAGCTTTGTTGTATAGTCTGAAGTCAGGGAGAGTGATTCCTCTAGTCATTTTTGTGTAGAAGCCTAACACTAACTTACGAGGTTATTTTTATTGTCCAAAGAAAACAAAACTCAATTAAATTGACTACTTACCAAGTATCTGTACTTAAAATATTGAACTAAATATTGAGAATTAATGTGAGTGAGGAGTATTGATGGAGTGAATTGGTATTTAATCATGCCTATGCAATGAGAAATATAGCTACTTTCCAGTCAATTATTTTCACTCAGACTCATGAACTGAACCCCAGGTTCCATCTCTGAAGTGCAAGGAGTTAGCTTCATATCATTTGTCATTGTTCAAATACTTCTCCTCTCACCTCCAAGAGATGGATGTTATGTAGATTCAATAATTACACGTTCTCTAAATACTAGTTACTTTATATGCATGTCCTCATTTTTTTCATAACAACACCAAAAAAGAGAAGATATAGTTTATATTTTATATATGAGAAACTAAGATTCAAAAAATTAAGTAAATTTCCTAAGCACAGATAATTAGGAATATCAAAATTATGTTTCAAATCTAGGCATTCTCACATTAAAACATACACTTTGAATCTCACCCCAAAACCAGGGAAAAAAACATTTTAGGTATAACCTTAAGGAAGAAATAAAAAAGTTCTAAGGTTCTTAGAAACAGAAGGTAAAGTGTTTCTATAAAATATATCTCTAATTATATTTGATGTCCCTGATTGTACCAGATAAATAGTTTATTAATATTTAATAGGTTTAAACTTTTTAATTAAAAAATATATTTTATTAACATTACAATAAAATTTTATTTACATATTTAGGGTGTTATTGAGCTCTTAATTTGTGGAAACCTCCAGCTGTAGTAGCAAACATTACTTTTTCATTAAATGCTGAGCTCACAGTAAAGTAATTGAAATTTACAGGTACACTGATGAAGGAAGAAGTGGAAAAAATTGAGATTTAACATATACAGAGACAAGAATCTAGAATTTGCCCTTCATGAGGTCAGAGTTGTTGCTGAGATTCTCAAAATCATCTATATCTTTGATGGGATATGCTGCTATAGAAAGATAGCTGTACAATAATTCCAGTCAGTGAAAAAGAAAGAACACAAAAACCTTTGATTTCCCTGCCTAGAAAATAAATGGGAAAAAATAACAAGAAACAAAGAAGGAAGGAAGGGAGTGAGGGAGAGAGGAAGGGAGGAAGGAAAGAAGGAAAGAAGGAAGAAATAGGGTGCAATGCAGAAGCAGAGCCCAGGAAAGAAAGAAGGAAAAGGGAAAGGGAAGGAAAGAGAGGGGGGAAAAAAGAAAAAGTAAAAAACAAGCAAAAAGAAGAGCAGTTCCCCACATGAATTCATAGCTATGATCCTTTTGGAGCTAACTCCAAGCTGAAATTGTGGTTCCAATTTAAATTCAAACTAACATTTTAGAAAAAGAATAATTAAGAAAAAAACAAATAATTAGCAGATTTTAATGAGTAACAGAACAATAGCAATGCCTAATGCAGATGTACCTGTAATCTCAGGAGGGGAGGGGCAAAAAAACAGGAAATGATGACTACAAATTTTTCAGTGTCAATGAAAACTATAGAGCCAAGAAGTTAAATGTGCCCCAAGAAGAATAAACACACACACAAAAATCAGAGACATTATAAATTCCCCCAAATTGGTTATAATTTGGCTTTTAAGAAGAAATCTTAAAAGCAGCCATATAAAATTTATTTAAAGTCATGTAAAGAAAATTAAATATTAATATGATGCCAGATTTTTCATCAGAATGTGTGCAAGCTAGAATACAATGGAATGGCATTTTTACAACACTGAAATGAAAAATAAGCTGCTAACCTGCATGAAGTGAAACAGAGATATTTTGAGAAAAACAAAAGCTGAGCAAATTTGTTGCCAGAATACATACATTATAAGAAATGTTAAAATATATATTTTTTAGTTGGGGAAAATACTATCAGATAGGTTCTTGTAATAATAGTATTTCAAGATGGACAGTAATGAGTTCTTTAACATATCTTTATACATATTATAAATTGAAGAGCAGCCACTTAAAAAAAGATAATAAACCAAAAATAGAGTTAATATAGAATCATTAAAAATACCCAATTCCAAGAGAATATGAAAAAAAGATAATAAGTCAATAATGAAGGTAAAATTAAATCATTTCAAATAACTCAAAAAACATCAAAAAAAATAGGAAAGAAAACAAAGAACAGATGGGACAAATAGTAAACAAATAGTAGAACAAAAGATTTAAACTCAGTTTTATAGGTAATTATATTAAATGTAAATGATGTGAACCCTCCAATTAAAAAGTAAAGATTGATATGAGAGAAAGAAATGACATCCAATTCTCTATGCTGTCTACAAGAAACTGACTTTAAAATAAAGACCCAATAGGTGATAAGTTAATAAATGAAAGATAATATACAATGCAAACATCAAAAGAAAGCTGGGGTAGCTAGATGAATATAAAGTAGAACTCAGAACAAGAAATATTACCATGAATAAAGACAGACATATTATAATGTTAGAGTGTTGAATTTTCTGAGATGATTTCACAATCCTAAATTTGGGTATACCCAATAAATGAGATTCATTTACAGGAACAAGGTTTACAGACTCCTCTTTAACAAGTCAGAAAAGAAAAACAAATTAAACCCAAAATAAGTAGAATGAAAGACATAATAAAGATATCAGAAATAAATGGAATATAAATTGGACAAAGAATAGAAAAAAATCCATGAAACAAAAAAAAAACACATTTTTCCAAAAAGATAAATAAATATGATCAACTTCTGTGTAAATTATTCAACAAAAATATAGATAACAAAAATTATTAATATTGGAAAGAAAGAGGGGTAACTCTATAGATCTTAAATACATAAAAAGAATGACATAGTATGAACAATTTTATACAAATGCATTTGTCAACTTAGATGAAGTAGACATATTTCTTGTACCATAACTGACCAACTGACTCAAAAAGAAATAAATGCAAAATCTGAACTAGTCATGTGTAGTGCAAAGTTTAATTAATAATAAAAAAGAAAAACTTTCCCATTAAAAAGGCTTCAGGAACATATGGTTTCACTGGCAAATTCTATCAAACATTTCTCAAGGTTTTACATGCACTATCAGGAAATGAAGATGGAACACATTCCAACTCATTCTATGAGTCAAGCAAAATCTTATTATTTATTTTTAGTATAAAACACATTACTAAAATATACCCCCTACCTTCATGGAGCTATATCTTAATAGATTGAAAAATATGTCTTATTGTAGAACTGTTTTCCTGAGTTCTCTCTGAATAGTAAACCTTAGCAAATTAGTCTATACTTCAATGAGATAAGACTAAATTCTATTTGAGAATTTCCTTATTAGGTCCCTGTAGTAGTCAGAATAATGGCTCTTCTAAGATGTTCATGTTTTAAATTCTTGAAACTTGTATGTTTATAGCCTTACATTGAAAAATGTGATTAAATTAATGATTTTTGATGTGGGGAGAGTATACACTGGATTTTCCAGGTGGTCCCCATGTAATCACAAGTGTGCATACAAGCAAAAGGGGGAGACAATAAGGTCAGAATCATAGAATAGATATGACGATGGAAGAAGAAATCAGATTGAGCAAAGGAACGTGGGCAGCCTCTGGAAGCTGGAAAAGGCTAGGGAAACTATTCTCCCTTAAACCTCCGGAGTACATATAACCACACGAACAACTTGTTTTTAGTGCAGTGAGACACTTTAACACTATAACTATAAAATAATAAATTTGAATTGTTTTAAACCACTAAGTTTGTAGACATTTGTTACAGCAGTAATAGTAAACTAATACAGTTCCAATCGGAACCAAGCATTCCTTGGTTTATAAAATAATATGTTAAGGCTTCCAAAGGAAACATCAGAGTCCTCAGTAAAAAACAAAAACAAAATTAAAAAACCAGAAAACTATGTCTGGGCATTGCTCTTCACTAAGCAACAACGAACACTCTACCTATTGCCCAATGTCTGACTTCCTTGTGTTGATAGCCACTGTATTTGTTTTGAAATTTTCTCCAAAAAAAGCCTAAATATAGAGTCTTGCAAAGAGACAAAAATACATTTAATTTGCCTGATATATACTAAATATAGTCTTACAGAGTTACAAGAATAACTATAAATAAACTGATTCATAATTTTTAGGAAAAACATAATTTCCATATCATTTTAGTTAAATGCATACTACCCTAAGATTCGGTTATTGAAATATACTTTATTAGCACTTCTAAACACCCACTGAAGGGAATGGAACCAAATAATTGGTGATAATTAAGAATCCCAAAATGACTATTGCAATGTAACTCTATCATATCACCTGTGGAATTAGTTCTTGTGAATCTTTCTTCTTCTAGCACCATTGAAGTAAAATTGGACAGCAGGGCTACACAGATACTAGGTGGGTGACATTAAATTTCCCTCAATTCTAATACAACATAATGGGATTTAAGCAATAGTTGATGTTAGAGTGATAGATGACAGATAGGATAAATGATAGATACATCCATCTATCTATACACCTACCTACCTACTTGCCTGCCTGCCTACCTTCCTGCCTGCCTATGATAGATAGAGTGGTGAGTGGGAAAGTAAGTCTTATTTGTAAAACATTTTTAGCTACCTACATTACACATTCTGGTATAATGACAGTTTCACAGAGGAGCAATTCTCAGACTTTATTTACCATAACTCTTTGAACTGGATTTTCAAATATGTTTGCAACACAAATATATAATGTTAGGTACAGCAGTATTCATTCAATAGATTTTAACTGGATACTAATTATGTGTTTGTCAAGCCCTCTGGTAGGTTTTGAAAATACATTAATGATGGTACCTTCCATCAGAAATCTTACCGTCTAACTTGTGTGTGTGGAACTGAATTGGAAATTCCATACCCAGGAAATAATGGTCAATTATAGAGGCACCACCCAATAAAGGTTCTGCTTAAGTTTCAAAATAAAAACCATAAAGTGTTATGAGAGTGACAGAACACCTAAAAGGAACCTACATTACTAGGACATGAAAAAAAAGTCTCAAATTTGTGACCTTCTAGGAAAACTTAAAATTCGTAAAAAGCCCTAGGGGTATTGTCTGTGAATCAAATAACCAGTGGAATCTCATTATTCTAAAGCATCTCTGTTAAGTAGGTTTATTTGTTCTTCTCCTCAGTGTATTTTTTGTTAGATCCCTATTGCAAAAATCTCATACTGATTATTTGCCTTCAGAGTAAAATATTGAACTGGAAATATTCTCACAATCCACTCTTGTTCTAAATTGCTGTTGACATTTATGTACTTGGCATGGCATGCATAATTGGCCTAATCTCTTTCTAGACCCCCTAAATGTCCTGCTGGATGTTAAATTTAAACTGAATTTAAAGTACATTGACTTCAAATGCTGCTGTACTTCCTAACAAGTTTACCTTGATACCATTAGTGCCTGCCATAATATTTTTGATAAGCTATTTTATCAAATATATTCAACAGTTTTATTTTTGTGATACCACAGAACTATATTGAAAATGTTTATCTCCTAAGTAGAAATAATAATACATATATTGATATGTGTTATAATTTTTATTCCTTATATTAGTACTCTAATAGCATTTATATTCTCATTCTAGGATAATTTTTGATTGGATTGATAATGAAAGAAATCCACATTAAATTTTTATTTTCCAACTTTGTACATTTAATTGCTATTTACCAATGAGCAGCTTTGCTGGTTTTAAGAGTTACCTTTTGTTTTCAAATACTTTTAATGTGGCCAATTATTGGTTTTATGTTTTTATTATGCCCACCATTTCTAATAACTTTCATAAAATACAATTTTAAATTTTAGAAGGAAAGAAAATTTATGGTCTCATTTATAAACTAAAATTCTTTTAATAAGAAGAGTTATTCAAAGAAATTAAAAAACATAAATTATCTTGCCACAACTAGGAATATTTATTTATAGTAGAGGAGGAATGTAGAGGAGAAGAATATAGTAGAGAAGGTAAGTGTGATACCTAAAACAGAAAGAATTCGGGAAGTGCTTTGCAGAAGAAAGTGATTGGGAAGCTTTAAGCTTTGTTTGGTATAAATTTCAGAGTGATTCCTCTGCTTACTAGATCTGCTACTCAGCCTGCCACCTGTTTTTGTATGGTCCACATATCACAATGTTTTTTTGTTTGTTTGTTTACATTTTTAATGATTAGAACACATTGAAAGAATAACATTTTATGACATGTAAAATTTTTGATTCATATGTCAATATCCATAAATTAAGTCTTACTGGAACACAGCCATTCTTATTTCTTTCAGTATCACCTGTGGCTATGCTTGAGCCCCAATGGCAAAGCTGTGTAGTTGTGATGGAGAATCTATGGCCTGCAAAGTGTTTATTGTTTATTTCTCCACTTATATGAAAAGCGTGTTGAGTCATATTTTGGAGTACAAAGAGGACTGTTTCCTCTTGCGCCTTCCCTTTGGTTTGAAAAAAATAAACAGAATCCAACTTGGCCAAGCTAAAGTGAGAATTTATTTTAAGGTTACAGGAATGGTTCATAAAATAAAAAATAAAAAGTAAAAGAATGGTTCAAAAAGTCACTGGGGTCTTAGTTTAAATGGCCATCTTAATGCTTTATCTTTCTAACTCCCAGTTCATCTCTTCCATTTCTTCTTCTCAATTTAGAAAAGATTCTTCTGCTTCTTCAGTCAACATAGATGTTTCTTACATGTATAGACACTTATACATATTCCACATCTCACATATCTATACTCCTTATATCAAGTTCCTAAAACCTTGGGTATTACTGGTAAAGCAACCTAAATGTAGATTGATTCTTTGTCCCAATTCTAAATCCTGAGAACAATACTGATTGGACCAAATTTAGTCAGGTTTCTTCCTATAAGCCATGCTTAAGGAAGGTAGTCATATTGTAGAAACATCGCTGGCCTTAACTTTCCCCCATGGCACATCACTATCCATATAGAAGGGGACATTCCAATATATTAATGTAAGTATATTTATATATATGTTAATGAAATAATATATGAAACAACATATATGTTAAATTAATAGAGGGGATAAAGATATCAAATTATTTTGAGATGCCTTGAGCCCTTTTTCTTTTCCTCAGTCTGAAATCAAGCAAAGTTATGAATAACCAAAGTACATTTGATCAAGGCAGAAGCATACATTGAAAAAAATAAATAAATAAAAAACTACAGGGCTTCCCTGGTGGTGCAGTGGTTGAGAGTCCACCTGCCAATGCAGGGTGCATGGGTTCGTGCCCCGGTCTGGGAGGATCCCACATGCCGTGGAGCGGCTAGGCCCGTGAGCCATGGCCTCTGAGCCTGCGCGTCCGGAGCCTGTGCTCCGCAAACGGAGAGGCCACAACAGTGAGAGGCCCGCGTACCGCAAAAAAAAAAAAACTACAAAAATACACTCATGGCAGGAATAGTAATAGTGTATAATGCTTATTAGTCTCTTACATTGTACCAAATATTTCTCTTGTATTATCTTACCTAATCCTCTAATCTTATAGGGTAATAATATTGTGACCACCATTTTACACAGAAAGATTCTCAGGCTTGGTTAAGATACATAACTTGACCGAGGTTACACAATCTTAAATGGTAATGTATCAAATCCAATAGCCTGCTTTTATCTCTGCTAATCTGCTTCATGGGATGAAAACCTGAAGGAATTAAAATTCATCAAATACATATTTGAAGTTAATTACTTCTGATAAACCTTGTTTTCTTAAATATTTATGTGATAATTATTATAATATGCATTTTCTCAAAATAGAGAATTTCTAGTAAAATTGATTAGAGGCCAGACTTTAAATTCCACATGCAATAGTATAAATTATTATTGGATCTGTGAATAGAAGACAGTCTGATTTAATTCAGAATGAATGGGCAACATTGCAAATTTCTGAATAATATTAAAATTGATATCCAATATTGATAACAGTAGGCAAACTTCTTCCTAAAATTATTCTTTTTTTGAAAGTCTGAAAGCATAGCATTACATATTAATAAAAAGTATAAAATTTTAAATTAGGTATCTAGTTTGCAAATTATGTATCTTTAACCTTGATTTTGTTATGATTCCAAATAGTTTTTTTTTTTCCACTTTTAGAATCAAACTCAGCTCTTGCTCATATTTACACTAGAATGAATTCTTTCAATTCTAGAATTGCATGCAGTTCTCTCAATTTCATTCCCATGGGTTTAACACCTCCCTTAGCAAACTTCATCCCAGGGACAGTTTGGACTTTGGCTTATTTTGAAAGAAAGAGGTATGAGTTTTGTGAAAGGATCAGCTACCTTTCCGGATAGCATAATTAACTATTAAGAAGATGTATATCACAAGATGTTTACAACTTAACCATAATGATGCTTACTCTTAATAAATTGTGTATACATACCCACACACACATAAGAAAATGTATATATTAACTTTTTATGTAGTGTGATTCAATATGGTAATTTTAAATATCTGAAGAGTTTCTTATGCAGCAAGCAAGAAGAGAAATAGTTCCCTAGGCTGTTTTACATTTTCTAATTCAGACATAAATTTACTTTCATGGAACATTATGTAAATAAAAACTTTATTTGTAATACTTCATGTTGTTCATGCAAGTGCTTTTTAACTGTGGGTATTATTTGTAAAATTATCTCTGTTTCACTTACTATATTAAACAGAAGTAGTTCTCAGAAAATACAAACTTGATGAAGAAATTGGAAGCTGTGTATGTTGTTTAAATATATCTTGTCAGATGCAGAATGCCCTTTCTGATTTATTTTAAGCCTAATGGGCAAAGGCTATAAATATAGCACAATATATAAAGCAGTGACAAATATTTTTGCCTTGTACAACTCATACAATTCATGGTGGGAGCATAGTTTTACATTAGGACACAGAGCATACACAGAGTATAGATATGTGTGCATGTATAAACTAAGAAAAAGCTGTTTTAAAAGGGATACTGCTACATGTGAATACTGTAATTTAAATTTTATTCTGTTACGTACAGTTCTTTTCTATCATTTTTTATTTTTCATTTTCTAATGCTGGTTGAGGCCCACTGAATAGATTCCCATGACCCAGTTTGAAAAACACTAATCTAGAACCATTGATCTAGAGGCCTAGATATTGAAACATCACTGCCACCACTGCCTCTAGTGTCAATTATTATTATTTTTAAAATTTATCTTCTAATTTGTGTAGTTCATATTTTAAGAAGAGAATAGGTACAAATAGCTTACTATCTGTAGTGAAGGCTGTCATTCATACAATAGTCCTGACGATTGTAACTGTGGCATTTGAAAGGCAATTTATTTAACCATTAGAGACTTGACCCAGCCTCCTGGAAATATTGAAAGCTCTATGCTTACTCCAAGAGAAAGGCCAGTGACATTTTTCAGCTGTAGGATTTTGAGCCTAGCTCACCTATAAAGCAGATAAAACTCAGAGAAAATCTGCTATTCCCATTCAACTTTGAAGAATACAAATTTTAATAAGAAGTGAAATTTCAAGCCAAAAATGATGGGGATTGTAGTGAGAAGGCTATTGCTAATTTATTAGACCTGTCACTTATATTTCCCCTCCCACCATGACACCATTTTAACTGTCAGTGAAGCACGAGGATGAAAGACTTTTGAAACCGTGAAAGAAAAATAAGTTCTTTGACATAGAGTACTGGTACCTGAATTTAATATTTTCTCAGCTTTCACTTTCAATGCTCATTCATAATATACCATCATTTATTAATTAAACTAACACTTTGGGGAAAATAATTTTAATTACTAAACCATTTCTGATTCAGCCATTGAATAACACATAGATGCAAAAATGGTCTAACAAATGAAACAGATAAATTTTGTAAGTTAAACACAGTTAAAATCATTGAAATGTGCGTATTAAATTGAAGTAAAATTTTGATATCAATGCTCAGTTAAGATATATAAGTTTGCAAAATGTGGACATATTAAATTTTCATAAAATTGTATGTTTAAAAATAAATTCTAGTTTGATATATATAGTCTGCCTTATTTTTTAATATATACTTCTCTGAATCTTATTTTTTTCAAAACAGAGTGACAATACATCTCAAAGCCATTACTCATCCAATGGCTGTTTAAAATAGTACACAATAACCACAATTTATTCAGTCATTCACCTATGGATGGACATTCATTTTGTATCCACCGTTTTGCCACTATATGTATTGGTTCAATGATTATCTTTACACAGTTACATTTAAGTAGTTGCTTTGACTTTGTGGAATAGATTTTGAGGAATGAAATTGTTAGAATAAAAAATGTAGGTGTGTTCAGTTAAATATTACCAGACTGCTTTCTAAAGAGGCCTTGACAATTCATACGTCTATCAACAGTTTATGAGAATCTCCTTTTCTCCACAATATTTCTAGCAATGCATATTATTTCTTTTTATATTTTTGTTAATTTTGTTAGTTTATATTAATTTACCATTGATACTTTAATTTGCCTCTCTCTGGATTTTGAGACTGTTGATTTCTTTTTCATGTTAAAACCAGGTTTCCATAGGACATTTTTTTTCTCTACACAGTCTAATATTCTTTGGCTATGTTTTTCCTATAATCTATTTTATTAAAGTTTCAAAAAGTTTAGATTCTTTTTTCATTAATCCTATAATTTTCATAAATGAGACAAGTATTTCCCTATCCCAGACTTTTTTCAGTTACATTACACATATACTTGTTTGAAAAGTTTTAAATTTTTACATATTAACTATATGCTTTTTTTCCCTTTAGCTTTTGGGAATAATGCCATCATGAAAATAACTCCAAACCTGTATATTCTTATTTTTATTCTAAAAATATTTTTAACTACTTGCATATGGTATGAAGTAGGAATCCAGTTTTTTATTCCTGAAGATTGCTATTAGCTTTTGCATGCATCATTTATATAGATGATTGCACTAAATTTAAGTAACTATTTTACTATATACAAAATTTTTATGTATAACATCATTAATTTTTGTGTTCTTTTATTCTGTTTTACTGGTAAATGTGCATATTTCAATGACAAATAAAATGATTTCATAGAATATTTTATTATGTAAAGGAAAATTCTAGTCTCATTGATTCTCATTTTTGGTTTAAAGTCATCTTTTTTCTAAATCAAGAAAATTAGCTTCTAATTATAATTAATTTAAAAATTAATTTTGAAAAAATAGTTATTTTATGATAATAAGTTTTCCTTTTGAAAAATAAACAAAACATAGTATATCTCCCTATATGTAAATATGTTAAGTCTAAAAAATTTATCACTATTATATGATCTCTGCAAATTCCTTGTTAAATTTATTCTTGGATAGGTGGTACATCCATTATCAGTGTCAATGTGCTATATTTCTTCACTTCTATTTTCAGATGCTTGTTATAGCATGCAGAAAAAGTATTTTTGTCTGTTTTTCTAACTATCATATTTCCTTTTAACTTCTAGAAATTTTTTCCTTAATAAAGTCTCTTGGTTTAATACATATAAATTCATTTCATAAAAATTCTTTTTTCCTCCAATATAATACAGATTATTTTATTTTCTTTTTAATTTGTTAGAACTTCCCAACAATATTGATTAATGGCATCTTACTTTGTTCTTTCTTTCTAATACTTATAGTACCTAAGTATATAAGTCAGTGTTATAAGAGTGATTTAAAATAGATGAAAGAAGATGCATAGTGCAGGTCTGTAATAAATATTGCTGTATAATTATTGATATATTTGTTTGGATTTGAATGAGAAAAGCATCTTGGCTTAGGATGCTTGAATAATACTTCTTTGAAGGATGTTTTGTTTTCCAAACTTGCATTTATGTAGAAAGAATATCTTTATAAATTTCTGCCTGTTTGATCTATCAATTACTGACAGAGAAACATTGATGTCTCTTAACTGTTAATAGTGGATATGTCTCTTTTCAAGTCTGGTAGTTTTTGCCTTGTGTATTTTTATGTTCTATTGTTATATGTATATACTTTTACAATTGTTACCTCTTATTGGATAATTGCACCTTTTATCATTATGAATATCCCTCTTGATTTTTGAAATGAATATGCCCATTCTAGCATTATTTTCATTAGTGTTAGCATGGTATATCTTTCTCCATCTCTTTTACTTTAATCTAATTGAACCTTTTAAAAAAATCCACAGTGTCAACCTATCTTTTAATGGATAGGCTATTCACATTTAAAGTGATAGTTGATATAGCTGGACTAATAATTGCAATGTTTGTAACTTTTTACTATTAGTTGTTTTTTCTTTGTTTCTTATTTTCTCTCTATTATTTTTTTTTCACTTCTGTGGCTTTTAATTATTTTATATAATTCTTGTTTTTCTCTTCTCTTAGCTTACAAATCATACTCCTTTTTAAAAATATTTTATTGTTTGACCTAGAGTTTATAATAAATATGTTTTGTTATTTAAGTCCACCTTTAAATAATACTATAGTACATCACATGTAATGCAAATATCTTATGACAAAGTGTTCCCAAATCATTCCTTCCTGTCCCTTATAAACTTGCTGTCATTAATTTCATGTATCCATTTGCTGGAATCACCAGTATATCGTTGCTGTTATTGTTTTTGTTTTTGTTTTTGGTTTTTTTTGCAGTACGTGGGCCTCTCACTATTGTGGCCTCTCGCATTGCGGAGCACAGGCTCCGGACGCGCAGGCTCAGCGGCCACGGCTCACGGGCCCAGCCGCTCCGTGGCATGTGGGATCTTCCCAGACCAGGGCACGAACCCGTGTCCCCTGCATCGGCAGGTGGACTCTCAACCACTGCGCCACCAGGGAAGCCCACTATTATTGTTTTAACAAACAGTAATCATTAAATGAATTAAGAACAAGAAAAGTATTTCTTGTTCCTTCATTTTTTCCTTTTCTTAAACTCTGTCTTTCTGTGTGTAGTTTCTACTTTATGATTCATCTTGTTTTCTTTTGGCTAAAGAACTTTTAAAACCTTTCTTGTGTGGCAAGTCTGCTGCTGGTGATTTCACTCACTTTTTGTTTGTCTAAGAAAGTCTTTATTCCCACTTCACTTTTGAAGAATAATGTTGCTGAAGAGAGAATTCTAGGTCGGTTTTATATTTTTTCAAACTATTAAAGATTTTATTCCATTCTCTTCATATCTGCATAGTCTCTTACAAGACTTCAACTGTAATTCTTGTTCTCCTTTAGTAAGCTATTCCCCTCATCCCCATGTGGCTTATTCCAGAATTTTCTCTTTGCCTTTGGTTTTCTGCAGTTTGAATATGGTATATTCCAATGGGTTAAATTGCATTCCCCCCCCCCACACACACACAATTCACATGTTGAAGTCCTAACCCCTGGTATGACCTTATTTGGAGACCTTATTTGGAGAAAGAATTTTTATACAGCTAATCGAGTTCAACTGAGGTCATTAGAGTGGGCCCAAATTCAATAAGAAGGATATCCTAATAAGAAGGGGGGATTTGATCACAGACATAAAGGGAAGATGATGTGAAGACACAAGGAGAAGACAGCCTTCTGTAGGTCTGTCTGAACCATCTCCTCACCTCATGCATCTCAGAAGGAATCAACCCTTCTGATACCTTGAGCCTCCAGAACTGTGAGAAAATAAATCTCTGTTATTTAAGCCATACAGGTTTAGTACTTTGTTGTGGTGGCCTTATCAAACTAATACATATGCTTAGCTTAAGTGTTTGGGATTTGCTTGTTTAATTTGCTTATTTGTGTGTTTTTCCTATTTATTATGCTTGTTTGCTTGTTGTTCTCTGAGCTTCCTGTGTCTGTTGTTATTTTGGAAAGTTTTTAGCTATTTTTACTTCAAATATTAGTTCTGATTTGTCCTCTTTTTTCTTTCTGCCATTCCAATTAAATGTACCTTAATTTCACATTTTAGAATTGGCCCATAATTCTTGGATGTTCTGTTTTTGTTACTGTTTGCAGAACACGTTTTATTTTGAAAAGTGTCTGCAAGCACACTGATCTTTCCACATTTGTGCTGAGTCTACTAGTGGGCCTTCAAGTGTATTTTTATTTCTTAGTTTTTTAATTTCAAGTATTTCCTTTTGATTTCTTCTTAAGGTTTCCATCTCTCTGCTTACATTACCCATCTATTCTTGTATGCTGTCAACATTTTCCACTAGAGCTCTTATATTAATCATAGTTATTTTAAATTTCCTATATGATATTTCCAAAATGTGTCTATACACACTTTTTTCTTGCCTTTTGGCATGCCTTGTAAGTTTTTATTGAAATTGCACATATATCTATTAACAGGAATTGAAATAAATAGGCCTTTTGTGTGAAGATTTATACTATTTGCTTATGAGTTGGTCTGTGTTTAATGTTTCTTACAACCATATGTATCAGAGGCTTCAAATTCTTCTACTATCATTGTTTTTGTTTCCCCTCTTGATTTTGAGTTTTCCTAAGTTCTCCTCAGGGAGGGTAGTATATGGCAGGTCTTTCAGCATTGATCCACTGTTATTATATTGGAGCCCTGTTCATGTGATGGTTAGAGGTGGAGGAATGAGAACATTCTGTAATCTTCAGATTAAAACTCCATCTTTTAGGGGCCCCATGCCTTGGTACCGTGATCTTCGAGTGTTTCTCCCATGGTATGGATTTTTTTTCTTGCCAACCCTTTCATCCTCTCATAGCTGCCACATTTTGATGTACTTCCTTGAAGCCCTAGTCCTTGTTGATTGTTCTCCCCTTCTTAGACGATACAGGAAGGCTAGAAACGTTTTAGTGGGAGGGAGGTCCTTCCTCCAGCTGGAATAAGGCTCACCAAAGACTTTTCTAGGAGAGCAAGCTTTTGCTGTGAAGAAGTCACCTAGCATGTTTCAAAATGATTACAACTCCCCTGCTCCTGTCAGAGATATGAGGGGATCATCTTCAGATCTTCACCATGGGAAACGCAGTGGACATCCAAGAGATAATGTCTACTAGTGTGTTGCCTTTGCCTAAGACTGTGCCACTTAGGAGTTCCTTATTCTCATGCTAGTACACACTCAGCCTCTAGAAGTTTGTCTACATTACTGTTTTGGTCTTCCTAGAAATTTATGGTTCTTGCTCTGGTTAAGAATATCTTGGTTGTGATTTTCCGTATGCTCTTAAGTCTCCAGATTTGATTGCAGTTTCCCCAACTGCCTCTGTCTTCTAATTGGCCCAAGGAAAGTCACTGATTTTTTTAATTTGTCCATCTTTTTGTTGTAAGGGTGTGAGTGATTGCTTTCAAAGTTTTTACATTTTTCAGCTGAAAGTTTAATCCTCCACCTCTGTAGAATAAATAGGTAAATACCATCATCTCAGAGTTAACCCTTTTTTAAAACTACGAGATTATTTTGTCTTCACCCCTCTGCTCTCATCCCCATTCTGAACTGGCATATGATGAGTATTCAAAAATGTTGCTTGGAAATTTGATTGAGTGAATGACAATGATTAAGTGACAAATTTGAAAATAAAAATTATTTTACAGTAAGAAAAGAATGACTTAAAATATTAATCTAGGGAGTGTTGGGTGTCACTTGCTCAATGTCCAAGCTCAGATAAGACCTCTATCTCTCAGCCCATATTATGAATTCAGTACACTGCATTTTACCAGTCCAACTTGTAACAGAAAGTATAGTAGAAATGGCCAAGTTAAAGACTTTTTTTAACAAAAGCCTTAAGATTCAGAATTTACTTAAGCTGCCCACGCTATCGTTGTCCCAGTTGATTCCAGGGCTTTTAGTATTTCTCAGGTGAGTCAAGTCCTCCCAAACAGTGTGGCAGCCCATCCTCTAAAACAAATGCCTACAAGGAAGAAAAGAGAAGTGATGCAAAAGTGAGGCTGCACATAGAAGAGTTTTATTTATGTAGAAACTCATACTTCCAGAAACATTATTTAATTATGTGTCCTTTGTTTTCCCTTTAGACCCTTGACCCATATATGAGAAATTCCTTCTTTGTGTTAGAATATGGCAAAAAGTTAAAACTTGCACTTAGTGTATCCAGCTAATATCCTGTGTCTTCCAAACAACACCACATGCAGTTAGAAAGCAGACATGTTCTTGAGTCCTAATTAGATTCTGGAATTCTTTTGCCATGCTTCTTCAGTGATTTTCAACCCTGACAAAAATTCTCCCATGTCTAATCCTTTAAACTTTCTGTTTCCTCTACCTAGTATGACATTCCCTATAAACATGGTTCTTCACTCCTTCACTTTCTGTTTAAATACCAACTTATTAAAAAAGACATTATCAATCACTTTGTAAAATAGTATCATACTTATACAAAATCATTAATATACTATAATAGTGCTTTCCCCATTATATTTTTCAATATAATGCTTGTTATCATCTGACAAACTGCATGTTTATTTATTCTAGGGTACACAAAAAAAGAAGAGTTTCCATTTTCCATTTGGAAAGAAAAAATAAATTTACCTCTCTGGCAATATTGTTTGGGACATTTTCATAAATCAGGAGCATACTCCACTTTCTCCACTTAGTAACCTTCTTTTTTGGTTTACAGAGACTACTACTTCTGGCCAGGTTTTCTGCATCAGCTATGCAAGAAAACATAAGGAATTTTATTCTAGTTGTCTGTCATTTATAAATAAATAATCTAGTTAACTCACAATTTAGAAATAGTTTAAAGATTCTAATTTAGTAAGATTCACAAAAAGACATTCATGTTGATTTTGCTTCTGATTTTTCCAAATATGGATGTTTTTGCAAATATTTTTTGATGGATGCTCCTTTGGTGTAGCTAACCTGTGGGTTCCATGTGAGAAACAGAGTATTACACTGTCTTAGTTTATTATCTTCCTTTATTTCTTGCTTTTTTCTTTGGTATGACTATATATCATTTCCAAAATTGTTTTTAAATTCTGTGCATGTTGTTATAACTTGCATTTTACTTTTCCAGACTTCTCATAGTCTAGTTTTATGTGGGTGTGCTTGAATACAATGTACACTTTCCTGAAGTCTCATATAAATCCCAAGTCTTCGGATTGTTGCACTTGAATTTCAATGAACTGATGCCAAAAAGAAACAGAGCTGAGATATATATGACTTTTCAGTATAAATTTTCTTCTTTTACCAAATGCCTATTTTAATATCTGGTATTTATACCCAGTGTGGCTGTTTGGATTATATTTTTCTAATACCCACAAATCAGTTGTCTGCATTGCCATAGTGACACTTATCCCCTGAACATTGTCCTTGTGAGAAATGAGTGTAGACTACACTGACTGGCTTTGGTTTTTACAATATTTTTTTTCATTTTAGTCTCTGCCACTGAAAGACAAAATGACCTATCAACCCTAAATGGAAAAAAAAAAATGGAGGCAAAAGAGGGCCACAGGGTGGAACAAATTAGTTTTTGGATCTTGATTTCAATTTTACTGTATGTCAAGACAATTATAAGGCCAGTATCTAAAGGAACTTTCTCCAGTGACACAGAAAAAAAAAAAAAAAAGTCAGAATGTCAGAGAGCAGAGGAAACTTATGGCCAAAAAGTAAATAATTTACCAAATACTTTTGACCAAGGACACTAATTTTCAACACCATTGTCCTTGACATAGAGAGCACATAACTAAAAATGTATGAAAAGCTTTCCTGTAATGCGGACTAGAGTAGAATACTACCTCTAAGGTAATTTCATAGTGAAAATAATAAAGCAATAAGCACAGCGGTTGGTAGATTAGAGATTGTGGGAATATGCACTCAAAGGAAAGCCTTCTTATCTAAATGAAGAGAAATGAGGGAACAGCACTGTAGACAGACATTCCCAGTGTAACCAGATCTGGTTTGACTCAGCTTATTTTCCCCATCACTGAAAAGGGGCAGCTATGCCATCAATCATAGTCAGATCATTTTTTCTCTGTTAAATAGACAACATGTCAGGTAGGTAACTAAATGTGTGTTATGCTCCAACAGTATCACTTAGGAGCAGAATCAACACTGAGTGTGACTGTCACAATACAACATTTCCTTACAAAGATGGTAGCAGCTCCCAATAAATCTCTGAGGGCAATTTCCCAACAGCCGTTCAGTGAAGTCAATGTCAGTTGAACTTTAGCAGAATGGAAAATGTTACTTCAACAAAAAAGTCAACCTGAGTGAAATAGTTTCCCTAGTACCTTATTTACTCAAACAAAATAGTTAAGAGAGGGTACTCTGCATTGTTTAGATTAGAAGATCAGAATTATTAAATCCATACTTTAAACCTAAAACTAAGCTATTAAACAAGATAATTATATCTTAAAAGCAAATGGTTTTACAGATTAGTATGGAGTGCAAACTGTGTTATACTGGAGAGACATTTCCAGGAAGGGGTTCACATTAAGGTAGATTTTGTTGCCTAGAAATACATGAGAAATGGCAGTTCAATATTATCACCAAACTTGGGGGTAGAGCATCCTCTCCATTACAGTTCTAAGTGAGACAGCTTCAGATTCTCTCAGATATCCTTACTTGAATTAGTGGATGGTATCCTATAGCTCTTGAGTGTACTTTGTAGTCTTTGGAAACTATAAATATTTCAAGAACTTTTTGATTTCTATGGGGAAAATGACATTTTGGTATTGAATATATTATCAAAAGATATTTGCTTTGGGGAAGATATGATGCAAGGAGGTTAAAATCTTTAAAAGAAACTATATGATACATTCAAGGCATTCATCAAAGTTTCAAAAATAATGGATCGAAAGCACTACCATATCAATTAATTAAATAATAATAATAACCTAAGGTGACCACTAACTGGGTGCTCCAATTAGTGGCAGGACAAATTGAATCTGATGGTATTATTCAAATGTTTTATCTAAGCTTCTAAGCAGCAAATTTTATTCTGACTGATAAGACAGAACCTAACGTAAGGGACATATTTATTTCTCTTGATCTCTAGATCACCTTCTCTCTCTCTCTCTCTCTCTCTCTATCTCTATCTCTATCTCTATCTCTATCTCTCTGTCTCTCTCTCTCTTTCTCTCTCTCTCTTTCTCTCTCTCTCTCTCTATGTGTGTGTGTGTGTCTTTTCCTCGCTCTCTCCAGAGAGAAGGAGAGAAAAGACAGGACATTGGAGAAAACAATTAACACACACTCCCTATAACTATTATAATCTTCTGTCTATATAACCATCCTTCTACCTACCAACCTATTTATCATCTATTTGTTGAAAACCATCTGTTTCCTTTCTTCTATAGGTTAATTTGTAAATGACTTTACCAACGAATATTTCAATTTAAAATATCTAGACGGGGGCTTCCCTGGTGGCGCAGTGGTTGAGAGTCTGCCTGCCGATGCAGGGGACACAGGTTCGTGCCCCGGTCTGGGAAGATCCCACATGCTGCGGAGCGACTGGGCCCGTGAGCCATGGCCGCTGAGCCTGCGTGTCCGGAGCCTGTGCTCCGCAACGGGAGAGGCCACAACAGTGAGAGGCCCGCGTAACATCCCAAGAGTGCAAGGATTCTTAAATTATGGAAATCAATCAGTGTGACACACCATATTAACAAACTGAAGGAGAAAAACCATATGATCATCTCAATAGATGCAGAAAAAGCTTTCGACAAAATTCAACACCCATTTATGATAAAAACCCTCCAGAATGTAAGCATAGAGGGAATTTTCCTACACATAATAAAGGCCATATATGACAAACCCACAGCCAACATCATCCTCAATGGTGAAAACCTGAAACCATTTCCACTAAGATCAGGAACAAGACAAGGTTGCCCACTCTCACCACTCTTATTCAACATAGTTTTGGAAGTTTTAGCCACAGCAATCAGAGAAGAAAAACAACATTCATTCATTTATTTTGTTTTATTGGAAATAAAGTTGAGTTACAATATTGTATGAGTTTCAGGTATAAAGTATAGTGATTCAGTACTTTTGCAGGTTATAATTCATTATAGGTTATTAAAATATAATGGCTATGATTCCCTGTGCTATACAGTGTATCCTTGTTACATACCTATTTTATACATTGTAGTTTGTATCTGTTAATCCCATACCCCTAATTTGTCCCTCCTTCCTTCCCTCTCCCATTTGGTAACCACAAGTTTGCTTTCTGTATCTGAGTCTGTTTCTATTCTGCATACACATTCATTGTGTGTGTGTGTGTGTATGTGTATATATATTTAGATTCCACATATAAGTGATATCATACAATTTTTTCTTTCTCTATCTGACTTACTTCACAAAGCATAATATTCTTTAGGTCCATCCATTGCTGCAAACGGTAGAACTTCATTCTTTTGGTAGCTGAGTAATATTCCTCTGTGTGCGTGTGTGTGTGTGCACTTTCTATAGGAGCAGTACAAATTAGACTTTAGTAACAAAGTATATGATTTTCAGACACTACTCCTTCAGGTTATTAGAAGATCCCAAATAGAATATTATTATTTGGTTATTTTAAAGCGATTATTGAACATTTATCTGACACAATATTCATATAATTATCATAATCATCAAAATTATATATATAGCGAGTTTTTATTCTGCTGTGCATTGATACTTCTAATATACTTCCAATATCTTCCTTAGCTTTCACAGGTAAATTTTTAGGCGAGAATTAGAAAGGAAAAATAGAGGTACTGAAGTCATTTTTTAAATCAGAGAAGGAATGCTTATTTTAGAATAATATAGAAAGAAAATATTCAAAAAATTATAGGAAACACATATTATCCCTCCTACCCAATGACAGCCATTATAGCCATAATAATGCAAAAGATAATTTAATAAATGAGCTCACAAAATAGGTTTTCAAAACTAATTTTCAGTCAAATTTTGCTTTATTTTTTTTTAAATTTATTTATTTTTGGCTGCACTGGGTTTTCTTTGCTGTGTATGGGATTTCTCTAGTTGTGGTGAGCGGGGACTACTCTTCATTGCAGTTTGCAGGCTTCTCATTGTGGTGGCTTCTCTTGTTGCGGAGCATGGGCTCTAGGCACGTGGGCTTCAGTAGTTGTGGCGCGCGGGCTCAGTAGCTGTGGTTCACGGGCTCTAGAGCACAGGCTCAGTAGTTGTGGCGCACGGGCTTAGTTGTTCCACAGCATGTGGGATCTTCCCGGACCAGGGCTCGAACCCATGTCCCCTGCCTTGGCAGGCAGATTCTTAACCACTGTGCCACCAGGGAAGTCCCAAATTTTGCTTTCAATCAGTATATATCTACAACTTAAATTTTAATAGATCCCTTGCGTATTTATAAGAGTTTTTTCTCTAATAATATTGCCTAACAGACTTCTAAAATTCAAGTAGCTTACAGGCATAAATATTTCATTTTTGCACCCAGGTTTGTGGACCATTTGATCTTGAGCTAGGCTCGACTCTAGGCTATAGGTCAGGTCTGGTTATATCTGTTCCTCATATCTCCTCATTGTAGAGCCCAGTTGGAGAAGTGGCCACCCTTTAAGTTTTTCTCATAGTATCTTGAAGTTAATCAAGAAGGGGAAGAGAAACATGAATTGCCTTTTAAATGTCTGCTCAGAGTGGACACAGTGTCACTCCCAAATTCATCCCTTTAATTCAAATGATTGTTATGTCCAAGTCCAACATCAATCAGCTGTGGACCTGTATTCTGACCATAGAGTAGTGGTGGGGAGAACATTCATTTAAAGATCTAAAATATATAACATTATCTGGTTTTACACAACTTGGTTTTGTTAATGGATATTAAGGATTATTCTGCTTTCTCATTCCTATAAACAGATAAATATTTCTATATATCCTTATTTCTTGAAGGTAAGTTGCTTAAATATGAGCACTCATGCTTTCATGGATAGTAGCAGTGTAGGTACCCACGGCCACGGGCATACCACCTGTTTCTGTGAACAAACTTTTATTGAGACACACCCACATCCATTCATCTCTGTATTATCTGTGGCTGCTTTTGTGTCATAACAGCAGAATTAAGTGGTTGTGAGTGACAGAAACCAGATGCCTGCAAACCTGAAATGTTTACCATCTGGTCCTTTAGGAAAAGAATTGTTGACTCTAATGTCAACAGTTGCAAGAGATGCTTGCAACTGCCCTTCCCATCTCTGCTCTTCCCATCTCTGTGCTGCTTTTTCCTTTAAAGAAGATGAATCTGTTTCAACTTTCCTTGAATTTCCCTCTGAGCTCCCTTAACTAGTAAAATATGGTGGAAGTGACAATTTGACAGTGGGCATTAGAAAAGACTGACAGTTTCTGTTTTCACTCTCTTAGATTTCTGACACGTAAAGACTTCTTGGTTATCCTATTGTGAGACCATTTGGAGTAGAAGCCAGGTGTTTTAGCTAACAGCCAATTCTAGGTGATCTCCCAGGTGAATACAAACATATGAGTGACCCCAGCCTGCAATATATGCAGCAGAAAAACTGCCCAGTTGAGACCAGCTAACCCAAAGAAATATGGAAAATAGTAAATCATTATTGTTTTAAGCCACTAAGTGTTGATATTCACCAGTATGTAACTGATGCATAAATTACTCCATAGAATTGAAGTGTTGCCATAAAAAATTCTGAAACATTGACTTTGGCTTTACAGTTTGGCAATAAGCAGAGGCTAGAAAGCAGTGGGTAGACTTGGAGAAAACTGGAGAAGCAGTGCAGTAAATGTTCCTGGAGGTTCGGGAAAAAGTGACCATTTATAGATAATACTCCATACTAGTAAAACCCTTCTGAATGCTCCTTGATATTTCCTAGTCATAAACTAGCTTTTTAAATCTTCTTCTGTCCTTGCTTCTCTTGCATTTCTGGAATGTTTTATTTTAAAATTGGTTAAAATAAAGAGATTTGAATCTGCTTCAAAACGGATGGTAATTTTTATTTTCCTAAATGTTCTTGGTTATGATTGACTGGTTCTTTCATATTTAAAATCAAAGTCTACCAGTTCTATGATCTCAGCTCTCAGTGCTATGGAACTTTTTCTTCATCGTATTATTTGTTTAGTAAAGCTGCTCAATGTAGGGTCATTTTTCTTAATGAAATTATGTTTGACTAAGCTGCAGATTCAGATATGACCACATGACTATTTCTGGTCTTATTCCAAGACCCTGGCAAACAATGGAAGAACCCTTCTAGCTGGGGTGGGAGGATTGTCAGTCTGTCAGCTGGTTTATTATTTTCTTCCAGAGGGTGGTGGGTTGTTCTTGCCTGAAGCCTCCCAGGGTAGTGAATTTCAAATTCTAAAATGCTGCTTTGGTGAAGGGATTCCAGTGGAAATGCTCCAAATATCCCAGTAAGTTTATGCATATTTCTTCAAATGAAGTCCTATCATTGGATTTGCTCCAGAATCTGTCTTACTTATATGTGATATGATGATTTTGTACCGTTATGACTTAGCTAAGATTGAATTACATTTCTCAGAAGTTCCCTTTTTTGCGTAGTTCTAGGTTAGCATGGGCCACAAGAAATATTTGCATGAAATTTAAAAGAAGGTGAAGTTGCAACCATTACATTTTCAAGGTCGATATTGGATGCCAGGCACTGCTGTAACTTTCATACATTGTCACAGAACTGCAGCCTTGCCTGGCAGGCTTGGGACAGCAGCTGGCCCCTCAGCTTTCCCAGCTGTCACAGATCTCCTGCTTTAGCTTCCTTGATCCTTAAGTCAGAAGCATGAGGAGCTCCATGTAAAGGGTGCCAGCTCCTTCTGCTGGTGCCACATACATAGTCAAGGTTAGAGGCAGGGAGAGAATGATATGGATTCCATTGTGTTCTCATGGGTGCCTCATACTTACTTTCTTCACATCCACATTTTCATTTCATGACTTCTACTGACCTATAGAGACATCAGGCCCAGCATCAGACCCAGATGTAACAATCTTCAATAGAATTATTTAACAGCCTCCACAATCACCTAAAGTGTAATCACTACCTCTGTTGAGTCTCTTCTTCACTATCATAATCATTCTGCTTCCTTGATCAAACTTATACTGGGAGGCATATACCACAATGATTAAGAGTGCAGACTTTACGATTCAACTCTCTGAGTTCGTATTCGAAGCTCAGCCTCTTCCTGATCCTGTCTGTGGGATAGTTCTTTACCCTCTCTATGCCTCAATTTTTGCATTGGGAAAGAGGGATGACAAACATTACAGCCATAGGGCCTGTTGCATCAGTTAATATGTTTAAGTACTTAAAATGCCAATTAAATACAGTAAATGTTATTGTTATTTACTTTTCATGAAGCTATATTGTTTCAGGAAGGAGAGATATGAACTCATCCTTGCTGCTTTCATTTAATTTGTTGACATTTTCCTAATGTTTGTGTAATATAAATGTGTCAAAATCCTCATTTCCAAATCCAATGAATATTGTGTCCTATAATTTCATATTCAGTTATTTATTTTTATTAGCTTTTGGGAGAGAGAGAGATAAGCAGTTGAGCTAAATTAGTTATCTATCCCCAAATCAGAAAACCTGCTCTTTCTCTAGTAGGCATTCAACATGTTTTTGAATAAATTAATCGATTATTTTGTTTAAAACTTTGTAATAATTAATTTATATTAACATTTCCATTTTCTATTTAAGAAAAATTATGGAACTATTAAAAAATCCTTGTTCAAAGATAAAGTTTAATGATCATTACTCACTGTCTTAAGTGACAAAAAAAATCTGCTGTTTGTTTACATCTGTATGTCATTCTCTATGCCTTTGAAATGACTTGAGCGCACTTCAAATTCTGTAGCACAGAGCTTGTGAATACTGCTTCTGAAATCAAGAAGGATAATTATATTCTTCTAGCCTGAAGATATCTCTAGAAGCTCAGTTTACTAAATTAAACATACATTTCCAAGAGCTAATTGTAGAGGTAGCTACAAGCCATTCCAAGCCAACTGATCAGCTAAGCAAGATTCCAGTTCTTTTTTAGTCAGAAAAAATGCATTTAATTTCAAATATTTGTTAATATTGAATAGTAAAGTCTAATATACATTATGCCTGTCTTAACTGTATATAAAGGAAGTTTCTTATCAGTTTATTGAACAGCTTTCATCAGTTATTTCCAGGAACAGTTGTCCTCATGTAAGACAGTAATAATGCCCTAGCTGACAGATTAATTACTGGTGAGGATGGGTCAATAACTTAATATACCACTCTATGGAAGAGGAAAGTAAAGCTTAGTGGTTTAATGGTTAGATTACTGTTGCAGCGTATGCTTTTTTGGTTTTCTCCAGTGAAGAAGGAAACCTGAGGATAAAGTTTTCTCACATGACAAAGCAGAGTGGAAGAATCACCTCTACACAGAGCTGCCACTCTGATGACAACATTGGCCCCCGAATCACTTGGTCTGGAGCCAGCCTTCCTTTGTATTCTTTAGGAGATTCAAAGTTCCTTTCTCAATTTTTATTTGAAATATATTGTGCCTGTTTTTATCTTGTTTTACCAGTTTGAGTGAGTTTTCTTCTTATTTGCTGTGGTAGGCAGAATAATGGCCCCATAAAGATATTAGGTTCCAATCTCTGTTACCTATAAATACATCATAAGGAAAAAAGAGCTTTGAAAATATGATTAAATCAAGGATCTTGAGATGGAAAGATTATTTTAGATTATCCATGCAGGTCCTAAATGCAATCACAATGTCCTATGACAGGCAGAGGGAATTAAATAAAAGAGAAAGTAATGTGAAAACAGAGACAGAAATCAAAATGATACACCCAGAAGCCAAGATTGCATGCAGCCAACAGAACCTGGAAGAGGCAGGGACTGGATTGTCCCCTAGAGCCTTCAGAGAGAGTGTGGCCCTGCAGACACCCTGATTTTGGCTCAGTGATACTGATTGCAGATGTCTGGCATCCAGAACTCTGAGGCACTAGATTTCTGTTTGTGATAATTTGTTACAAAATTTGCACTAATTTGTATGGCAGCCACAAGAATACAATACAAATAAATTATTTCTAATTAATATAGAGCCAAGAATCAAACATAGGTCTGTCTAATACCAAGGACTTGGTTCCACAATTCATCAGTCAAAAGATACAGGATACAGACAACAGGGACAAATACTGTTTAAAATGGTTCTTTCTATCTATCTATCTATCTATCTATCTATCTATCTATCTATACCTAGCTATCATCTCTATTTATCTACCATAATCTATCTATACATTTGTATACATATAATATATATAAAATATAATGTTTATATATATTTTTAAGAAATTTCTTTGTTTCTGATAGAGTTCCATCTAGTTTTTTGTTTTGTTTTGTTTGATTTTTAATACAAAAGAAATATTTAGGGCTTCCCTGGTGATGCAGTGGTTGAGAGTCTGCCTGCCGATGCAGGGGACACGAGTTTGTGCCCCGGTCCGGGAAGACCCCACATGCCACAGAGCGACTAGGCCCGTGAGCCATGGCCGCTGAGCCTGCACATCCGGAGCCTGTGCTCCACAACGGGAGAGGCCACAACAGTGAGTGGCCCGTGTACCGCAAAAAAAAAGAAAAAGAAAAAGAAAAGAAACATTTAAAGGCAAGAAGTTTTCTGCCTCGGCCTCACAATAATTTAGTTTTGTCTATAAGCTATTCTGATGTCCTGCCATTGTCCCTTTAGGATTTAAATCTTCTGTTTTATTCCGTCTTATCTTTGTTTCTCAGTGTTCAAATTATAGTTTTGACTTACATCAAAATTTGCAGCTCTCCAAATCCCTAAGAGATCAAAAGAGTTCTGTGTTTGTTTACATCTCAATATTGGCTCTCCCATACACCATTCTTTTTTTTTTTTTCATACACCATTCTTGATGCTTCGGAACGTGCTTGAAGCATACTTCAAATTCTGCAGCACAAATATGAATTTGAATACATTTACATGGAAAAGAGGAGCAAAATTCAGCACCATTTCATTTCATTAAAATACATGCACAAACACTGATTTTGGATGAATTTTCATTAGCGTTTTTAGCACCTATTAGTTATATTTTTACAAAAAGTTGGGATGGATAGCTAACATACTGAATTGAAACAGTAAATTTTTGGTAAAGTTTTTCTAACTTATATATCATATAAAAGTACAGTGAAAACATGTTAAAACACTTCTTATTTGGTTTGGGGGAAAATAAAATACCAAACTGTTTCACAAAATGAAAGTCCTCTGGTTATAATAAGGGGTGTATTTTATGTTCCTATTATTTTTTTTTTCAAGAAGCTAAAATGTGCTGTGTTCATTAAAAATGACAGTTTTAAATTTTGGAAATAATTTCTAAAATGTGGCATGTAATCATTCCTGCCACACTGGCCTCTTTCAGGTTCCAGTTTCTTGAATATAATAAACACATCCTCATCAGAACACTTGCAATTGCTGTTCTCTTTATCTCAACCGCCCTCCCCCAAGCTTGCCCCTCATTGCCTTCTTCATTTATAAAAATGTCATTTTCCCCACAAAGGCCTTCTCTGAACAACCTGCCTACAATACTCTTTATTACACTGTCTCCTTATTTCTTTTTGTTGTTTTTTTTTTTTTTGCGGTACGCGGGCCTCTCACTTCTGTGGCCTCTCCCGCCGCGGAGCACAGGCTCCGGACGCGCAGGCTCAGCGGCCATGGCTCACAGGCCCAGCCGCTCCGCAGCATGTGGGATCCTCCCGGACCGGGGCGCGAACCCGTGTCCCCTGCATCGGCAAGTGTACTCTCAACCACTGCGCCACCAGGGAAGCCCTCCTTATTTCTGTTTTATATATTTTTTCTGCTTACCACCTAACACATTATATATTTGTTATGTTTCTACAGCCCATCTGCTTCTCTCCTCCACCCACCCATCCTTCCCTCTTTGCCTGAACCATACAGGCTGCCCTTCAGGCAAAGAGTCAGCTGTTTTGTATACTGTTGTGTCCCTAGAACTTAAAGCATAACTGGGACGAACTGGGGGCTTCATCATTTTTGTTCAATCAATTAAATAACGGCTACTTTAGAAAATGTATTTATATTTAAATATTTTAACATGAATGTCTGTGTAAAGATCCAGGCAGCAAATTTACTCACGTCCGTCAAGTTATTAGATTTTCATATCACGTATGGTGTTGGGGTGGCCTGAGGTCCTGCCCAGTAGTTTCAACCTCCATCCTCCTCAGTGAAAAACACCCCCCTTAAATTTATATTTATCCTTCTATGTATGTTTTTATGAGTTTAATACATATTTCTGCATCCATACAATATATAGTACCCTCTTGCATGTTTTTCAATGTTATAGAAATAGCATCATGGTGCATATGTCATTGCGTTCTTCCCTCTACTTGCATTTTCCCTTAAAGACTTTTAGACTTTATCAGATTGTTTTTGAAAGTGGTTATACTGGTTTATAACACTATCCGTTTCTATTGTTTTCCATCCTGTTATTATCGAATTTTAATGTTGCCTACATAATAGCATTAAATGCTTTTTAAATTTACATTTCTCTGATTACTAGTGAGGTGAACCTTTATGTCATCGTTTTATTTACATTTTTTCTTCCAAGGTATAGTTCTAAATCAGCTATATGCATTGATCATTTATTTTTATTTTTTTGAATTGAAGTATAGTTGATTTACAGTGTTGTGTTAGTTTCAGGTATACAGCAAAGTGATTCAGTTATATGTATATATATGTATATACAGACACACATGTGTCTGTATATACATATATATATAACGTTCTCTTTCAGATTCTTTTCCATTATAGGTTATTACAAGATATTGAATATAGTTCCCTGTGCTATACAGTAGGTACTTGTTGTTTATTTTATGTATAGTGGTATATATCTGTTAATCCCAAACTCCTAATTTATCCATCTCTCCCACTTCCCCTTTGGTAATCATTAGTTTGTCTTCTGTGTCTGCAGGTCTATTTCTGTTTTGTAAATAAGTTCATTTGTATCTTTTTTTAGACATAAGTGATATTATATGATACTTGTCTTTTCTGACTAACTTCACTTAGTATGATAATCTCTAGGTCCATCCATCTTGCTGCAAATGGCATTATTTCATTCTTTTTTTTATAGCTGCGTAATATTCCATTGTGTCTGTGTATATGTATGTTTATATATATATATATATATAAATATATATATCACATCTATATATCACATGTTCTTTATCCATTCATCTCTCAATGGACATTTAATTTCCTTCCATGTCTTGGCTATTGTAAATAGTGCTGCTGTGAGCATTGGGGTGCATGTATCTTTTCAAATTAGAGTTTTCTCCTGACATATGCCCAGGACTGGGATTGCAGGATCACACAGTAGCTCTGTTTTTATTTTTTAAAGGAATCATCCTACTGTTCTCCATAGTGGCTGTACCAATTTGTATTCCCACCAACAGTGTAAGAGGATTCCTTTTTCTCCACACCCTTTCCTGCATTTATTATTTGTAGACTTTTTGATGATAGCCACTCTGACCAGAGTAAGGTGATAGCTCATTGTATTTTTGATTTATATTTCTCTAATAATTAGCAATGTTGAGCATGTTTTCATGTTCCTGTTGGCCATCTGTATGTCTTCTTTAGAGAAATGTCTATTTAGATCTGCTCATTTTTTTTTTTTTTTTTTTTCTGTGGTACGTGGGCCTCTCACTGTTGTGGCCTCTCCCATTGCGGAGCACAGGCTCCAGACGCGCAGGCTCAGCGGCCATGGCTCACGGGCCCAGCCGCTCCACGGCATGTGGGATCTTCCCGGACTGGGGCACGAACCCGTGTCTCCTGCCTCGGCAGGCAGACTCTCAACCACTGTGCTACCAGGGAAGCCCAGATCTGCTCATTTTTGATTGTGTTGTTTGCTTTTTTAATATTGGGCTATAAGGGCTGTTTGTATATTTTGGAAATTAATCCACTGTCAGTCTTATCATATGCAAATATTTTCTCCCATTCTCATTTGTTTATTTTTGCTTTTATTTCCATTACTCAGGGGATGAATCCAAAAAAAATATTGCTGCAGTTTATGTCAAGGAGTGTTCTGCCTGTGTTTTCTTCTAGGAGTTTTATAGTATCAGGTCTTACATTTAGGTCTCTAATCCATTTTGAGTTTATTTTTGTATATGGCATTAGAGAATGTTCTAATTTCATTTTTTTACGCATAGCTGTCCAGTTTTCCCAGCACCGCTTACTAAAGAGACTGTCTTTTCTCCATTGTATATTCTTGCCTCCCTTGTCATAGATTAATTAACCATAAATGAGTGCGTTTCCATGTTGTTCCATTGATCTATGTGTCTGTTTTTTTTTGCCAGTACCATACTGTTTTGATTACTGTAGCTTAGTATTACAGTCTGAAGTCAGGGAGTCTGATTTCTCCAGATCCATTCTTCTTTATCAAGATTGTTTTGACTATTCAGGGTCTTTTGTGTTTCCATACACATTTTAAAATTTTTTGTGCTAGTTCTGTGAAAAATGCCATTGGTAATTTTATAGGGATTACACTGAATCTGTAGATTGCCTTGGGTAATTAGGTCATTTTAACAATACTCATTCTTCTAATCTAAGAAAATGGTATGTCTTTCCATCTGTTTGTGTCATCATCAATTTCTTTCATTAGCATCATATAATTTTCATAGTACCGGTCTTTTGCCTCCTCAGGTAGGCTTATTCCTAGGTATTTTATTCTTCTTGATGCAGTGGTAAATGGGATTTTTTTCTTAATTTCTCTTTCTGATATATTGTTGTTAGTGTATAAAAATGCAACAGATTTCTGTATATTAATTTTGTATCCTGAAACTTTACTGAATTCATTGATGAACTCTAGTAGTTTTCTGGTAGCATTTTTAGGATTTTCTAAGTATAGTATCATGTCATTGCAAACAGGGACAGTTTTAGTTCTTCCTTTCCAAGTTGGATTAATTTTATTTCTTTTTCTTCTCTGATTGCTCTGTCTATGACTTCCAAAACCATATTGAATAAAAGTGACGAGAGTGGGCATACTTGTCTTCTTCCTAACCTTAGAGGGAATGCTTGTTTTGGTCATTTTTAAGAGGTCTTTTATATTCTGGGTAATCCTTTGCTGGTGGTAAATATTGTAAACTGCTGCTCTGAAATTGCGTCTTGTGTTTTAATTTTGTTTACAGTAGCTTTTGTTACACTGGATAATTTGTTACTGTAAATATATTAAATTTGGGGTTTTTTTTCTTGGGTTTTTTTCTTGGTTTTTTTTTGATATGCCTAAGAAATCCTTGCTTATTTCACAGTCAAAAGATATTCTCATATAATTTTTTCTAATTTTAGTTTTTCTTCTTAGTTTCTTCAGTATAACTGCAATGTATAGTCAGGTTTGGTGTGAAGTAGGAAGCAAACTTTTTTTTTCTTTTTTTAATATAGACAACTAGTTCTCTCAGCACAACTTAATGATTTAAGGAATAGTCCCAAATGACCTACTGATTTGTAATGCTGCTTTGGAAATGAATCAAATGTCTATATATGTGTAAATCTGTTTCAGGGTAATTAATTTTTTCCAATGGTTGAATTATGTATCTCTCTGTTAGTATTACTAGACTTAAGTGTTATGACTTTATAATATTCTTTAATGGATCAAATTCTACCATCTTCTCCTCCATCTCAAAAATTATCCTGGCTATTTTTTTCCCTTATTCTTTCATGTGGCTTTTAAAAGTTTTGCGAAGGTCCATTTAGTTTGAATTCATATTAAATGTTTACCTAAAATCTTTATAATACTAAGAATTATATTCCATAATAACAAGGTATGTCTTTTGTGTATTTAAAAATATTTTGATAAAGTAATATAATTTTCCTCATAGACTTTTCATCAACTTTTAAATTTTAGGTTTATACTAAAATGATAAAGTCAAAAGTAAAGAAACTGGATTAATCCAGAATATCTGTGTCCAAATCTTAGCAGTACCACTTTATGTTTAACCTTGGAAAAATTAACATCACTGAAAAATTGACTACTCATTTATAAAATCAAAATAATAAATGCATCTACTCATAGCTTTGTTGTAATAATTAAATGAGTTAATAATTGTAAATTGCTTAGAATATCACTTACCACATAGCAAGCACTCAACAATTATTAACTATTATATGTCCATGTTGACATTCAGATGTCCACCACTCCAACCTCTATAAATTTTTCTCCAAGATGTCTCCACGTGCAACAACCAAAGTGGCTTAGCACTCTATTCCTATGATAAGGCTGGTGTCATTGTGATTAGTCAGTGCCCAGTTAGAATGTTAAGGATTTGAGTCTTCTGTTGCTATTGTGAATAATCTTTGAATATTAAAGGATGTATCATGACACCATAGATTATTTTATGCTGATCTTTAAGCAACTAACAGTTGAAATTTTATCTTATTAATTACTAAACTCCATCTCTATATATTTTTACAGATTTTTATGACAAAATTTTGTATTTTCAAATAGGAACAGTTTAACTTTCTTTATTGGTTCATATATCGCTATTCAACTATGCATTTATTTTCATCTGAATGGATTAGCTACAATTCCTAGTATAGTATTTAATCAGAACAATTCTAGGGAGAATTTTAATTTTTTTCCTGACTTCATTTGGGGTGGTTAATTGATATATTTTAAGTAGGTTTTGATAAGTTCACTTATATATATTTTTAAAGAATTTTTTTTTGATGTGGACCATTTTTAAAGTCTTTATTGAATTTGTTAATATATTGCTTCTGTTTTATGTTTTGGTTTTTTGGCCATGAGGCATGTGGGATCTTAGCTCCCCAACCAGGGACCGAACCCTCACCCCCTGTACTGGAAGGTGAAGTCTTAACCACTGGACCACCAGGAAGTCCCATGTTCACTTATATTTTTAAGTGAATTTTCTTTTCATGATTGAAAATTCAGTTTAATTAAATGTTTTCATTGGCATCTATAGACTCACTCATGTAATTTTCTTCTATTTTCTTTTAATATGTTATATCAAGCCATCCTTGCATTACTTAATTCTTTCTGTATAAACATATGCACACACTGCTGAATTCAACTTTCACATAGATTTTTTTGAGACTTTTATATCTATATTCATTAGTGAGTGTTAATGGGGTGGTTTTTTTTTTTTTTTGAATAATGGTTTCATTTGCATTGTGAGAAAAGTCAATCAGCTTTTCCTTTTTTCTGCCTCAAAAATTGTGTGCATGATGTTGTGCTTAAGACAACAACCAGACATTTATATAGTTCTATTGATCAGAGCCAGGTTTGGTTAATCTCATCTGGGCTTGCTTATGCATCTGCAATCAGATGAAATACTGGCTACAGTTTGGCTGGGACAGGATGGCTTCAACTGGGGAAACTTGGCTCTGCTAGTGTTTCTCATATTTCACCAGTAGGCTAACCTGAGAATATTCTCATAGCAAAGGCAGAGGAGCAGCAGAAGAAATAAAAGTATGCAAATGCTTTTTTAAAGATGCTACCTGAATTCAATTTGTCTTGTCCCACTGGCCAAAGCAAGTCACATGACCCAGACAGAGTCAATGTGTGAAGTGATTACCAAAACACATAGATAAATAAAACTATGATAATTTGGTTAAAATCCACTCATAAGTTAAAAGTATAAGACATAAAATATGTGAACATAGGATCATGATCAGGATGCTATAGCTCTGATACAAGTAATGAAGAATAAATGATTTATTTAAGCCATATGATCAAAATAATTATAAAGGTACTAATGTTCATAGACACAAGCTAATTCAATTCTATATTTATAAATATTTTTAAATGATAAAAGTCATAGTAGATATCATATAAATTAGGAGATTTATTACAGTAAGATGCCTTTCCTTTAAAGAGAATTAGCAAAACATTTCTTAAAAAATGAGATTTGGGTGTTGTAATAGTGCCATAGGAGTGGGGGGATGGTGGAAAATTAATTCCAATTGAGTGATCCTGGGAAGAAAATAGGAATTGAAGGTGACATTGAGAGATGGTGTGTCACATCTTGAAAGTCATCTATCTGGTACACATTAATCTCATATTCTTTAAGATAAGAATCACAATTTGATTCAGAGTGAGCATGTTCTGAAAAAAAGAAAAAGAACACTTTGTAGTATTCCTGTCTCTGTGGGTGCCTGTGCATGACCTAGTCTTACCTAATTCTTACCTAAGTCTTACTTAATTGTAAGTGGAAGTGGATGTCCACAATGCTGAGGCTTCAAGTAGCTACTGATTTTCAGTTAAAAAGTTACCAACAATTACATTTACAAAAGCACCAAAAACACTTAGTATTAAACTTAACAAAAATAGCAAACCTATTCAATGGGGAATGAAAAGTCTTTGCAACAAATGAAGCTGAAATAACTAGATAAATTTAGAAAACAAAAATGCACCGCAATCTCTACATTATACCATTCACAAAAATTAATTCAAGATATACATAAACGTAAAGCTGAAAGTATAAGATTTCCAGAAGAAAATATAGAATATTTTTGCAACCTGAATGCAGGCAAAGACTTTATGAAAAAAACACTAAAGTATTAACCATATTCAATAAATAATTAAATATGATAAATTGAAATTTAACAGAATTCCCACCTATTAGTGTATCAGATTGATAGATTAGATGGATATAGATATTAGAGATATGTATCCAAAATATATAATTAACCTTAATAATAATAATAAATAAATATAAAAGTTGGCAAAAAACTTTGGACAGACACTTCACAATAAAGATACACAGATAGCCAATCAACACATGAAGACTTGCTCAGCCCCTTATAGTCATCAGGGAAATATGAATTAAAACTATAATGATACTCCATTACCTTCATCAAAGAATGACTAAAATTACAAAGATTGAAACATTAACAATTGTAGAGGATGAGGGATAACTGACATTCTCATACATTCCTGATGGGACTTAAAGAAAAGTAATAAATTAGTAAGTAGGCCACTAAGATAAAGGGCATCATAGTGGCCATTATGGAAAAAATTCAGAGGACTAGAAACCTATTTCTTAGTGATGTGCACTACAAAACGTGTCATAAAATCAATTAATGACTTCCTCAGTGATCAAAATAAAATCTAAGTTCTAACCATGACCCATAATGTCTTTGGCAGATGAATCCCCATTTGACTAGCCTCATCTCCTATTACTCTTTCCTTAATTTACTGTATTTTAGCCACACTGATCTCTGTTATTTCCTTACACACATTATTTTTTTCCCTGACTCAAGATATCTTACAATATATTCTCTGTCTATTTAATGCTCTTTTCCCAGATCTCCTTATGGCTTAATTTCTGATTTTATTTAACTCTCTCCTTAAATTTCACCTTTACAGAAACAACTTTCCTGACATTCATTCTTTATCATATGATAGACTAATTATTCTCCATAAACATAATCACCACTCTTATCTATTATATAATCTATTTTATATTATCTGTCACACCTTACTAGAACATGAGCTGCATGAGGGATTGTAACTCTTCTGTTCACTGCTGTATTTCCAATGACTAGAGTGGTGCCTGGCACATATTAATCACCTATCAAGTGATTTTTGAAGAAAGGGATAAATGGTAATTAAAAATTTTGCATCTGGGGAAGTTGTTCTTCTAAAACATATGGTTAAGGCTTTGTACCAATCAATATCTGTATTTTAAAAATCATTTTGCACATCTGATTTAAATACAAGATTTGCCTTTCTACATAATCCACAATATGGCCAAAGTAAATTATTAAGAAATAGCATCTGTACCATTTGTACTGATGTTAAAAAAAAAATCATGAATATTCACATATTTTACCAGGGTCCTTAATTATCCTTAGCAGGCGTTTTCAACACAAAAACACTTTTCCATCACATATTAGGAATTTTATGGCTACCTATACACTAGTAAACGTTTGGAGAAACTGATTACCACGGGGCATGCATGGTTGTAGCTCTTGGAGCTTTATTTGAGATCTAATTGTATTCAGAATTGTCAAAAAACAAATGGCCTCTGATTAAATTTAGGCCAATATTCCAGAGACATACTACTTCTTAATTAGAAAAAGAAAAATAATGCACACTTAAGAAATTATGTTCTATTTACACAATGGAATTTGTAACATTTCCACTTATAGAACAGTTTAGAGTATTACGAGTATGGCATTTGATATATCGATAGCTATACATATAGATATCTCTTACTTGAAAGGAATAGAAGGTGACTTCTGCTGATTAATATGAAAAATTAATTAAAGAAATATCCAGTAGCCACAGAAATTTGAAGAGAAATGAAAAAGCAGGCCCAAGAATGGGATCCTGTATGTTGACATAGAAGCTTTGGGAAGATCCTGGTGAAACTGGGGACAATCAGCCTTTAAATTCTGATGAATCTTCTCTGTCACTGGAAGAGGGCCCTGCATCCCCATCTACAGAAGTGGGTTCCCTATCCTCAGTGGTATTGACCTTTTTACCCACAGTACATGTTTCTTTACACTTGTGTCTGGGGGGCCAGACTGTATTGGTCTCCCCTGAGGCAGATGCCATGCAAGACACTGCTGATTCTTCTCATAACCCAGGGCCAGCACCCTGTTTTGCTTCTAGACCTATAGCTAGACACAAGTCACTGCAGGTCCCTAAATTTGAGGTACAATGTGAGACCCATAAGTAGTAGTTCTTCAAAAGAACTACTAGAATTTTCTAATTTATACAGACAAAAAGCAGAGAACATGTGTGGGAATGGATAATAAGGGTATGGGATAATGGTGTTAGAAATATACAGTTGGACAGTAATTAATAATACAGGCTCACTAAACAAAGATTCTGGGTTCAGTGTTGCAGCTCAGGGGGTCAGAAAGGGCTCTAACAGTTTGTTTGGTTGCTGGGCTGAAACAAGGACCAAAATGTGGCCCACAGTGAGCGAGTTGGAAACACCCAGCCCATCTTGGTTGAATGGAGAGGAAGGAATCCAGAGGCTTAGGGAGACTGGAATTTCAGAGTGTGTTTGTCACTTCAGACCTACTCACTCCCACTGAGATGGTCCAGAAGACATAGCTTTTATTCGTACTGCTGGGGGAGCCCTGGCGTCCTTGAAGAGCTCTGTGATTGTTCTTCTCTGTACGCCAGTCCAGGCAATGGGAACTGCAGTCACTGGATAGGGAAACCTAAAACGGAGTAGCTGGGTACCTGGGCGGTGGGGGCCAAGTGGTGGCACTCAACTGCCAAACGTCAGCTGGGCGTGGTTGCAGTGGTAGAACTGTCAAACAGCAATCAGATGAATCTCATTCACGCAGATCTATGGCATTGGCTTGTTGATTCTGGTGTTCCTAGAAGTTGTTGCATCTGGGCCTCCCTACAACTGAAAATGAGGCCCAGGGCCTAGTGGACCTCTTTGGCCTTTGGAGGCAATAGAGTCCTCATTTGGGTGTGTTACATCTGTAACACTACAGACCCCTTTTGGAACATCCCTGAAGGACATGGTGAAGGGAAATCATCTCAGCAGAACTTGAAGAAGTGCACTTGATTGTTCACTTTGTTCTGCAGGAGAAATGGCCAGAGATGTGATTATACACTGATTCATGGGCTGTGGCCAATGGAATGACTGACATGTCAGGGATTTGAAAGGAACATGATTGAAAAATTGGTGACAAAGAAATTTAGGGAAAAGTTATATAGATAAGCAACTCTGAATGGGCAAAAATATGAAGATATTTGTGTTTAATGTGAATGCTCAGCAGACGGTGACCTCAGCAGAATATTTTAATGATCAAGTATATAGGATGACCAGTTCTGTGATACCAGTCACTTCCCACAGTCTCCCTTGTGATTGTCGAAAGGGCTCCCGAACAAGGTGGCACAGGTAGCAGGGAGGGAGGTTATTCATGAGCTCAACGACATGGACTTCCTTAAGGCTGACCTGGCTGCAGCCATCACTGTGCACCCAGCCTGCCAGCAGCAGAGACCAGTGCTGAGCCCTCATACAGAACCAACCACTGGCATGATTAGCCAGCTGCCTGGTGACAGGTTCACTGCTTTCATCATGAAAGGGGCAGCATTTTGTCCTTACTGGAATAACACTTACTTTGGATATGGATTTGCCTTCCCTGTATGCAATACTTCTGCTAAACTCTCATCTGTGAATTTACAGAATGCTTTATCCTGGTATTCCACAGATCGGAAACATTGCTTCTGATGAAAGAGCTCGCTTCACAGGAAAATAAGTGTAGCAATGAGTCCATGATCATGGTATTCACTGATCTATGTTTCCCATCATCCTGAAGTAGCTGACTCGATACAATCGTGAATGACCTTTCGAAGACTTAGCTGTAGTGTCAGATACGTGATAAAAACATGTAGGGCTGGGGCAAGGTTTTTCTAGAAGGCTGTATATGCTCTGAATCATTATCCAACCAGTACTGCTTCCCCCACAGCTAAGATTCACAAGTCCAGGACTCAAAAGGTATAAATGGGATTGGCATCACTTACTATTACATATACAAATGAAGACTTATTCATTTTCTACGTCTGTGAGTCTGTTCCTGTTTTGTAAATAAGCTCATTTGTATCTTTATGGTTACTAGGGTGGAAGGGTAGGGAGAGGGATAGGTTGATATCAGTTCTTAGTTTTACGGAACAGAAGGTGACTTGTGCTGATCAAACAGAAAATAATTAATTAAAAGGATATTGAGGGCTTCCCTGGTGGCGCAGTGGTTGAGAATCTGCCTGCCAATGCAGGGGACACGGGTTCGAGCCCTGGTCTGGGAAGATCCCACATGCCACGGAGCAACTGGGCCTGTGAGCCACAACTACTGAGCCTGCGCGTCTGGAGCCTGTGCTCTGCAACAAGAGAGGCCGCGATGAAGAGTGGCCCCCGCTTGCCACAACTAGAGAAAGCCCTCGCACAGAAACGAAGACCCAACACAGCCATAAATAAATAAATAAAGCAAACTGTCAACAAGTAAAAATAAATAAACACTATTATAAAAAAAAAGATATTCAGATATAAAGATGGAGTCTTAAGGCCAAGCCTCAATTACAATGGCACAATCATGCTATAGACTTGATCTGATAAGAAAAACACTATTGCTGCTGAGAAGAGTCTTCCACCCACCCCAGTGCTGCCCTTCCAGGAATGCTACCTGTTAACTTCCACCGTCTCTGAAAGCTAGAGGCCTCCATCCCATCTCTGTCAATAAAATGGATTCCATTTGAAACTTCCTTCTTTCTCTTCTTTTATTTAAAGTCATCAGAGGAAGCCTAAGAAGGTTTCTTCCTTCTCTTTTACTCCTTGCAGAAGTCAGTCCAGTTGGTGGATTCAGATCCACAGCAGGTGACTTGGCCACCTAAAGGACTGAGGAACTATGTTTTGTGGATTCAGTTTTGGAGACAATGGACCGATAGTGTAGAAATTATTACAAATAAAAGCAGGAGTAATGGAAAGGTAGAAAACCCTACCACCAGGGCTGTATCATTTTTTTAATTGAAGTATAGTTGACTTACAATGTAGTGCTAATTTCCGCTATACAGCAAAGTGACTCAGTGATACCATATATACATTCTTTTTTTCATATTCTTTTCCATTATGGTTTATCCCAGGAGATTGGATATAGTCCTCTGTGCTATACAGTAGGACCTTGCTGTTTATCCATTTTAAATGTAATAGTTTGTATCTGCTAACCCCAACCTCCCACTGCATCCCATAACTCCCTCTCCCTTAGCAGCCACAAGTCTGTTCTCTGTGTCTGTAAGTCTGTTTCTGTTTCATAGATAGGTTCATTTGTGCCGTATTCTAGATTCCACATATAAGTGATATCATATGGTGTTTGTCTTTCTCTTTCTGACTTACTTCACTTAGTATGATAATCTCTAGTTGCAATAATGCTGCAAATGGCATTATTAGGTTCTTTTTTATGGCTGAGTAGTATCCATATCTTCTTTATTCATTCATCTGTCAATGGACATTTATGTTGTTTCCATGTCTTGGCTATTGTGAATAGTGCTGCTATGAGCATAGGGTTGCATGTATCTTTTTGAATTAGAGTTTTATCCAGATATGTGCCCAGGAGTGGGATTGCTGGATCATACGGTGTTTCCATATTTAGTTTTCTGAGGAAGCGCCATACTGTTTTCCATAGTGGCTGCACCAACTTACATTTCCACCAACAGTGTAGGAGGGTTCCCTTTTCTCCACACCCTCTCCAGCATTTGCTATTTGTAGACTTTTTAACGATGACCATTCTGACTGGTGTGAGGTGTTATCTCATTGTAGTTTTGATTTGCATTTCTCTAATAATGAGTAATGTTGAGCATCTTCTCATGTGCTTTTTGGCCATCTGTATGTCTTCTTTGGAAAAATGTCTGTTAAGGTTTTCTGCCCATTTTCTGATTGGGTTGTGGGTTTTCTTGTTGAGTTGTATGAACTCTTTGTATATTTTGGAGATAAGCCCTTGTCTGTCGTATCATTTGCAAATATTTTCTCCCATTCTGTGGGTTGTCTTTTCTTTTCTTTTTTTTTTTTATGGCTTTCTTTGCTGTGTAAAAGCTTGTAAGTTTGATTAGGTCCCATTTGTTTATTTTTGTTTTTATTTGTATTGGTTTTGGAGACTGACCTAAGAAAACATTGATACGATTAATGTCGGATAATGCTTTGCCTGTGCTCCTTCTAGGAGTTTTGTGGTGTCATGTCTTATGTTTAAGTCGTTAAGCCATTTTGAGTTTATTTTTGTGCATGGTGTAAGGGTGTGTTCTAACTTCATTGATTTACATCCTGCTGTCCAACTTTCCCAGCACCACTTGCTGAAGAGTCTGTCTTTTTCCCATTTTACATTCTTTTTTTTTTTTTTTCGGTATGCGGGCCTCTCACTGTTGTGGCCTCTCCCTTTGCGGAGCACAGGCTCCGGACGCGCAGGCTCAGCAGCCGTGGCTCACGGGCCCAGCCGCTACGCGGCATGTGGGATCTTTCCGGACCAGGGCACGAACCCGTGTCCCCTGCATCGGCAGGCGGACTCTCAACCACTGCACCACCAGGGAAGGCCTATCTACCACTTTTTATCCCTAAATTTCACTCTCTCATATCTTATACCTTGTCTTATATTATTTTTGTAGGTTTCTAATTTGATTATTATGATCAATACACAATGGAATTCCTGATCTTTAGTTGTATTTACCTCATATCTGACTTCCACACTTTGACTCAATGAGTTATGTACAAAGTAAATCTGCATTTGTCATCATTTTTCTTAAAATTCTCTTAGGACATGGCATGAGCCCATTTGCAGGATTTATCAAGCCCTATCCACTCTCTCCACCATTAGCTCTCACCTCTATGTCACATTTTTGCTTTGATATTACCAAACTACTAAAGTTTTCAATGCACACATCCATTTCCTTGTCTCAGTTTGTTCTCTTTGTTCCCTCTTTCTGGACAACTTTTAATCAGAACACTAGGTTTTGTCATCCTTATTCTTTAACACTCAGCTAAGTTGTTTCCAATTGTAATGAGATGTCTTTGGCAGCTCTGACCTATCTTAGACTTCCCAGCCAGGAATAAGTGCCTCTTCCACAGTGTCACAGTGTACTGGGTGTGTTGCGTGTCTCCTACGTTATATAGAGCATATTTACATCTGTCTCCTGTTGCTTTGCCTGTTCCATGTCATATGACAAGCTCACTTGGAAATGCCCATTTACTATATATACAGAATCAGGTGAAGCAATGTCAGTTGTCATGGTTCCACAATTAGGTTGAAAGGAACTTCCACCTTATTCCTGTTTTCTCCTCATCCTATTCCCTCACTTCATTGTTAGCACAACATGTTCATAACATCCCTAGGTCTTTCTCAACCCATAATGTCTGACTTTTGATATGTTTATTTATTTTGAAAGATGTACCAACTTTTCCAAATAAATTGTCTATATAAAAGCAAAGAAGGCCATATATGTAAACTTTTACTGCTTTAAAGATAAAAAGTGCTAACATTTTAACTTGAAACTGTGGATTAGGTATAAATTTTTAACTAGGATAAAAGTAGATTATAAAATATTAAAGTTGTGTCAAAATGACAGTTAACTAATAGTCCTTAGAGTTAAAAGCTATCAGTTGCTAGCTATATTAAGAAATTATATGTCATTAAAACAAGTTTCTGGTGTCAAGTACAGTATTATTTAATCAAAAAGAAAATTCTCTCACTTAAATTCAGATATAATAATGAATTACATTCTCTTTTGCATAACAAAACACGTGTTTTATTCTGTTCGAACATGAGTGACACATACTTGAAATATGTTAAGTATAGGTAAAAGAAAGGATAATACCAAGGACAAGAAAAGAAGTTGGCTACCTTTTCCTCAGAATAATAATGTAAAAGACTACCTAGTAGAATTTTAAAATACTTTCTTCATTATAAAATTAGCAATTACACTCATGAACATTTGTCCCAGAGAAATTAAGAATTGTGTTCACACAAAAACCTGCACACAGATGTTTATAGCAACTTAATTTGTAAGCCAAAACCTGGGAATATTGAGATGCCCTTCAGTGGGTGAATGATTAAGCAGACCATAGTCCAACACTAGGATGAAATACTACTCAGCAATGAAAAGGAACAGGTTATTGATACATACAGCAATCTAGATGAATCTCCAGAGAATTATGCTCAGTGAAAAAGGTCAGTCCTAAAAGATTACATATTGCATAATTCAGTTTATATAACATCAAAATGACAAAATTACAGATGCAGTGGACAGATTAGTGGTTGCCAGAGTATAATGTGATAATGGGATGGAAAGGAAGTGGCTGTGGCTCTAACAGAGCAGTGGGAAGGATCCTTGTGATGATGGAAATGTTCTGTATCTTCAATGTAAGGGCACATGGGATCTCACTATTATTTCTTACAAGTGAATTTATAATTATAACAGAATAAAAAGTTTAATTTTAAAAAGGTAATTCTGGACTTCCCTGGGGGTCCAGTTGTTAAGACTCTGTGCTTCCAATGCAGGGGGCACAGGTTTGATCCCTTGTTGGGGAACTAAGATCCCACATGCCTCATGGCATGCGGCATGGCCAAAAAAATTTTTTTTAATTAAAATAGGTAATTCTATTGGTGATTAAAGAATTTAAGGAGAAGCTCCATTCCTCTCTAGTGATGTGGTCCTTAATGTGTATAGCAAAGAATTTGGATGTGATATGTGCTTTTAACCCAAAAGCACACATGCATATGAACTAGGAAGACCTGTTTTAATCTTATACTATTTAATTTTTAAAATATATTGAGAATATAGATTACAAACTGTTCTAAATGTCAGTTATATAGTTCAAAAAATAAAATAATAAAAACCATATATCAACAAACTTATTCTATTAAGTATTACTGTAATAATTATACGATTTCAAAATGTTTATAATCAATTCACCAATAACAATGCTAGCATTTGCCAAGTTTTCACTATGCTGGAAACAAAAGCACAGAAGGATATAAGTTAGTGTTGTTAACTATAAAACTCTAACCAGATGGGAGTATTAACTCTTTACCAGTGTTTCCTAAAATGCAAAAAAAAAAAAAAAAGAAAGAAAGATTTATTAAAAATTGACTGTGTGTGAGATATTTTGCTAGTCAGCAGTAATATAACAATAAATGTTTTCTGCCATTGAGGATTAATATATGAATAATAAGTGCGTAAACAACTATGATAATGAGTGTAGTTACCAGGTTTGAACTTCATGTTATGGAAGTGGGGAGGGGTGTGTGTGTGCAAATAATTATTGTTAATTACAAATCAAATATCTAAGGTGAGATTGTTTCTTTTAAACCCCTGATGTAGTATAAAAATTAATTGAATTGAGATATTGCTCCAAATCAATCACATTATATATTCTATGACATTAATTGTACTTTAAAACTCATATTTGAAATTAGATTTAAAATTAGATGCTATAATCACATTTAATCTGTTAACTGAAATATACTGAAATATTTGAGAAGGAATTTTTTTATGATAAAACAGTGTGAATGAGTCAAACTTCAAATTTCCTCATTTCTTTCATGTGCTATTTTTATTTGAAATAGTATTACTTGAGGTATTCGTAATTTCATTCATTCATTTTATATATATTCATCCAATACTACCATGTATGCAGTAATAATCACTGATGGAATCCACTTACCAAATGTTTACCAAATGATGTAGGTGGCTAAATTATATATATTGTGTCTACTTTTCACCTTACTTGGTAAAGCTTATTTTTATTTTGTAACTAAGAAACTGGTGATTTTTATGTCAGGGTAAAGACTCTAGTGAGGCAAAAAGCTAGAGTAATATAACACTAAATTATTTTTTCTTCCCACTCTAACATTATGTACACTGATGAATATGAACTATGTGATTTATATATATCAAACAAGCTTTCTTTGGGACTACTTAGTAAGAGTTTGTAATATTCAGTGAAGTAAACAAAATGAGGTTATTAGGAAAATACATTCCTAGAAATAGACAAAACTTTGGATTCCCATCATATCATGTGCAGAGCAGCCTGATCTTGATTCCTGAACTGTGAAGAGTATTCCGGAGTATTCCAGGAATTATTAATATCTTATATGAATCATCAGTTTACTCTGATTTCAGGGAAGTATTCAGAGGCCAAGTGTTGCACTGATAATGTTTCCATTATTCTAATCACTTCCTGAAGTAAAATGTTGGGGTTCTTCTTATTCTTCTCTTGTGGTTGATCTGTGCCCTCTCCTATTATTCGTTCTACATTTTATAATTAAGACGTCAGAATGATGGGGCAAATCCTTCAGTTATGATGAGGGAGGGTACCCCATGTTGCTGTTCTTTTGGCTCGAAATTATATCAAGAAATAGATTCATAGCTCCCCTTTTTCCATGGTGTCTCTCGGTTACTCTTTCAAAATTGTTAATACAAACCAAAAATCTCATTGTTTGTTCTCCTATCCTGGAACTAGGTAGAGCATTAACTCTTGGATTGATGGGAACATGAGCTGCACGATTAGGGAAGCACTAGCTCTTACCCCTGGGTGCCAGTTTATCCTATTATGGTAGCTGACTAAGGCCCTTCCCAGGCATAACCACGGGTTCGGGGTACAAGCCTTGCAAATGCAGCTTTATTCACTCAGAAATTTTTAGGCAGAATGGGCCACGCTGGAATTCTTAGATACAAAAGTTAAGAGAAATGATGAGATCTAAGCTTTGAACCTGTCCAATCCTCACACTTTGACTGGAAACAATCACTTTAAGCATTGAACTATAACTGATTTCCATTGAGCTTTAGAGAGTGCCAGTTCCTTTTCTAGGATGACAAGCATTTCTCGATCTTGAGCAATTCAAGATTTACTTTTCATTAGAAAGGCTATTTATGATCTTGGAAGACTGATCCACTCAGCTACTTACGATGATTAAATATAGTAATACACACATATTAATACACATAAAAATTTAATTATATGCTCTAAATTATGTTACTTATTAGTGTTTATATAAATATAGTATGATGATTATTAAAATATGTATAAATAATGTATACACAAAGATTATCTTAAATAAACAAATGAAGAAACTGAGGCTCAAAAAGTATAAGTGAATTGTCCAAGGTCACACAAATGTTAGTGATGACATGAGCACTAACTCTAATTTTCTAAATCTAAAAAAGTTTTTCTTTTAAACTACATGCATATATAGTTTGGACTATATGTATGAAAAGTAGAAATGTTCAATATAAAGCGAACATATAGAAATTTTACTTAATTGATAACCATTACTTTTCTCCAACATAACGTGCTTTTATAATATAAAAATATTTTATACAATATGTAAAAGTTTTCCTCACAATTGGATTATACTGAAATTTAGAAGTAGATTCTTCAAAAAGGATCTTGAGCAATGATGCTGAAAATATCATGTTTAATATTATTATCAGCATAGAGTAAAAGAACATCACCTGCCTAAAGCAATGCTTAGTGTTCAGTTTTATTTGATAATGAGCTAAATGTCATGGGAACAATAAATCATTACTTCTTATTATGTAGAAAAGAATATTGTAGTAGATGATATTTCTTAGATGGAATTTTTTTTTAAATAGCAGTTATTACTTTTCCTCTGATTTAATTACTGTAAATTTGGAATATTACAAATTTCAGGAAAAAAAGGCAGCAACATATGGAAATTAAATGTACAGATTCTGAAATTATACTGCTCAGGTAGAAATCCAGCCGCCAACATTATAAGAGTAGGATCTGGTAAAATGTTGTCATTATTTTACAAGCTTGCTTTTCATCTGTAAAACTGGAATAATAAGAGACACAGATGTAGAGAACAAACGTATGGACACCAAGGGGGGAAAGTGGCAGGGTGGGGGGTGGGGGGATGAATTGGGAGACAGTGATTGACATATATACACTAATATGTATAAAATAGATAACTAATAAGAACCTGCTGTATACAAAAATAAATATAATTTAAAAATAAACTGGAATAATAAGAATATACACTTCTATGATTGATGGTTTATTTGAAAAAAGTGATCAACATAAAAGTCCTTAAAGAAAAAGTTTGATATTGAATATGTTATCTCAGAAATTGTTGACTGGAATAAAAGCTTTTTTTTAATAATAAAAAGAGGAGGACATCTAGATTATTTTTCAATATTGTAAAATATAAAATTAAATTCCTTTTCATATTACCACCAAAAAGTTTGATAAAACATTGCAGTATTTTCAATAGCTTCATTTTATAAACTAGAACTCACTTTTTCTCATTCTATTAATTACTGTCACTTAAGTAAAATTAAATATATACACACATTTTGTTATTTTTAAATTTGAATTTCAGATTCACAAACATTTAATGGCTATAGTGATAAGGATTGGAGTTTGGTTTTTTTAAATTCTGGTGGTAATTTCCAGATGCAGTGGATTATAGAAAATTTACCATAAATTTAATCTTCTCTTACACTATCTGGTAGTTAAATATAAGAGCTTTAAAAAATAACGACTATTCACTTGCTTTGTGGATGAAAGTTATGAAAACTTCATGCTGACCTCTATTTTTTCTGCATTATAATTATTAATGTTAAATAGCTGCCATAATACAATGAATATTAGAGTGAAACTTTTGAATAAGAAGAAAACAATAAAATTGCCAAAATTTATGAAACTTTAAAACATTTTGTTAGTTATCCAAATATATGGCTGCCATTTAACAATTTTTAAATCTTTCTCGAGTTTTATTTTATTCAGTTATAAATATAAGAAAACTATTTTAAAATGCACAAATGTTAAATATATAGCTTAAGAGTTGTCACTATGTAAATAAACACATCACTATTATAACACCCTAGATCAAATTATAGACTGTTGTCAGAAACCTACATGTCATGCTTTCCACTCACAATCATTGAATCAAACTCTTATCACCATAAATATACTTTATCTGTTATCAATCTTTATATAAATGAAAATATACATTGGATATCCTTTTCTCTGTTCTCTGCTACCCAGTAAAATATTGGGGAGATCCATCAATAGTGTTGCAAGTAGCAGGAGTTCATTTAATTTTTGCTCTATAGTTTCCCATTACATGAATATTCTAAAGTGTAATTATCGATTCTGTTGAAGGATATTTTGGTTGTTCCAGTTTGAGGCTTTTATGAATAATGTTGTCAGAAAAATATTGTACACGTATGTGTTTTACACCTACATATAGAGCTCTTTTAGGCATATACCATGGACTAGAATTGTTTGGTCATAGGATGACCTATGTTCCGCTTTGGTAGACACTGCTAATCAATTTTCCAAAACAGTTGTGACAGTTCACATTCCAATCAACAGAGTGTGGAAGATCTAGTTGTTCCACATATTCTTTAACTCTTGTTACTTTCAGCTTTTAAAACAGCCATTCTGGGGAGCATATAGCAGTATCTTATTGTGGAATTAATTTATACTTTCCTATGTCCATTTGCTTTCTGGTCATTTAAAATTTTCGTTTGTTGCCTGCACTCTTTCTCTTTCTTCTTTCCTTCATCTTTCTTCTAGCCCTCCTCCTCATGATTATGATTCTTAGAAACTATTATTTTCTAAAGCCTGAAAATTCAAAGACCACCAGGAAAAAAAAAATGCCTCAAGCCTGACATAGTCAGATTTACTGACCTGATAAAGCAAGGGGGAGAACTCCAAGAGAACCATACAATGCCACTTCACAAGAGAGATTAGGGAAGCATCTTGTCTAAGTTTTGGCTTCTCACCAAATAAGTCTTAGGAGAGTCTAAGGGAAGCAGGAGTCATGTCATAGGGCCAGGGCAGTTTAGGAATTAGGTATCACCAGTAAGAGATGGGACTGGCAAAGTGGCTCTATAGAAAAGCAGTAGTCTTTAAAAGAAGAAATTACTACAGGATTTCACAGTTGCTGCATGACCTTGAAAAAAACACTTCCAGTTAATTTTGCAACTGGCTTTATCTGTGTCTGTCCTCCCAATGTGATTAATGACAGAGCTGCTTTTTCTCTTTTTCAGTCCAAGTTAGTTTCCACTCTTTTAGTCACAGACAGGTTTTCACTCTTTCAGTGCATATTCTGGATACAAGTCTTTGTCGTTTTTATGCAATGGAACTGTCATCTCCCATTCTCTGGCTTTCCCTGTTCTCCTCTTAATAAATCTTCTGGTGATTTTAATGAAGGGAAATTTATCCATTTATAGTTTAGGGTTAGTATTTAGTGTGTCCTGTTTAAGAAATCCTTGCCTGTGCAGAGCTCATGAAGGTATTTTCCTACATTATCTTCTAGAAGATTTGTTAATTTACCTTTCACATCTAGTCTGCAATTCCTCTGGAGTTGATTTTCATGTATAGTGTAAGGTGGGAATCTAGATAATGAGATGCATTTTTTCATCTTCGCACATGAATAGTCATACTGTCCAATAACTTTTACTGGAAAGATTATTATTTTTCACTGTGTTAAAGGGTTCTTTTTTCACAAACTGGGTGACAATACATATAGGTGGATCTGTTTCTATACTAAATTATTTTCCATAAATCTATTTAGCTATCCTACCAATATTATACCATTCTAACTACGGTAACAATATAAGTCTTAGAAATGGCTAATATAAATGTCTAACAGTGTTCTCATCTTCAGTTGTATCTTCACTTTTCTTTGTTTGCCACTTTCCAACACACACACACACACACACAACCGCAAAAGACCTGATGAGATATGACTGGGATTGCTTTGAATCTATAGGAGTCTATATATCAGTTTAAGGATATTTGCCAATTTAAAAATGTTCAGTCTTCCAAACATTGAACATGGAATGGCTCTTTTTATTTGTCTTTATTTTTAGTTTCTCATAATAGTATCTTGTAACTCTATGTAGAGATCTTGCACATATTTTAATGTTTATTCCTAAGTTTTACCTTTTTTCATAGTTAAAAGGTAAATAATGTCATTCATCTTCTAATTGTTTGTTGCTGGAATATAGTACTGCAATCACTTATTGCACATTGATCTTTATCTATGTATCCTGCTCGATTTATTAATTCTAATAGATTTTCAGAGTCCTTTGACATTTCTTACAACATAGTTATTTCAGTGGAAATGAATGTCTACGTTTTTGTCATGTTTTGACTTTACACTGACTTATACTTTGACTTGAACAGAAGTGGGGATAAAAGACATTCGTGTCTTTTCATCCGTCTCTCAATGGGAGCACTTTCAGTATTTAGTAAGTTTAATGTTTTTTCTAAGTTTTTTGTACCAAGTCTTTTAGTTTAAGATATTCCCTTCTATTTCTAGTTTACTAAAATTTTATCTTAAAATTATCTTAAATATTATCAAGTATAATTTTAAAATATTTATATTTTTCTAGTTTTTATTAATGAAATATTGTCAACTATTTTTTCCAATTTTTTATTGTGGTGAACTATGCACAACGTAAAACTTACCATCTAAACCACTTTTAAGTGTACCATTTACTGGTATTAAATACATTTGTAATGTTCTATTATCACCACCATCCATTGCCATAGTTCTTTTCATATTGTAAAACTGCAACTCTATACCCATTAAAAAATACCCCCCTTCTCCAGTTTCCCCCAGCCCCTGACAACCACCATTAATACTGTTGTGGACATTAGTGTGCAAATATTTCTTGGAGAACCTGCTTTCAATTCTTTTGAGTATATACTAGAAGTGGAATTACTGAATCATATGGTAATTATATTTTTAACTTTGATAAATCACCATTCTGTTTCCCACAGTGGCTGTATTATTTTACTTTCCTACCAGCTGTGCATGAGAGGTCCAATTTCTCCACATCCTCAATAACACATTATTTTCTGTTTTGGTTTTTTGCATGTTTATTTGTATTTTTCTTTTAGTAGCCAATGTATTGGATATGAGATGTTAGTTTTGATTTGTATTTCCTAATGATTATTGACGTCGAGCATCTTTTCGTGTGCTTATTGGCCGTTTATATATTGTCTTTGGAGAACTATCAAGTCCTTTGCCTATTTTTAAATTGGGTTGTTTCCTTACTTGGTGTTGAGATTTAGGAGTTCTCTATATATTTTGGATATTAACCCTTTACCAGATACATGATTTACAAATATTTTCTCTCATTCTATGGGCTACCTTTTTTACTCTGTTTATAGTGTAATTTTGAAAATAGGTTTTATTTTTTAGAGCAATTTTAGATTCACAGCAAAACTGAGCAAAATGTACAGAGATTCTGCATCTACTTCCTGACCCTACTCACGTAAAATCTCACTAATCAGCAACATCTCCCGCCACAGTGGTACATCTGTTACATTTGGTGAACCTACATTGATACATCATTGATACATCACACATCACGGAAAGCCCATAGTTTACTTCACAGTTGACTCTAGGTGCTGTACATTCTATAGGTCTGGACAAATGTGTAATGACATTTATCCATCATTATAGTATCCTACAGAGTATTTTCACTGTACTTTCCTCTCTTCTCTGCCTATTGATCCCTTCCACCCCCTACTCCCTGGCAACCACTGATATTTTTTTTTACTGTTACAGTAGTTTTGTCTTTTCCAGAATGTCATATATTTGGAATCATATAGGATATAGCCTTTTGAGAGTGCCTTCTTTCACTTACTAAAATACATTTAAGTTTCCTGCATTATTTTTTCATGGCTCGAGAGCTCATTTCTCTTTTAGCTCTGAATAATACTCTATTGTCTGGATGGACCACTTTTCACATGAATTCACCTACTGAAGGCACATTATTTCTTCCAAGTTTTGTCAGTAACAAATAAAGCTGCTCTAAATACCACATGCAGGTTTTTGTGTGGACATAAGTTTTCAAGCCCTGTGGGTAAATACCAAGGTGTGTGATCTCTGGCTGGTATGGTGAGACTATGTTCATTTTTCAAAGAAACCTCCAAACTGTCTTCCAAAGTAGCTGCACCATTTTACATTCCCGCCAGCAATGATTAAGAGTTTCTGCTGATCCACATTCTTGCCAGCGTTTGGTGTTGCCAGTGTTCTGGATTTTGGCCATCCTAATAGGTGTATGGTACTATCTCATTGTTGTTTTAATTTATCTGATGACATATGATTGGAACATCTTTCTATATGCTTATTTGCCATATTTGTATCTTCTTTGGTAAGGTGTCTATTCAGATCTTGTGCCCACATTTTAATTGGCTTGTTTTCTTTTTCTTACTGTTGAATTTTCAGAGTTCTTTGTATATATTGGATAACAGGTGTTAATTAGATGGCTTTTGCAAATATTTTCTCCCAGTCTGTGGCTTATCGTCTCATTTTCTTGTCAGTGTGTTTCACAGAATAGTTTTTAATTTTAATGAGAGCCAGCTTACTAATTCTTTCTTTCACGGATCATGCCTTTGGTGTTGTATCTAAAAAGTTCTTATCAAAAACTAAGATCATTTGGGTTTTCTCCTATGTTATCTTTATAAATTTTATAGTTTTGCATTTTACATTTATGTCTGTGAATGATTTTGAGTGAAATTCCGTGAAGGGTATAAGATCCATGAACACAGGATGTCTTTCCGTTTTTTAGATCTTTAAAAGTTTCTTTATTTTAAATTAATTTTTATTGGAGTATAGTTGATTTACAATGTTGTGTTAGTTTCTGCCATAGGGCAAAGTGAATCAGTTATACATACATATATATATATATATATATATATATATATATAATTGAGTGGAGCTCTGTGTGCTATACAGTAGGTTCTTATTAGTTACCTATTTTATACATAGTAGTGTGTATACGTCATTCCCAATCTTCCCATTTATCCCTCCTGCGCTCTGCCCCTTGGTAATCATGTTTGTTTTCTACATCTGTGACTCTATTTCTGTTTTGTAAATAGGTTCATTTGTACCAATTTTTTGGATTCCACATATAAGTGATATCATGATATTTGTCTTTCTCTGTCTGACTTCATTCAGTATGACAATCTCTAGGTCCACCCATGTTGCTGCAAATGGCAGTATTTCGTTCTTTTTTATGGCTGAGTAGCATTCCATTGTGTATATGTACCACATCTTTATCCATTCCTCCGTCAATGGACATTTAGGTTGCTTCCATGTCCTGGGTATTGTAAATAATGTTGCATTGAACACTGGGTACCTGTATCTTTTTGAATTATGGTTTTCTCTGATATATGCCCAGGAGTAGGATTACTTGATCATATGGGAGCTCTATTTTTAGTCTTTTAAGGAACCTCCATACTGTTCTCTATAGTGCCTGTCAGACAGAGAAATATGTTGCAAATGAAGGAACAAGATAAAAGTTTCTTTGAATAGGGCTTCCCTGGTGGCGCAGTGGTTGAGAGTCCGCCTGCCTATACAGGGGACACAGGTTCGTGCCCCGGTCCGGGAAGATCCCACATGCCGCAGAGCGGCTGGGCCCGTGAGCCATGGCCGCTGAGCCTGCGCGTCCGGAGCCTGTGCTCCGCAATGGGAGAAGCCACAACAGTGAGAGGCCCGCGTACCGCAAAAAAAAGAAAAAAAAGTTTCTTTGAATAATGATTTGTAGTGTTCAGTATAAAAGTCTTGGGACTTCCCTGGCGGTCCAGTGGTTGAGACTCTGCCTTTCCAAAGCAGGGAGCCTGGGTTCAATCCCTGGTCGGGGAACTAAGATCTCACATGCCGTGTGGTGTGGCCAAAAACAAAAGCACCTTACAATTATTTAAATTATTTCTAATTGTCTTATTTTTTATGCTTTTATAAATAAAGTTATTTTCTTTTTTTTTCCGGTACGCGGGCCTCTCACTGTTGTGGGCTCTCCCGTTGCGGAGCACAGGCTCCGGACGCGCAGGCTCAGCAGCCACGGCTCACGGGCCCAGCCGCTCCGCGGCATGTGGAATCTTCCCGGACCGGGGCAAGAATCCGTGTCCCCTGCATTGGCAGGCGGACTCTCAACCACTGCGCCACCAGGGAAGCCCTAAATTATTTTCTTATTTACACCCTTTTAGATTGTTCACTCTTAGCATGTAGAAATACATATTCTTTAATATTGAACTTGTATCCTGCAACTTTGCTCCACTTGATTTTTTAGTTCTCATAGATTTGGGGGGATTCCCTAGACTTTTATACATACAATATTGTGTCATCTGCAAATAAATACAATTTTAGTTTTTACCACCCTGAAGTATTTTTTCTTCTTTCCTTTAACTTGTGTACCCTGGCTAGACATTTAGTACATATTGAATAGAAGCGGTGAGAGCTATATCTTTGTCTCATTCCTGATTTTAGGTGGAAAGCTTTCAGTATTTCACCATTAACTATGATGTTAACTATGAGTTTTTGTAGATGCCTTTTCATCAGGTTAAGAAAGCTTAGTTCTATTTTGTTGAATGATTTTATTAGGAGAGGGCAGTAGAGTTTGTCAGATGCCTTTTCTGTGTTTTTGTTAAGATAATCGCACGTTTCTACATTTTATTTTATTTTTTTTAAAGGGCTTCAAATGCTTAGTTTTTTATTTATTTATTTATTTTTGGCTGTGTTGGATCTTCATTTCTGTGCGAGGGCTTTCTCTAGTTGTGGCAAGCGGGGGCCACTCTTCATCGCGGTCCGCGGGCCTCTCACTATCACGGCCTCTCGTTGCGGAGCACAGGCTCCAGATGCGCAGGCTCAGTAGTTGTGGCCCACGGGCCTGGTTGCTCCGCGGCATGTGGGATCTTCCCAGACCAGGGCTTGAACCCGTGTCCCCTGCATTAGCAGGCAAATTCTCAACCACTGCGCCACCAGGGAAGCCCCTACATTTTATTTTACCACTGATATGGTATATCACATTAATTACTTTTAGGTATTAATCTAATGTGCATACCTTGGATAAATCCCACCTGGTTATTGTGTGTAATCCTTTTTTACTTTGATGTTCCTGAATTTGGCTTGCTGGAATTTTTTTGAAGATTTTTACATGCATATTCATAAGATATATTAGTTTGTACTTTTGTTTCTTGTGATGCCTCTGGTTTGATATTAGGGTAATGCTGGCCTGATCTAATGTGTTGGGAAGTGTCCCCCCTTCTTCTGTTTGTTTGGTTGAGTTTGTAAAGAGTTAATTTGTCTTTAAATGATTGGCAGAATTCACAAGTGAAGTCATTAGGAACTAGGCTATTCTTCATAGAAAATTATTTGCTTTGAATTCAATTTCTTGTAGTTCCCTTCAGATTTTCTATTTGCTTTGGGGTCAATTTTGGAAGTTTCTGTCTTTATAGAATTGGTCGATTTCACAAGGTTACTGAATTTGTTGACATACAGTTGTTAATACTGTTCACTTTAATCTTTTTTTTTCACTTTTGTAAGATAATGATGGCCTGTTTTTCATATCTGAATTTTAAAAAATATTTTCTTTTATTTTTCTAATCAGTCTAGCAAGAAGTTTGGAACATTTTTGATCTGTGCTTGGTATAACTGATTTTCTCTACTGTTTTCTATTCTCCAGTTTATTAATTCTGCTCTTCACTGTTGGGATCTCATCAGCTACAGCCTGCTAGGCTGCTCTGCAGTTGTTCCTCATAATTGCATGTCCCCTGCATGGGTGGCTCTAGTTATTTGAGGGAGAATAATCCCAGTCCCCAGCACCAAGTTCAGACCAGAATATTCCCTGCTTTGGTACTCTTCCATGTTCAACCGTTGCTCCTCTAAGCACAGGGATTCTGTTATGTGACAAGGTTAGAATAAGTTTCCTGTAACAACTACTTTCTCTGTCCAAATTTGTCATTCTTCTCAGATCCTTAACGCCTTTTCTTAACCTAGAATTATCTGTTTACATTATTACTTTTCTTGTGGCAATTTTATTTTATTTTATTTTTTATTTATTTATTTATTTTTTGGCGGTACGCGGGCCTCTCACTGCTGTGGCCCCTCCCGTTGCGGAGCACAGGCTCCGGACGCACAGGCTCAGCGGCCATGGCTCACGGGCCCAGCCGCTCTGCGGCATGTGGGATCTTCCCGGACCGGGGCACGAACCCGTGTCCCCTGCATCAGCAGGCGGACTCTCAACCACTGCGTCACCAGGGAAGCCCGGCAATTTTATTTTTAAGAGATTTATTACCCACCTTTGACACTGTGCCTGAGTGGAGCCAATATTTAGTCCCAGGACACAGGATTTTGTAAAGAATTTTCTTTCCACTCAAAATACTCTGAACTTTTCATGCAGATTTGTCAGACCCCATCGCTTGAATCTTTGCAAACCAGAGATTTCAGGAACTGGCGATCATAAAAGAGTCATATTAGAATCTATTGTGCCCTAATCTCTTGTTAGTATTGGCCTAAGAACTTTAAATTTACCTAAAGAATTATCATAGGTCAGCTTCTCTTGATTAAAACAAAGGAAAAACAAAAGCATGCAAGGAAGTTAGACCATTTTTCTCTCCCGTTATTCTTGAAACCTGCACTCCTGGATGTATATTGCTCACTGGGCTTTCCAGTGTCATGGACTACAATGTTTAATACAAGAGTCTTAAATGAAAATAGATGAAAGAAAACAATCTCCTCACTTATTTTCACACTGCATATTTTTCCTGCCCTAAACTTCAGCCCAATGAAATTCTTAACCAGAGTTTTACTGAATCTCTGTCATTTGGCCTATACTCCCTCTGGAGCTAATTGGTGACTATTCCCCACCAGGAAATTTAACTGCAATTCCTGAAATGATGATAAACATTCATAGTGCAATCATTAATTCTGAGTCAGTTTTACTGGGAATCAGTAGACGAGAAAACTCAATTCTTTTTAGTTTTTAAATTTTTATTGGAGTATAGTTGCTTTACAGTGTTGTGTTACTTTCTACAGTACAGCAAATTGAATCAACTATATGTATACATATATCCCCTATTTTTTGGATTTCCTTCCCATTTAGGTCCCCACAGAGCATTCAGTAGAGTTCCCTGTGCTAACAGTAGGTTCTCATTAGTTATCTCTTTTATATATAGTAGTGTACATATGTCAATCCCAATCTCCCAATCCATCCCACCACCCCTTCCCCCCTTGGTATCCGTACATTTGTTCACTACGTCTGTGTCTCTTATTTCTGCTTTGCAAATAAGTTCATCTATACCATTTTTCTAGATTCCACATATATGCATTAATATACGATATTTATCTCTTTCTGACCTACTTCACTCTGTATGAAAGTCTATAGGTCCATCTACATCTCTACAAATGAACCAGTTTCGTTCCATTGTATATATGTACCACATCTTCTTTAGCCATTCCTCTGTTGACAGACATTTAGGTTGCTTCCATGTCCTGGCTCTTGTAAATAGAGCTGCAGTGCACATTGGGGTATATGTATCTTTTTGAATTATGGTTTTCTCTGAGTATATGCCCAGGAGTGGGATTGCTGGGTCATATGGTAGAACACTCTTTGAAATAAATTACAGCAAGATCTTTTTTGACCCACCTCCTAGAGTAATGAGAATAAAAACAAAAATAAACAAATGGGACCTAATTAAACTTAAAAGCTTTTGCACAGCAAAGGCAACCGTAAACAAGACGAAAAGACAACCCTCAGAATGGGAGAAAATATTTGCAAACGAAACAACAGACAAAGGATTAATCTCTAAAATATACAAACAGCTCATGCAGCTCAACATCAAAGAAACAAACAACCCAATCCAAAAATGGGCAGAAGACCTAAATAGACATTTCTCCAAAGAAGACATACAGATGGCCAAGAGGTACATGAAAAGATGTTCAGCATCACTAATTAATTATTAGAGAAATGCAAATCAAAACTACAATGAAATATCACCTCCCATTGGTCATAATGGCCATCATCAGAAAATCTACAAACAGTAAATGCTGGAGACGGTGTGGAGAAAAGGGAACCCTCTTGCACTGTTGGTGGGAATGTAAATTGATACAGCCACTATGGAGAACAGTATGGAAGTTCCTTAAACAACTAAAAATAGAAATATCAATTCTATTTTTTAAAATTTTAATATGCAATTACATTGTACATGAAGCTAAACATTTTCCCATGTACCTTTATTATTTTCCATTACTACAACAACTATTTATTGGAAATCTACTGTTCTTAGGAATTATCTTAGGTAGCAGAAATATAAAGTCATGTATGCTGTCTCTGACAGTTAATACCTTTGTGAAAATAAATGTGTATTCAAGGGGACAATAAGTATGAAAGAAACACTCCAAGCCTTTGTGCTTTTATATTTACCATATTCTTCCATTTTAACAAAAGATTACTAAAATTAAATCTTAACCATTAAAATTCAGGAATAATACTGTGAATCAGGCATAATTTGAAATTGGTAAGAATTCTTGCAAAGAAAACTATGCATTCTTTATGCTCTAATGGCAATACCATTTAATGATAACAAAAATATTATTACTGGCAGAAAAAAAATGAGTTAACATTAGTGTTTTAAAACCACTGACATGTTTAATTCTACATATCCAGGTCAGTTAATTCACTGATTTACTATTGTTTAAATATGGTATAAATTATTTAAAGTGTTGTAGGCTTTTACGCATATATTATTTGATAATAAAGCCACAGAGAATATAAAAATTGTTATACCAATCAATTAATGAGCTATGCTGTTAAGATTCAAATGTATGTACATAACCTATAAAACAGAAAGTTAAGTTCATTCTGTATGTTGCATATACCACTTCTAAAATATTAGCTTACCAATTTATTATTTTAAACAAATTGATCATGAAAATGCTAATACTTGTTTAGTGTGATATAAAAATAATAAAGGAGTGTATTGTTTATAAGTTTTTAAAACTTGTTTTATAAGTGTACTTTTAAAGTTCTATTTCTTTTAAAAGTGAAACATCAATAACATTGTCATTTTCACATTTAAGGTCCACATGGACTTTTTTTTGCCTACTATTCTGTAGAAAGTCAAAGGTTCTAGAAGGGCGACCCATGCTTCCTGCTGTTGCTCTTGAACCAATGGCAATTATTTTCATTGTACGTTCATACGGCACCAACATCTCAGCATATATTTTGACAGCTGAAACTTTGCCATTTAAAGGTTACAATCTCTTTTTTGAGAGGAAAACAGAGAAGCTCTTCCATCTTACATTTTCTAACTTTCCAAAATATGTGAGAATATCATTAAATCATAAAACCCTTCAATTTAAGGTATCACAATTTGGGTTGTTTTTTTTTTTTTTCATCATGAACCTAATAATTAATCTATGTCCATTGTCGAGTTGAATATAAGATAAATGATTAAAAAAATAACTGAAAACTTAGAAAAAAACTCAAAACACTAACCACTGTATAATGAGATACTCAAAATCATTAGTATTCAGTGGAAAAAAAGGAAATAAATTCAATACTGAGATATTATTTTATCCTTGTTGGACTGGCAAAAATTCAAAAGCTGAATGGCACTAAGTATTTCTAAGGGTATAAGATCTTACATATCTTATAAGATATGTAAGATCGTTCATGTACATCAAGTAAGAGGGAACGTTTTAGAGATAACAATGAATATGTTAATTAGCTTGACTGTGGTAATCGGTATACCGGTATACTCCTATCAAAACCTCACATTGCAGGGCTTCCCTGGTGGCGCAGTGGTTGAGAGTCCGCCTGCCGATGCAGGGGACGTGGGTTCGTGCCCCGGTCCGGGAGGATCCCGCATGCCGCGGAGCGGCTGGGCTCGTGAGCCATGGCCGCTGAGCCTGCACGTCCGGGGCCTGTGCTCCGCAACGGGAGAGGCCACAACAGTGAGAGGCCCGTGTACTGCAAAAAAACAAACAAACAAGCAAAAAACACATCACATTACACACCTTAAATATATTCAGTTTTTAATTTGTCAATCGTCCCTCATTAAAGCTGGGAGAAAAAAAAGAATACTGTGCCTTGAACTGAGTGGAATGAGTAACTTAACTCTTGCTAATTGAGATCCAGGAAAAAAAAGTGCAAAAGAAGGAAAGGAAAATTAGTTGATTAGAAAATACAAAATTATAAGTAATACATTAGACAGCACCCAAAATCATGCTACCGAGAAAAAATTAAAAGAAACAAATATTATTTGTTAAATTCTTTCCAACATGTAGTTTTAAGTGTCTCTATACATAGCTGTCACTATCTCTATCTCTACCCATCCAGCCATACCTATAACTGTATATTTTAGAGCTTTATACAGATACTTTTATATACATGACTGTTCAGATGATGTTCTCCCATATGGCAATAGACGTAGAATTATCTTTTCTTGATCAGCAAGTTATCCTTTGGGGATATTTTGGAGAGTAGGCAATTTCTATCTTGGTGTTTCCAGTAAAATCCAATAGAGAAACTTTTGCCACTGTTCAGAAACAGTGTAATCCCCTAAGGACCCTTGACTCAAATCTGAGGATCTCTGTGTGTTGCAGCATTGAGGCAAATTTCACAATAGATATGGGCTCTGATTTCCTTTCATCAGTCTTCCAAATGCTAAGTTTACTTTGTCTCCTACAAATTATAAATCCCATCTCATTGTGACCATCACACAGGGACAGGATGGACCCCCATCCAAAATTTGGTTCAGATATTGAGACTAAATATGCCACACACACCGATAGGGCATGAAAGGTATACTATTTACATAATAAGGTTTTCCAAGAAGGACAAGGCAAGCCTACCAAGCTGGTCCAAAGGTAGCTTGAGAAGGTAGTGAAAGAAGACTGACTTAGGTTTTTTATTGTGATTAGGGGATGGGGCTGGGATCTGTCTGTGGGCAGGGGCTTGCACAGTTTAAATCACCCACTGGTGTCAAAGATGAGAGCATGCAGGGAGAGGAGAAGAGAGGAGTGAGGCTTAGGAGCTGTCAGCAGTTGAACATTAATAACTGGAGTCAGACTCTATTACAAATACTGGTTTTTTCCTCTGTCTTTTCAGTTTCTAGCGTAAGACTCTAAGATGAAGTTCCTAAAGAAATGAACATGTATAGTGTCTGATAAGTCATCTCTTGATCCAGCTAGACGTTCTCCCACCAGTGTCTTCACAGGACAAAACTTGCCTTGGGATACCTATTGAAACCTTATGAGGGGAGTCAGGGAATCTTATAATTCCATGGCCCAGAGAATGATACAGAGCCTACACACCAGCAGGAACCCACATGGGGAGCTCAGTTCCTAAAATTCTTCATCCAAGGAACATAAACATATCTTTGCAAAAAGTTATTTTGCAACTAATTCCAAATTTATATCAAATGGCTTTCTATTCTACTCCAAGTAACCAACTCAGATTACATAGCTTCACCTACTTCTAGACCGCTATCCAGGTTTGTTTGAAAAATCTATTCCAGAGGGCCAGGGCAGAAGAATAAATCACTGGACTACCTTATATTGACCAACTTCATGGTCAGAATGAAGCCTTTCTTATTTATAAGAAACCCAAGCTTCAAGGACTTGGACTTCCCAGCGCTGGTGCTATATGCTGATGCTGATTTTTGAGAACACTAAATGAGAAAATATTATTGAGAAATATAGCACCTTTGTAAAGAATATATAAACAATATCACATTATTGACTGGAGACATTATCAATACGTTTTTAGAGAGAGATACAATTAACATCACTGTGTTAAGTTGTTAGAGCCTAAAACTGATCAAGCATTCATTATACAATTTATGATTGTCGTTATCTTTTCACATTTTGCTCCGTTAGGTTTTTGTTCCAACCTTGTGTATACAATAAACACAAGCTTATTATTGTAAATTTTTCAAAAACGATGCATCACAAAATTTTGAGTGAAGAATTTTTCGGTGAATTTTATGCAGATACTTTCTCTGATTGTCTGAGCGACATACATACTAGTCTCAGAAGATGATAGTTCTTCAGAATATAGTTCTGATTCAGACAATGTGAATATTACACCAACAAAAGGACAAAAAACCTTAGTGATTGATTCTGATACATACGGAAAGTGAAAATGAAACTCACGGTGCTGGGGAATGCTCCTTTGCTTCTACAGAAAAGTGGATTGAAGACAATATGTCACTAAAATTAGAAGACTTCATAGGTGTGTCACAGGTGTAACTATTGCATGTAATAACCTGCAAAGTGTTAGTGAAATAACAGAATTAATTTTTGGTAACGACTTTTTCTTTTTTTATTTTATTTTATTTTTTTAACATCTTTACTGCAGTATAATTGCTTTACAATGGTGTGTTAGTTTCTGGGTAATGACTTTTTTGAGTTGGTCACTTCTCAAACAAACTTTTATCAACAACAGAATGAAAAATCATATAAAAAGTATATAAGGCTTTAAAATGGACTGATGTAACTAATAGTGACAGGAATAAGTTTCTTGTATTAATAATTTTGGTGGGACAAATAAAGTCACACTGGAAAGGATATTGGTCGACTGATCCCTGACTTGAAACACCTGTCTTTCCAAAGATTCTGACGAGAAGAAGCTTCAAACAAATAATGACATTTCTTCACTTTGATGACAACTCAGAAACTCGACTTCCTGCAGACAGAATTTCAAAAGTTAAACCTCCTTTGGATTATTTTCCACCAAAATTTCAATCGATCTATATACCCAAACAAGAGCTATCACTTGATGAGGCAATGATAAAGTGGAGAGGATGACTCAAAACCTATAATCCCGGAAAACTTACAAAATATGGAATTTTGGTCAGGCTGGTTAGTGAAAGTGAAGCTGGATATGTATGCAACCTTGAGATTTTCATGGGTGAAGGAAAGAAACTGCAAGAAACAATATTGTTGGTCCAACGACCTTATCTTGGTTCATGGCACCATATTTATCAAGACAATTATTACAGCAGTGTGTCCACATCTGAAATATTGTTGAAAAATAAAACCAGGGTTTGTGGGACAATAAGAGAGAATCGTGGTCTACCAAACCAATTAAAGGAGAAACCTAAAAATCTACAGAGGGAAGAAATGGCATTCTTATGAAAGTGAGAAGTGATCCTTCTTATATGGAAAGACAATAGGCTAGTCCACACGGTGACAACTACTCATGACACCTCCATAGCATCTACAGGAAAGGAAGACAGGAGGACTTCAGATAACTAAGCCCATTTGAATATTAGAGTATAATAAATTTATGAAAGGAGTCGATGGATCTGATCAATATCTGGCAAACTTCAGTATCCTCTGGAAAACTCAAAAATGGTATAAGAAAGTGGGTTTCTATTTGAGTAATTGTGGTTTATTCAATGCATTTAAAATTTATTTATTTTTTTGAATTTTATTTTATTTATTTATTTTTACACAGCAGGTTCTTATTAGTTATCTATTTTATACATATTAGTGTATACATGTCAATCCCAATCTCCCAGTTCATCCCACCACCACCACCACCCCCACCGCTACTTTCCCCCTTTGGTATCCATACGTTTGTTCTCTACATCTGTGTGTCTATTTCTGCCGTGCAAACTGGTTCATCTGTACCATTTTTCTAGATTCCACATATATGCGTTAATATACAATATTTGTTTTTCTCTTTCTGACTTACTTCACTCTGTATGACAGTCTCTAGATCCATCCACGTCTCTACAAATGACCCGATTTTGTTCCTTTTATGGCTGAGTAATATTCCATTGTATATATGTACCACATCTTCTTTATCCATTCATCTGTTGTTAGGCCTTTAGGTTGCTTCCATGACCTGGCTATTGTAAATAGTGCTGCCATGATCATTGGGGTGCATGTGTCTTTTTGAATTATGGTTTTCTCAGGGTATATGCCCAGTAGTGAGATTGCTGGGTCATATGGTAATTCTATTTTTAGTTTTTTAAGGAACCTCCATACTGTACTCCATAGTGGCTGTATCAATTTACATTCCCACCAACAGTGCAAGAGGGTTCCCTTTTCTCCACACCCTCTCCAGCATTTGTTGTTTGTAGATTTTCTGATGATGCCCATTCTAACTGGTGTGAGGTGATACCTCATTGTAGTTTTGATTTGCATTTCTCTAATAATTAGTGATGTTGAGCAGCTTTTCATGTGCTTCTTGGCCATCTGTATGTCTTCTTTGGAGAAATGTCTGTTTAGGTCTTCTGCCCATTTTTGGATTGGGTTGTTTGTTTTTTTAATATTGAGCTGCATGAGCTGTTTATATATTTTGGAGAGTTCATTGTAGCCTTAATGCACAGAATAAAATGACTTACAAGCAATTTTTGCTAGCCGTAGCTAGAGAATGGGTAACTGACCATTTTGGTGAATGTGGTGGTAGTCTCACACCTGGACTTTCTTGTGGCATTTCTAAAAGAGCCCCCCACAAAGATCCACCTTGTCGACTATCAGGTAAAATAAAAGAACATATTCTAGAGGAAATAATACCCACAGGACTAAAAAACACTGCCGCCAGAAAGTGTAGAGTCTGCTCTTCCAGGGGAAAGCGCAGTGAAATACGGTATGTTTGTAATAGATGTTCTGATGTTCTGTTCCCCTGCACAGAGGTGCCTGCTATACCACCTATCACACTCTAACGAAATATTAGAATGCTTTAGTAAGATGTGTACAAAGTTTCAAATAAATACATGAAGTGCAGAAAAAGTTGTTGATATTTCCTCAAATGCGGGTGTTTCAATACTCACTTACAGTACAAATCACCGGCCACAGGCATTAGTTTCCGCAAAAATCCCCCTCTCAGTAATGTGATATCATGATGATCTGGTGTTGGTCTGGGGTCTCTGACTTTTGGAAACTGGGAAAGTGTTATCACCCAAACATTTTTCCCTACTCTGCTCTTACCTAAAGCTTTATGGAACTTCAAAAGCATAGCACATGTCTTTATGTTTTGTCACTGTCTTTCTTGTTTATTTATGACTATTTTATAAAGTGTATTTACATTTACTTAATTTTCCACTTTAGTCTTCCCATTTTTCCCCAGCATTTTATTTATTTTTTCCATATTTAAAAAAATTTTTATTGGAGTATAGTTGATTTACAATGTTGTGTTAGTGTCAGGTGTACAGCAAAGTGAATCAGTTATATCTATACATATATCCACTCTTTTTATTTCAGTAAGTGTTATTGGTGCCTGCTTTGAACTTCTCCGATACTTTTGGTTTGACAAAAGCCACAGATTTTCTTAACTACTTCACCCATAAACCTTCCTATATATTTGTCTTTCTTTCCCTTTTTTATTATGTTTAAAGAATTTTTTGTTTTGTACTAGAGTATAGTTGATTTACAATGTGTTAGTTTTAAGTGTACAGCAAAGTGATTCAGTTATACATATACATAAAAGATAAACAAAATTGATAAACCTTTAGCCAGACTCATGAAGAAAAAAAAAGGAGAGGGCTGAAATCAATAAAATTAGAAATGAAAAAGGAGAAGTTACAGCTGACACCACAGAAATACAAAGGATCATAAGAGATTACTACAAACAACTATATGCCAATAAAATGGACAACCTAGAAGAAATGGACAAATTCTTAGAAAGGTACAATCTCCCAAGACTGATCCAGGAAGCGATAGAAAATATGAACTGACCAATCACAAGTACTGAAATTGAAACTGTGTTTTAATAACTCCCAACAAACAAAAGTCCAGGAGCAGATGGCTTCACAGGAGAATTCTATCAAACCTTTAGAGAAGAGTTAACACCTATCTTTCTGAAATACTTCCAAAAAGTGGCAGAGGAAGGAACACTCCCAAACTCATTCTATGAGACCACTATTACCTTGATACCAAAACCAGACAAAGATACCACAGAAAAAGAAAATTACAGGCAAATATCACTGATGAACATAGATGCAAAAATCCTCAACAAAATACTAGCAAACTGAATCCGGCAATACATTAAAATGATCATATTCCTCTGTGTTCACCTGTGCCTTCTGACTTGCCTGGGCATGAATTGCCCTCCAGGGCTCTCAACCAAATTCTGCCACTCAAGCATGAAGAAAAGATAACAAGGTGGCTCAGGAGAATGCATGTAACTCAAGTGGGAGCCTTCTGAGCTGACAGATGGAGCACAAACTCCAGTTACTTTTATATCTATCAATAAACTTGTTGCAAGGAGAATTTATTTTGTCTTAGAACTAAAGAACCTGGTTAAAATAATAATAATAAAAAAAAAAACCTCCCCAAATCTGACATTCCAAAGTTCAACTCTCTAACATTTAGGTTTTGTTCATTCTGGCACTTATTAATGTGCTACTCTGGCCTGATCTAAATATCTTACCCAGTGATTTTCAGATGACCTTTAAGGAGTGGATCTGTGTATGCTGGAAAATAATAGCAGAAATATATTTTTTTTCACTCCCATTCAAGCTTCAAGGAAAATTAACTATAATAAAGGAAGAAAAATACCTGACATTGTAGAAATGAAGCATTCCATTGCAAGAAGCCTGCAGGTATGTGATTTGACCTAGTAAGGATTCCTGAACTGAGTCTGTGCATTGTATAGGCACACAGAGAAAAGAGCTCAGGACTGACAGTGTCTCAGAAGACAAACTTAGATTTCCCTTTATTCTTTGGAAGGCGGATATGAGTTTTTGGTAACAAACAAAAAATATGTTTTACAAATTTGTTTGTAAAATATATAGGACAGTGTGTAATAGTTTGAAATAAAAACATAATGAGTTATTTATCCCATTCTCATAAAAGTTAAAGAAACATTAAAAACAGTAACACATTAGAACCTTTCTCAGTCATATTTGTTTTGTTTGAGATAATCTAGTTCTAAAAGAGATTTTTTTCTCTAACCCTTCTTTCATTGGGATTGGAAAATGTTTTGGGTCTTCAGCTGGAGCAAGTGAAGCATTAAACTGTGACTGAATATGTGAGTCATGCAAGCATTATATCTCCTGAACATTGTCAGATGCTTATGAGTTCTTCTTAGTCTAGGTCATTTGGGCCAGACACCGGCTTCTTTCATGCACTCACAGTGTAACTCTAATCTATGTGTTTATCTGTCTAAACTGCATAATTTTACCAAAAATAATTTAGAGTTACAGTTGTAACTTTAGGGAACATTTGATATGACAAAAATTGTTCATTTCAATAGAAAAGAGGAAAAGAACATCACAAACTTCCAATGATGTTAATGCAGTTCATTTTTTTGATTAGTCTGAGGAAGCTTCTAAAAGAAGTCCCTTCCTTAAAAGACCCCTTAGCCAACTGCAATAAAAATGTAAAGTCTTTACATCTATCCCTCTTTTAAATTATGCCAAATCACAGCTTGAAAATAATGGCCTCATCCCCCTGTTACTCATCATCTGTCCTATGCTATTCCTCTGAATTCTGCTCCATTTCACCCAAGGCAACACATAGAAGCTCTTAAATATATGACATAAATATTAAATATATTCAACTCTGAAAGGTTTTTTGACAACAAACATCTTACACAGAGCCAAAAGAGCAAAATACATTGGAAAAATATTTGTGCATCATAAAAGGTAGGGTTTGGTCCTGTGGGTATCATTTAAGGAGAACTCCTAATTCAATAAGGAAAAGTTTTCCTTTTCCTTTAGTTAAAATATTGCTTTAGTTATATATTGCTGTATAGAAAATTACCCCAAAACTTAATGTTCTAACAAAACATTTAGTTTCTCAGGGTGTAGTGGCTCAAAAATTCAGGAGCATCTTAGAAATATAGTTCTGACTGAGAATCTCTCACTTGGTTTCAGGTGGAATGTTGGTAGGGGCTGAAGAGTGTGCTTTCAAGATGGTACACTCAATGGCTTTTGGCAGAAGGCCTCAGATCCTCACCAGTTATTAGCAGGCACCTCAGTTGCTTGCTAACAGAGCCTATCCATAGGCTACTTGACTGTCTTCAGGACATGACACCTAACCTCCCCAGAGTAAGCAATCCCAGATAGAGGAATTCCCAGTATTTTTTGTGACCTAGTTTCTGAAGTACAGCATCAGCACTTCCACATTACTGTATTTGTCTGTAGTCAGCCACTGAAGTCAGTCATACTGAAGATGAGGGGAATTAAGACTCTGCCTTTTGATGCTAGGAACGTCAAGGATACTGTGGATATATTTTAAAACTATCAGGGGACTTCCCTGGTGGTGCAGTGGTTAAGAATCTGCCTGCCAATGCAGGGGACACAGGTTCGAGCCCTGGTCTGGGAAGATCCCACATGCCACGGAGTAACTAAGCTCGTGTGCCGCAACTACTGAGCCTGTGTTGTAGAGCCTGCGAACCACAACTACTGAGCCCGTGAGCCACAGCTACTGAAGCCTGTGCACCTAGAGCCCGTGCTCCACAACAAAGAGAAGCCATCGCAATGAGAAGCCCACGCACCACAATGAAGAGTAGACCCCTCTCACCGCAACTAGAGAAAGCCCGCACGCGGCAACGAAGACCAAACACAGCCAAAAATAAATTAATTAATTAAAAAAAAAACAACTACCAGATAACCGATTCATAGTCTTGATAGCACAGGTATTGACCCAGGGTAATATAGAAGAAAGAGAAGGACGTAACCCGGAAGCTCTCTTCCAACCCATTCCAACGTTTCGTTTCTCCTCCTTCTTGATCTTTTATTCTGTTGTCTCTTTTCCAAGCTTTTTCAATCCAAAGAAGTTCTTAATGATTTTTACTGCAGGTTTGTATACATATAGTTCCTTCTCTCTTTGGTGGTATCTCTAAGTCTTGGTTTAAGAATGGCTGCCAGAAATCCATGTTTATTAACTATCTTGTGTGGAATCGCATTCATTTCTCTATTATAAACATACAAAAATAGTGATACAACTCAATATATTCTTCTTTGTATTATAAATATTTATGACGCTTATCTTCCCTATTATTTCTCCAAATTTTGGATCTGTGAGATTTCCTTTAATAGAGTAGATTTTCAATGACTTTTTCTTGATGAATAATATTTCCTTAAAACAAATATAGTAGATGTTCCATTAATATTTCTTGCATAATAATAATATTTATCCAATGAGCAATTTATCATTTTTTAACCAAGGCTTAATAAATTATTTCCAATGCATTGAATAATTTAGAGCACCTAGAATTTCCCAAATCCAAAGCTCAGAACTTCTACTGAAATCTTAAAGTAATAGAATACATTAATGGCAAGTGGATGAGTCTAGAAATGTCAGGTGGTTGTGATATGTGTGAAGAATATATTAATGGCTGTTCAACCTTGTGAGGGTGTCTTTTTTTAAAATTTGTGTTGTGAATATCTTAGCTGCAATGAGTCAGTGTTAGTTATCGTACTTGAAAAATCATATGTATCTTACTTTTCATTGTTTAAAAATGTCTCTCAATAATGGGTTTTTCCAGATCACTTGCTTTACATTTTTGTCTCTGCTGGGACTAATTTCAGCATATTCAATATACAGAACAGCATTTCTCCAGCTTATACAGTTGGAAGAAAATTAAAATGGAAATGTATGGGTTCATTTTATGTTTAGAACAGATTTAAATGCTCAATAGGAAGCATATTTAGTATTTTATTTCTCATACCTTACATCCTCCAGGTTTTTGATATTACATCCAAATTGTGACACCACTATGTAACTCAATTGTCATTTTTTTTGCAGTAAAGTTCATGAACTGAATACTAGTAAAGCATTTCCTTTCTAGTACACACTCAAGAAGTCTACAAGAAGTATTCCAAAGTTCTGCTTGGTAATAATATTTTATTGTCATTTTTAATGCCAAGTTCATGCACATTTTTTTACTACATTGCCAAATTATATATTCCAGTTCAGTCAGAGATTTAAACATTATATATCCCAGATTGCAATTCACACTGTGCTGCAAACAGCATTATGCCTAGTGCAGCTGTCACAATGGAAGTATTATAAAGTGTTGTACAGATATAACATGGAAACTTAAGCTCTGAGAAATTCACAGAAATTAAGGATGAGCGAGGAGAAAGTTTTACCCTAATGACGTATTTATATATATATATTGCTGATATATATATTTAGAGAGATTTTATATGTATTTGTCAACCTAGTGCATGCTTTATTCATTCATATATTAAATACCAACCATTGACTCCATACTCTTAAATTTTGGGCATACATCAGTGAATAAAATAGTCAAATTCCTCCCCACATGCTGCTTTATATGCTAGTAGAAGGTGACAGACCTTAAATAAATAAACATGTAAATATATAACATGTCAAATACTGATAAATTCTATGAAGGATAATAAAATTGAGCAAGAATGATAGGGATTTCAGGAAATGAGATGGGGAAAGTTTCTTCTTTTACCTGTGATAGGTTGGGAGGCTCTCTCTTATGATGGCATTTTTGAGCAAAGACATGAAGAACTGAGGATTTGAGCTAAGCAGTTATCTGTAGAAAGAATGCTCCAGGTAGAAGTAACAGCAGGTATGCACTCCCTGAGGTGGGAGCGGATATAGCGTGTCCTTGAGGACCAGTGTGGAAAGTAGTGTGGCCGAGGCCAACTGAGTAAAGGGAAGGCAGTAAAAGATGCACCTAGAGAGGTAGCACTGGGTCGGTATTACAGAGGATTTTGTGGGCTATTGTAAGGTCATTGAATTGTTTTACAGATTTATACTTTACAAAAGTTTCAGATTAACAGAACAATTGAGAAGATAATAGAATTCCCATATAACTATCCCTGAATTTCCATTCTTATTAATCTCTACGTTAGTATAGTACATTTATTACAATTGTTGAACAGATATTCATACATTATTCTTAACTAAAACCTATAGTTTATTCAGGTTTTTTTTCAGTTTTTACCTAATATCCTTATTTGTTTATTTGTTTCAGGATTCCACTCAGGAGACCACATTACATTTAGTTGTCTTGTCTCCTTAGATTTCTGTTGTCTATGTGAGTTTCTCAGACTTATTTTCTTTGTTTTTCCAGCTGTATTGAGATATAATTGACATATAACATTGTGTTAAGGTGTACAACGTGATGATTTGACACATGTATATATTATGAAGTGATTACCACGATAATGTTAATTAACACATCCTTCACCCCACATAATTACCTTTTTTGTTGTGGTAGTGAGAACATTTAAGATAATTCTCTTAGCAACTTTCAAGTATACAGTAGAGTATTGTTAACTATGGTCACCATGCTGTACATTAGATCCCCTGAACTTATTCATCTTATAACTAGAAGTTTATATCCTTTGACAACATCTCAGACATCTCTCAGACATTTTTGATGACGCTGAGAGTTTTGAGGACTGTTGGTCAGGAATTTTGTAGCATCAATCTCTATGGAAATTTGTCTGATGTTTTGCTCATGATTAGACTATAGTTATGTGCTTGGGGAGGGAGGCAGGAGAAGTAAAGTACCATTTTCATTGCACCATTAAAGGGAACATAGTATCAGCATGATTAATGCCTGTTGTTGTTGACCTTGATCCCCTGACCTAGGGAGTGCTTGTCAGGATTTTCTACTGTAAAGTTACTCTTATCCGCTTTTTCTTTCTGTACTGTACTCAGGAAGGAAATCACTGTGCATCTCACAGGGAGGAACTTATGTTCTCCCTCCTTGATAATGGAGAGTCTACATAAATCATTTGGAATTCTTCTGCATGGAAGATTTGTCTCTTCTCTCTCATTTATTTGCTTATTTGTAGAATCATTTATATCAGTATGGACTCATGATATGTATATTATACTTTGGATTACAATCCAGTACGACATTAATTGATTTCCTTACTCTGTTTCATTATTGACAATTTGATGCCCTTTGACTTGGCTCTTGTGCCTCTTTGATGTGCTTCTATCAGTGTTGGTATTTTTGAAGTACTTTTGAGCATTTCCTTATTTTCTGGCACTGCAATGTGCTTCAGTTTCATCTTGTATATTTCTGGACACAGTCCTAGAATCAACCATTTATCTGAGGAGCTCTGGTTCATTTTATTCAAAAATAATATTAGAAACCAAGATCTGGATGCTAAATTGTACAAGTCCTACTGAAGTGTCTTTTCCTTTATACCCTCTCAGCAAATTTATCAAAGAAATATATGTGTATATACTAATCCATATATATTTATATTAAAAATATCTGTAATACCCTGTATCTATATTAAGCTAATTGTCTGATGTTTCCAACTCTAATTTATGTCTCCCTGATGTCTCCAACATCAATCCACTATCACAGGAATCATTCTAGCCTCCTACCCTTGATTTTATGTAAATTTCTACTCCAACAAAGAAACGGGGTTCTTCTTTGCTATCCTTTTATTTGCAATCCTTTTAATTTATTTGCTATCCTTTTAATTCATTTTTCAACTCCAGTACAGTAGAAATATTGGAATTTTTAATCAGTACCCCAGTGGGAAGAACTTTATCAGCTAGAATGCAATGCTTTGAGGAAGCCCATTTTGCCTTCAGTCCTACATATGCCCCTTATTTCCAAAGTTACTTAGTTCATCACCCACCCACCCCCACCCCTTTCACTGAGGTTGTTTCATACATTTGTAAATAGAGTGACGTGCTATTGTCACAGTCCACATTGCTTCCTGGGATCCCTCTACTTCCTAAATAATTTTTTTATTTGTGAACCTTAAGATTCATTCCATGCAGTAAACTCTATGCATTTTAACAAACACAATCCCATATTTTCACCATTACAATATCCTACAGAATGGTTTAACTCCCCTGAAAATCTCCTGTTTTTCCCTTATTTATCCCTGTCTTCCTTTCCCCACACTCCAAGCAATCACTGTTTCTATAGTTTTGCCTTTTCTAGAATATCATATAATTGGAATCATATAATATGTAGCCTTTTCTGACTAGCATTTCACTTAACAATATGGATTTGTGGCTTGATCACACATTGCCTTTTATTCCTGGATACTAATCCCATTGTATGAATCTATTGTTGTCTATCTATTCATCTATTGAAACTTATTTTGGTAGTTTCCAGTTTTTTGACAATTATGAATAAAGCTGTTAAATATATCAACCAAGTGTGAAGGAACTGAAATCTTAATATTGAGTCCTTCAATCCATGAACATGAAACGTCTCTTCATTTATTTATTCTTTGATTTCTTTAACCAAAGTTTTGTAGTTTTCCACCTGTGGACATTTCTATCCGATTTATACCTGAATATTTCATCTTGGTGTTATTATAAACAGTATTTTGTTTTTAATATCAAATCCCAATTGCCATTGATGGATAAGAGAGAAATTGACTTTTGTTTATTATCTTGTATTGTATGCAGTGACCTTGCTGCTTATTAGTTCCAGGATGCTTTTTTCTTTTGATTATTTGATTTTTGATTATTTGGGATTTTCTTCCTAGACAGCCATGTCATCTGCAAATAAAGACAGTTTTATTTCTCCCTTTTCATCTGTATACTTTTTCTTTCTTTTTGTCTTATTGCACTAACTAGGACTTTCAGTATGAGATATAATAGGAGAGATTAGAGGTGATATTTTTACCTTTAGTCTATCAATACACTGGATTACATTAATTGCTTTTCAAGATTAAAGCAGTCTTGGGTACATGGAATAAATTCCACTTCATCATGGTATATCATTTTTTTAGTATGTTGTTGGATTTGATTTGCTGATATTCTACTAAGGATTCTTTAATCTATGTTCACGAGAGATACTGGTCTGTAGTTTTCCTTTTTAAAATATATTTATCTGGTTTTGGTATTAGAGTAATGCTGGCTGATTAAAATGAGTTAGGAAGAGTTCCCTCTGCTTTTGTTTTCTGGAAGAGATTGTAAAGTATTAGTTTGATTTCTTCCTTAAATTTTTGGTAGAATTCAATAGAGAAAGTATTTGGATCAGACACTTACTTTTTTGGCAAGTTACTAAATATTGAATTAATCTGTAATAGTATTGTACTTAATCATTTTATCTATTTCTCCTGTGTGAGTTTTGGTAGTTGTGTTTTTAAAGGAATTGACCAATTCATCTAAGTCATCAAATCTGTGGACAAAGAAAGTGTTATAGACTGAATTGTGTCCTGCTTAAAATTCATATGTTGAACTCCAAATCCCTAGTACCTCAAAATGTAAACTTATCTGGAGATAAGGTCTTTAAATAGGTGGTTAAGTTAAAATGAAATCTTTAGGGTGGGTCCTAATCCTGTATGACTGGTGTTCTTATTAGAGGAAAGAAAATATGGACCTACAAGGAGATACCAGTGATACATTTTAAGAAAAGACTATGCGGGGACATTGTGAAAAGGTGGCCATGTGCAAGCTAGGGAGAGAAGCCTCAGAAGAGACCAAATCTGCCAACATCTTAACCTTAGACTTCTAGCCTCCAGAACTATGAGAAAATAAATCTGTTGTTAAGCCGCCCAGTCTGTGGTATTTTGTTATGATAGCTCTAGCAGACTAACACAGAAAGGTTTACAAAATTTATTAGTCTTTTAATGTTCATGGGATCAATAGTGATGATCATACTAGTCCCCATTCAGCCTCTAGCAATTCATCAAAATTAAATTTAACTGCTCCTATCAGTAATCCTCCCGTGGCTTCAGCTCCAAGTAACCTGATCTCAGCTGTGACGTTCTGTGTTCCTCTGTCGCTCTAGAGATTTTAAGGTGGTGGTTTGTCTTGCAACTTCATTTCTATGATGAGTTCACTAAGAGTTACCAACTTTTAGTTTGTTCTGTATTTTCTTGTTGAAAGGATAAGAGTCATGATTTCCAGACTCTTTACATGTTGGAGCTGAAACTGAAACGTTAATTTATTTACGCAGTGGACTGAAATTTCTTTATTCTAACAGGTTTTTTGGTGGAGTCTTTAGAGTTTTCTATACATAATAACATGTCATCTGCAAACAGAGACATTTTTAATTATTCCTTTGTGATTTTGATGCTTTTTTTCTTTTCTTGACTACTTAGTCTGGTAATGATTTCCAGTTCTATGTTGAATAGAAGTGGTAATATTCAATATAATATGTATCATTGTCTTGTTTATTCTTTGATTTCTTTAACCAAAGTTTTGTAGTTTTCCACCTGTGGACATTTCTATCCGATTTATACCTGAATATTTCATCTTGGTGTTATTGTCCATCATTGTCTTGTTCCTGATCTTAGAAGAATAGCTTTCAATTTTCACCAGAGAGAGTATGATGTTAGCTGTGGGTCTGTCATATATGGCTTTTATTATGTGGAAGTAGATTTATTTATAATCCCATTTGCTAAGAATTTTATCATAATATTAGTCGGTATGAATTTCAAATGATACCTGTAGGGTGTTTGCATTTTTCAGTTATGATCATCTGCATGGAAACAGATTGGGTTGTAGAAAAGGAGTTGTACGTGTTAGCACATAATAGATAGTAATTTTATTAATGAATATATTACTGAGTGAATAAAATGATTGTTTTTTGTGATGTGTTAGATTATATTTTGAATTTATTACTCAATTTTCTTTGATTAGTCACTTTATAATGTGATTTATAAGACTGTTTGAAAAAATATTTACCATAGAAATTTTTTCCTGGATTATTTATATGGTTTTTTACTGGTTTAATTAATTTTACTGGTTTAATTAATTTGGAACAATGGATGAAAAAAACATAAACAAGTTTTATTACTGCAGAACTTCTTGGTGATTTTTAGTAAGGTAGAAAATGTGAATTTCCGAAAGAGATCTATTTTGCTGGATTTTTCACAGTTATATGACCAACGAATTCTTCATTCAGAAATAGTTTTGGAGTCATTTAGCACAAAGAACTCTGGTCAGAAGGGTTGGGTGTGAGGCCACTGCATGCGGCCCCCTCTGAGCAAGTTAAATCAGACTAAGCACCAAGAAAAGGAAAAAAGTGTCCTTCGTCAGGAGGGAAGCATCGTCCTTGAGGACATGAGTCCTTGAATCTGGCATCAGAGTCATTTTGGAGAATTGGTTAAAAACACTGCCCCATTTCCTCTGGACTCAGAGACTTTCAAGATGGCAGAGGAGTAAGATGTGGAGAGCACCTTCCTCCCCACAAATACATCAGAAATACATGTACATGTGGCACAACTCCTACAGAACACCTACTGAATGCTGGCAGAAGACCTCAGATTTCCCAAAAGGCAAGAAACTCCCCATGTACCTGGGTAGGGCAAAGGAAAAAACAGAGACAAAAGAATAGGGACAGGACCTACACCTCTGGGAGAGGTGAGAGCACACAGCAGTGAGAGGCCCACGTACCGCAAAAACAAAACAAACAAACAAAAAAACTATATGGTCCAGATGGATTAAAGCCAACTGTGAAAAGCAAAATTTAAAAATTTTAAAGTTTGCATAGAATACATTAAAATCTCAATGCAGGAAATGGTTTCTTAAATAAAACATTAATAATGTAACTATGAAGAATAATTTTGAAAGATTCAATTAAAATACTTTTAAAGTGACTGTATGTAAAAGGACTGTATCTCCTTCAAACGGGGTGGCAATATTTGGAACATGTATAACAGACAGATATTAAGATGATCTAATCTATCTATCTACCTATCTGTCTATCTAAATCTGTCTCTATCTAAAGAACTACAAAGTGTTAAGGGGAAAAGCATGAACCTCTGAGAAAATGCATAGAATCTGTGGACAGTTATTGATGGAAACACAAGTGGATCATGGTGCTCATCCTCTATGGTAGAAACTGCCAGTTGTGGACCCATTTCTCCCCTACGTCAGTTCTCCCCTCTGTACTGCCCCTAATGGCAAACACAAGGTCAGAGCCTCAGAAGAGTCATGAATATTCATCTGAAAGCCCCAGCCATTCTTGTATCATGCACAGTCATGAGACTGAGGCATCCTGACAGAGATGTGAGTGGAAGTAACATGTTCAAATTATGGGTCAACTCCTTGAAATAAAGGCTCCCTGTCTTTTTTACTTTTATTCCTTTTCCTCAAACTGGAATTCAGATGGTATGCTGGAGATTAGCTTTCAACTAAGGCTGAGAGAAAGCCCTAAGAAATGGTAAGGTCACAAGGTAAAAAGAGCCTGGATCCATGTATGACCTCAGGAAACAAACCAACCTTCTTTCCATGGGCTAGCCACCTATCAAGTTTTGGCAGAAGGCATTAATGCCCAGCTTGTTTGAGCCATTGGATACTTTTGTTATAGCACCGTCCTGTAATTAATAATCAGAATTGGAAGTGAACTAAAAGATTTTGGCACATTTTATGCTGTCATGAGAAATCACTTTCACTGAAATAACAGGGGAGCTGGACAAGATACCTACAAAGCCTGCAAATAAAAGTCTCAATATTGATATTTCTTTTCAATTCCTACCTGCTTTAACAAGGTAGTACAAACCAGATTAACAAACCAGGGCAGAGAAGGAGGGAATACCACTCTACTAAATAGGCTTTCTTTGTCGGCAGCTGCAATCTAAATTAACTGAGAATCCACTAACATGGAGTCTTGCAGGGTTATAAAAGCCAACTGCTTCTGTCCACTGAGCAGCTGTTGATAAGATTATGGAGGCTACACATCAATGTGCTTGGACATAAAGTGGTAACCAGCCCAGCTGCAAGATCAGATTATGTATGCTGTCTGTTCACGCATCCTGTTATTTCACATGGCCTTGAGGTAGCTGCCATTAAAATTAGTATAGATGTCAGTAAATAATAGTCATCCAGGCTTAAGAACTAGTCTGGGTAGATGTCTGATTGTACTGTAATTTCTTTCACAAGGAACTGAATGGAAGCAATTAAATCAGAAACCTCCTGAGTTTTTGAGGAAACTGTTTGGCCCAGGAAAACTTTAGCTTCAAAGCCTGTGATTGGGACTTCCCTGGTGGTCCCCTTCGCCTTCCAATGCAGGAGGTGTGGGTTCAATCTCTGGTTGGGGAGCTAAGATCCCACATGCCTCGAGGCCAAAAAACCAAAATGTAAAACAGAAACATTGTTGTAACAAATTCAATAAATGATTTTAAAAATGGTCCATATCAAAAAAAAAAAAAAAAAAAAAAAAAAAAAAAAGCCTGTGATTGTTCAGGCAAACCTAACTCTGAAAACCTGAACTAATAGGGGATTGGCTATTAAAATTCCACCACACCAAGGAAGGTGTGATCTCCACTGATGGAGCATATCTGTTACAGAGTAGAACCAGGTTCCTTTAAAGAAATTACTCCAACATGGAGAAAGGGGGGATTCATAATATCCACCCAGGAGACTTTATAAGTGACCAGTGACTATGTTCCCCCTCCTCCCTTTTCACACTTGAGTTTCTTTTGCAGTTACCTTATACTTGAAGGGAGGAAGGTGGTGGTTAGGGGTGAATATCTTTGTTAATGTATTGGTCACCAAGTCACGAGGATTTATATCTAAACCTTGGGCTAAAGTATATCATAAAAAGATCAACATAATTAAAGTGGAGTAAATTAGGTAGAGGGTAATGGCAAACAAGAGCATAATAAGGTAAGGGGTGTCTGATGCCAATCACAGAAGGCCCCACTGTCAGCTGCTTGGCATATAAATTCTGAAAAGCTGGGAAGAAATTAATGAATACTGAAAGAGTTGAAAGCTCCAAAATTCTCCTGTAAATGTTCAGGTGTTTAGAAGCAATACCAATCTTGCTATGCCGGTTATGGCTACTTTAAGCTGAACATAGCTTCCACTTTCATAGCTGTCTTACTGCAGTAGATACTAAGTTTCAGGTCTGTATGTCATTGTTGTGTAGTGAGCTGTATATCACATGTAGAGTTGGAGGACCAGGGTGCCAGTGCCAATTCTGTCACTTGCTAATGCATGAATGAACTCAGGCAAGTTAATCTTCTAAACTAAGTTGCTTCATCAAAACTGTTGGATAATAATACTAACTATCCTCTCAGATTGGTTGTAAGGATTAATTCATCTAAAATCTTTCTCAGAGCTCTGCTATGAAAAACATTAGTTGCTAGAGATCCCCTTTGGAAAAAGTATTGCATATCCTTAGTCCTACTTGGCAGTTCATAGTGGATATTTGCCTAAAAATAAGCTTTACAAATTCCTACTCAATATAAACATGTTTGAATTTATTGACGAACTTTTTTGAAAAGTTGAATACACATGAGCCCTCAGTGAATAATTTGTTGAATATGTGAGTGAATAAATGCTTCATTTTCATGGCTCATTGAGACCGCTGTTGTCTGCTGATTCATAAACACCATTCTAAAAACCTGTTGATAAGTTTGAGTTTATTGTTTGCCCCACGGGGACACCAACACCCTGACACGGTCTTAGTAACCTGTAGGAGCATGAAAGCCAAATATACACACGTCACTGTCACTGAATCTTAGAATGGTAATCAGACTGTAACATCTCACCTTTTCATTCCTCTCATCCTGCATATATATATACTTTGTATTATGAAACTGTTGAAAAATTCAGCAACCTATCTCTTGATTTCCTATTATACTAATTTTTGCAACTCTCCATTCTAGGAAATACATGCATGGGGAAAAATTGTGATTCTAATTGTGCAGGAGTAATACACTTAATTCATTATTCTTTCTCTTATTTTTCAATCTTTTATAATATTTGACCATTTTCTAAAATAAAAAAACAAAATAAAGCATTAATATAAAGTTTGAAGATTATATTATATAGCAATTGTATTACAGAACTCAGGGAATAATTTTGGTATTTTCCCTATCAATTTTCCCAAGGCCTGGTTATTATATAGCAATTGTATTACAGAACTCAGAGAATAATTTTGGTATTTTCCCTATCAATTTTTCCAAGGCCTGGTTATTTTATATTGCAGAAAAAAGTGTAAGTGCAATATCCCTGCAACTGACTAAAGAAAATAACAGTACATTTTAATTTTGCAGCATCATAGAGTGTGTCACACATTTAATCTTATATTTCTAAAGGCAGATGGTTTAGCGGCTTTAGTTGAAACGCTTCAGGCTCTGGTGACTTGTCCACTCTATACTTACCCCAAGGATAAGATTTTGAGCCACTGTATCAATCATCCCCCGACATGTTTTCTTCACTCTCACATGTCCAATTTACTTTATGAGTTTATTGTTGAAAACCCTTTTATCACACCTTCTTCAGAAAAAGCTTCTAGAACAACTTTCAAAATTTTTGATGCATTTGTTACTTTTTGTTAAGTCACTCTATATGCACATAAATGATGTTGAAAAGGCTGTCTCTCTTACTGTTGAAAACTGAAATGCCAAGGTCAAGGTGGGCTCTACTTAGGCCGAGGTGTATTGGCACTTGTTGTCACTCTCCAGTATATTTCTCTCCAGGAGGTGTGCAGGATACTTCTGTAGAATTCTCTTCATAAGGCTTTACAGAAACCGAGCTTTGTCATTAGCTGGGGTACACTGAAGTTGTAGAACAAAATCAATACCTAGGATTAACATATGTCAATGATTGTGACTGCTACATGCCTTGGATTTGGTGCAAATCAGGATTTGTGTGTTTACTTTGCCTTTTTGGAAGATTTCTTATTTTACTTTTCTCTCAAGCAAAACTGTAGTAAAATATTCCAACTCTTTCTCACTTCAGGCAATAAATATTTTAGAATTAGAAAAATATAACATTCCATTATTTAACAATAAATTATCCAAGCCACCTGTAGTACTTAAAGCAGAATTTTGGTGCCATTTCTTGAAAAAAAAAAACCAAAAACCTGTATGCTTTAAATTTCACAACTGATACTATAAAAAATGACACCATAACATGAGAGCACCACAGTTACTACATGAAGAGATAACAATTCATTGATTGGCGGCTAGTCAATGGCAATATTTATTAAGGAGAAAGAAAATAATTTAAAAACACAAGCAACTAAACATTATTTGACATTTTAATATCCTTAAATTATTTGAAAAATATCTAAATTTAATTTCTTACACTGGAGATTCAAGGCACACAAGTTCCAGACTTCTTGTAAACATCTGAGATTTAAGAAATCCAATCATTCGGTAAAATATAATAGCATAAATTAATGATTATAACATTTAGATATGGTATATTTAATAATTAAAAATAGAATAAATTGAATAGAAATTAAGTCTAAAATATAATAGAAATAAAATTATTATTTTAAGATTTATTAAATGAAATATAAGGTATTAAGATATACCTTAAATGATAATGTAAGGTATTGAAATAAGGTAATGAGCTTCCTTAAATGAAAAATAAATTGAATCTGTAATTGAGGTGGCATAATTTATTCTAACATACACAATCATCAGTGAAGGATAGAGTTTTAAATAGTTGTTGATCAGATTGCTAAATCCAAAGTGAAACGAAGCATTTCACAGTCATTCAGGAAGTAATACCATAGACATGAGAGAAAAAAACAATCTAAATATTGAAATGAACAAATAGGTTGGACACCAAACTTACAAGGCAAGATTTAGAAAAGAATTGAGTTTTGAGGCAAAATAGTGTGACCTCAGAATCCTTTTTGAAGGTAAATTACCTTTGAGTAGGGAGACAAATGATATTATAAAAACTCTCAGGGATCTGGATGTGTTTTATCTATGGAATTTCCTGTAGTACAGGATTTGTGTTTACTTATTATGCATTATAATATTGAAATATGGTTTATGTCTTGTATGTAGTTTGAAAAGGGTATTTTTAACCATTTACCACAGTATCTTCTACTAGATTATCTTTAATTCCTAAAGAATTAATTTATTTTTCTTTAGTGCCCAGAAGAAATGACCCAGCTCTCATTCCACAGACTGTGACATCTACACCATTACTGTCCTCAAGATTCCCAAAATTAGTTGTTGGGGAAAATTATTATATAAATGAATTCTCAGAGTCATGATTTTTCCAAATACTGGGAGGAGAGGCTCTTACCACAGAAAAAAAATTAATGTAGTCAACATTTTTTCCTGGCATATGGAAAAGGCAAAATTTCAAATTTGGCTAGGGAAAAAGAGATCATCTTTCAAACTTACATTAACATGAGAGGACCAAAAGAAACCCTTGAGGCTCTTAGGTGGCCTAATTGTATTTACTGGACAGGTAGGGGTTTGAAAGCATTCTAATTATACAAAGTTTTCCATTGATGTCCTTCTTATTTACCTTTTCCTGTGATTTAGTAGGAGAATCTGTGCCTGTCAGTATGAATTCAAATTCTGACTATACTCTCAGAACAACCTAAATTAAGTGTTAGTATATAATTATATATAACATATAATTATACAATATTAATATTGCATAATTAATATTATAAATGAATATACCAAGTATGCTATATTTATATAAAAAGAGACATTTTAGAAACCTTTTTTTTAGTCTGAATCATATTACCCAATGCACACATCAGATACTCAAGATTATTATCTATTTTTTAAATGCAATTAAATTTTTTAAATCCTATTGAAATATGATACAAATCTAGGAAAAGGTTAAATGAGACTTGATCCCTATCAAGCTTAACTCAGTAAAGCTTCATATATATATATGAGAGAGAGAGAGAGAGAGGGAGGGAGGGAGAGAGAGAGATTTATTATAGGAATAGGCTCCACCGTTATGGAAACCACAAAGTCCTGCTATCTGCAAGCTGGAGATCAGGGGAGCTAGTTATAATTCAGTCTGTGTCTGAAGGCTGGAGAACCAGGGGAACTGATGGTGTGGCTCCCAGTCTGAGGCCTAAGGCCTGAGAAGTGGGGAGAGGTGGTCCCATAGTCCAGAGGTCCAAGAGCCAGGAGCTCTGATGTCTGATGGCAGAAGATGGACGTTCTAGCTCAAAAAGAGAGGGAGGTGGAAAGAGAGAGAGAGAGAAATGGCTCTTTCTTCACTTTTTTGTTCTTGATGGATTGGGTGGTGTCCACCCACATTAATGAGAGTGATTGTTGCTATTCAATCTACTGAATCAAATGCTAATCTTTTCCAGAATCACTCTCATAGACACACCCAGAAATTATGTTTTATTAGCCATCTGGGCATTTCTTGGCTCAATCAAGTTGACAGATAAAATTATCACAAGGGTATATTTGTTGTGGAAATAATTAGGAAATTCTAGGGGAAAAGTAAGAGGTAGTACTTGAGTAATTATATTACTCAAATGACTATACATACTTAAAAGATCTACTGATCATGGCATTAGGATACTATTTTTTTAACTCTTTTTTTTTTAGGTAAAGGGAGGGCAGATTTTTTTCATGCTCATAATAGTTACATCTAGGTAAATTTAAACTGAAAACAGCGTTTTAATATTGTATCTTCAATAAGCTAAATGGCTTGCTAAGATAGTTTGTAGTCAAATTATAACTCTGGTCACTAGCATGTTTTGATTCATATAAGCTTTTTTGTTTATTTTGTTAAGAGTATTCCTAAAACTTTCCTATGCATTTAGACTCATATTAAGTGTTATCAAACAGTTACTTTTTTTTCTTTTTTCCTATAATGGCAGGTCTGTTTGCTTTGTTATCAGAATAGTCACTCTTTTGGTTTCTTTTAACCACAGATTTAGGAGTTGGATCCTTACTATGAAAGTATCTTTGTTTAATTTCCTCATGGAACATCTCGGGAAACCGTATGTAAAATGACTTGTCTAAATCCACATTTTGGCCAATGCCAGATGCCAGGTTTCCTACCTATTCCGAATCATGCTCTGTCAAATCACTCTTAGTTCCTTGCTTAGGATTCCAATGTCAATGAAATTTAACCCTATGAGAGCTGTACGATGACTGTAGCTCCCTCACAACCACAGGTCTCAAAAGGAAAAGAGGCATGGGGATAAAAGTCTTCCTCCTCTTGTATTTCCTTTTTTTTTTTTAATGACAAGCATTTATTACCCCCTGAAGCACAAAGCATTCCTGACCTTATATCCTATTGGCTAGAACATGCTTAACTAGATATCTGTAGTTATAAGACAGGCTCAGAAACTTATCAATATGACAATGGGATGATAGTGTCATGATTGACTTAAAAAATCATGATTCATGCCTGAGGCTATGCACTAAGAAAAGTCAGAATTCTGACAGCAAACAAGGAAGGAAAAATAACTTGAGAGACAGCAAAGAACATCTCCTGTACACACTTATTTTTCTTAAAATCCCATAACCAAATATCAAATCTATTTGTACAAGCTTTGTTCACCTAGAAAATGAGTTAGGAATAAATTATTGTTGTAACTGATGACCTTTCTCTGTAAATCACATGTTCAAATCACATCCAATGTAATATTTAAAATTAAAATGTTTAAATATTACCTGAATAACGTTGAAAATGTTGTTAGTATTATGTTGCTAAACATAATTCATACTAAGTTATGGAAACTATGGCTAGTGGAAAATCTGTTGAATCAAGGCAATTTCCACTTGTGAGGATAGACCCATGATTTCTGGGATTGGTATTTTCAAGCCCTCACCTTTTGCAAGTGATGTATATATTGCATTGCAAATTTGATCAATGAATCCTTTAGTTATGTACAATTAAATTGCAAACACATACATGGCTAATACTGATATAGCAGTTTAACTCAATGATAATTAGATTTATCTGTCAACTGAAAGACACACAAACATGTACTTTTCTGTCCTCCTCTAGGGAAAAATAAATGTTTCATGTCAAAATGCCAACATTTATTAAACTTAATGAAAACCCTGAAAATGGTTGTATGCTTTTAAAGAAATTACTCTTCCTTTAAGTGCTTCAGGTGGTCATGATGCATATTAAAAAGATCATTATTAGCATTATAAATTTATATGATATATTTCTAAGTATGCATTTAATTATATAGGTTCAAGGACAATTTGGGGTTCCATATAATCTGTGGATTATAGGGGCAATAAATAGATTGCCTCCATAGACAAGGTGACATTTTAGCCAATGAGGGATTGGATGGTGACAGGACATTTCTGCCTTCTGTTAAGATCAAAGTGACAACTATGTCCTTGCAACTGGATTTACAGACTGTAGGTAGGTGGTGATCCCTAACATCTATGCATTATTTACACTGAAAAGTGCTTGTAGATAGATGGTAAGATGACTCTGCTTGTTGATAAATGTTGCTGCGTCTGAATTTTCTTGGCATTTCCTTAAAGTAATTTTACACTTTATTCTTTCAAATTAACTTATAATTATAGAAAACACAGTACTATTCCAAGTAACAAAGCATCTTGTGCAGTTTCTTGACATATTTATTCTTTACCACAGGCCTATATAGTTCTTAAATAAATTTGATAAGAACCTAGTAATTAGAATCAGAGAAACTAGATACACATTCACACTCTAGCATTTTACAGCTCTGAAAGTTGGGAAGTTTAACTTCTTGTAAACTCCCTTTTTTAAATATATAACTTTATTTAGTCTATTTATTTTGGGCTGCGTTGTGTCTTCTTTGCTGCCCGCGGGCTTTCTCTAGTTGCGGAGAGCGGAGGGCTACTCTTCATTGTGATGCATGGGCTTCTTACTGCAGTGGCTTCTCTTGTTGTGGAGCACAGGCTCTAGAACGCAGGCTCAGTAGTTGTGGCGCACCGGCTTAGTTGCTCCATGGCATGTGGGATCTTCCCGGACCAGGGCTCGAACCCGTGTCCCCTTCATTGGCAGGCAGATTCTTAACCACTGTGCCACCAAGGAAGTCCCTAAACTCACTTTTTTAGAATGTGGTTAATGCACAAAACAAAAAATTTACTATCTTAATCATTTTTAAGTGTTCAGGTTAGTGGCATTTAAGTACATTCAGGTTGTTGAACAACTATCACAGCCATTCTTCTCCAGACACTTTTATTTTTCCTTGTATAATTGAATTTTTGTACCTGTTGGATGGCAACTCCCCATTTCTTTATCTCTGCCACACCTGACAACAACCATTTTACCCATTTCTAATAGTTTGACTATTTTAGATACCTCATATAAGTGGAATCACTCCATATCTGTCTTTCTGTGACTGGATTATATCACTTATCATAATGCCCTCCAGTTTGACCCATGTTGTCACAAATGGCAGAATCTTCTTTTGTAAAGCTGAATACTATTGCCTTGTATGTACATGGCACATTGCCTTTATCCATTGATTCATTGATGGACATTTGGCTTGTTTCCATGTCTTGGCAATTGTGAATAATACTGCTGGAATTGTGCAGGTATCTATTCAAGATCCTGATTTCAATTCTTTTCGATATATTTACCCAGAAGTAGGATTGCTGGATCATATGATACTATTTTTAATTTTTTGAGAAATCTCTGTAGGTTCTTCACCATTTTACATTCTCACCAATAAATGTACAAGAGTTCCAATTTCTGCACATCCTCACCAACACTTGTTTTTTTTTTTTTCTTCCTGACTTTTTGATAATAACCATTCTAACTGCTGTGAGGTCATATGTCATTATAGTTTTGATTTTCATTTCCTTTATGATTAGTGATGTTGAGCATCTTTTCATGCACCTGTTGATAATTTGTATGTCTTCTTTGGAAAAATATCTATTCAAATCATTGACCCATTTTTAAATTGAGTTATTTGTATTTTTGCTATTAAATTGTAGTAGTTCCTTATATATTTTGGATATTAGCCCCTTTATCATATATATAATTTGCAAATATTTTCTCTCATTCCTAGGTTGCCTTTTCACTGTGTTTATTGTTTCCTTTGCTTTGCAGAAGCTTTTTAGTTTGATGTATCCCCACATCTCTATTTTTACTTTCGTTGCTTATGCTTTTATTAAAAGAAGGACATCCAAAATTTCATGCATAGCCTGGAATTGTCACTCAGTTGTCTCTGGCAACAACTGAAAGAGTTCAGGCACTGTAAAAATATACCACAGCTATAGGCTAAGCCTCAGTCAATAGAGTATGTCGTTGTGTCTTTAGCAATAGAATTTTGTTGATCAATTTTAATTATGATGTCTTAGACCTCCCCACACCCTTTATATTTCTCTGTTTCTTCTTCTTTTGTAATCACTAAGCACCATAATTTTATGAGGTCTCTTTTGCTTTATGGATTCAGTTACCTCATAATGTTTCATTGTTCATAACTGTCTTTTGTGTATAGCCTTTCCTGCTGCTGCCATCTTATGACATATTTCAGATCATCTTTTCAGTCTAAAATGTCCCTATAAACTGGTAATGACTTTCATTACGAAGTTCAAATTATGCAGAGAAGAACTGAGATATTTAGTACCATTTCTGTTTGTTTGGAAATCTCCCTGTCTAATTAAGTCACATGGTGTTGAGTAGGCATTAAGTTGCCTTTGTGCAGAGCATAGCCATTTAGGACGGTTACTCTTAACTAGGGATTATATGTATGGTATTAACCTTGATTTATCTTTACTATAGATTTATGCTTCTTGGTTTTCTCTGGGTTATTCTAGAATGGATGAATGCATGGTTGCCAGAGACAGTTTTTCTCTTTCCTGTTGTTATATTATTGATACCACTATCTGTGTTAGTTTGCTAGGCCTGCCATAACAAAGTACTGTAGACTAGGTGGCATAAACCACAGAAGTTTATTTTCTCACAGTTAAGAAAGCTAGAAGTCCGAGATCAAGGTTGCAGCAGAGTTTCATTCTGAGGTCTCTCTCCTTGGCTTGTAGATGGCTGTCTTCTCTCTGTGTCCCCACATGGTCGTTCCTCTGTGCACATACGTACCTGTGTCCATGTTTCCTGTTCTTATGAGGACACCAGTCATGACCCTCATTAACCTTAATTACCTCTTTAAAAGTTCTGTCTCCAATTTCATCAATCTGAGGTAGTAGGGGTTAAGACTTCAATATATGAATTTGGGAGGAACAAAATTCAGCCCACAACATAATCCATATCAAGTTTTAAAGTAAATATAAAATAATTTTATGTGTTATACAGTTGGAAGTAATCCCAAAGAATAACTTATAAAAAGGGGAGTGATATTAGGGCAATTTAGAAAACTGTTCATAACTTTCTTAAGGGAAGAACAACTGCCTTGAAAGGAAAAAAATGACTTTGAACACTTACTCCACATTGTTCCTAAATTTGTTTTGGACTCTGACAAATACTGATAGCTTTGTGTATACTAATAAAGTGTAATTAACACTGAATTTGGAGACAATGATAATGAGATTTCAGCAGTAAAAAAGACACAAGAGACTTGGGGAAATAGTGTTCTCTAATTCACTAAAAACTGAATTAAATACTTCCCTCGGGATTAGGGTTCCCCACTGTGTACCTTATGCATAAAAATAAAATTTTGGAAAGCAGCCTGCAGCACATTGGGACCTATGCAGTATTAGGAGATCTTAGATAATTAATGAAAAACAAACACAGGCATAAGGATGCATCATAGATATAGTCTTATGCTAACATTCTGTGCCACTGAGTTCATAAAGATTACGGGTATGCATGATTCCACAAGGCCTCCATTGTAGTTACTTTTCCTCAATGTAAAATAAAAATGCCCTTCGCATTTTTAATTTTGTAAAACAAAAGTGATCTAAAACAATCTGTGAATAAAATAGCATCAGATTATTCTTTATCTGTATTCATGATAACTGAGCTGAAATCCACAGTTAGTTCCAAATCAAGTGCCGTTCCATCCTTCCCAAATCTAGGGCCTCTAATTATACTAATCCTTTTGTGACATTCTGAATGTACAACTTCCATCTCTGCTGTGAATATTTTCACAGCAATTATCCTAGATTCTGCTTAATTTCACTCCGTGTTCACTTTCAGGGTGAGGCATTGCTTTTCTTTCCACATCCCATGTTACCTTTCCATCTGATCATAGAATTTTGCTTTTTTTACTGCAACCATGTATCCTTTAAAAAATGAAGGCTTTTGCGGTAGATTGCATTAGTGGTCACAACTATTTGCCGTTCTATGTCCGCATCATAGATGGAGTCTACTTCTCTTTCCCTTGTCTTTAAGCTAAGCCATGGGACTTGCCTTGGCCAGTGATAAATGTGCAGAAGTGACAATGTGCCATTCTGATCCTAGGCTTTGGGAAACCTCATTTATTTTTTTTTTTTTTTTTGCATTTCCCATCTAGAGTCACTGCCCCAGGAGGATGAGAGGAATATGGGGCCAAACTGGTCCCAGCTTCTGAAGCCTGAAACAGAGTGGCCTGCAGACCTGCAGTGAGAAGCATTAACTGTCGGGCTAAGCTCATCTCAGATCAACCAAAGGTGAGATACTTTAGATATTAGGCAACAAGTGATTGCTGCTTGGCGGTGGCTTGCTATGCAGCAACAGCTAACTGATACAGGTTGTGTTACGGCCTGAATTGTCCCAAAATTCATATGTTGAAGTTATACACTTTACCTCACAATCTGACTGTATTTGGATGTAGGACCTTTAAAGAGGTAATTAATGTAAAATGAGATCATTGAGGTGGACCCTCACCTGACATAACTGGTATCTTTATAAGACAAAGAATTGATCAGGACACAGACAAAAACAGAAGGAGGGCCATATAAACATAAGAAGATGGCTATCTACTAGCCAAAGAGAGAAGCTTCAGAATGAAACCAACCCTCCCAATACCCTGATTTGAACTTCTACCCTCCAAGACTATGAGAAAATAAATTTCTGTTATTTACATCCCCCATCTGTTGTACGTTGTTATGGTAGTCCTAGGAAGCTAATACAGGTGATGTTCACTCTCTTTACCTCCTTAGATATTTTGTATAATGAACACCTAGCTTCTATATGTGATCCTACCTGAAAGTTAGGCTACAGGGCTAATGTCCTGCTCCCCCAGTATTGATGAAATATATCTAAGGAAACTACACTATGACCTTAGTGGATAACTTTGGTAACCACTAGCCACATTTGGTTAGGTAAATATACATTTAAATTAATTAACATTGAACAAAATTAGAACTTCAGTTAGTCACAGTAGCCCTATTTCGATTACTTAATAGTCAAATATGGCTATTAGCTAATATATTGAAGAACACAAATTTATAGACATTTCTATCTTTAGGAAACTTTTATTGGCAAGCCTGGGCTAGAGAATCAATAGGCATTCAAGTACACTTAAATTATTATTCTTAGATTTTGGGGCAGGGGGGAAGGGGAGAAGGAAAGATTTTTTACTTGCAGCAAGGAAGAACACAGGAGATCTTTTCCCAAAGCAGTGTCTCCCTGAACAGGAAAGTTGGGGAAGTTTTAAACTAAGGGTACATGCATATACACAAGGGGGCCTGAGGAGAGGAGATTTTGGCATAGAATTGGGGCAAAAGTCAGCAGAATCCAAGCTTTAGTTGATTGAAGTCAGGAGGGTCCACATCTTCATTCCATCCTCCACCTGGGCAGGGGCCTTAGTTCCTGGCGTCATGACTTACTGAAGCTCAGGTTCTATGTTTCATAGAAGAAAGAATTCAGAGAGACAAAGTGACAGGTAAAAAGTGGGTTTATTTAGAGAGGTACACATTCCATAGACAGAATGTGGTCCATCTCAAAAGGCAAGAGCACCCTGGGAGAAACACACTCCACAGGCATAATATGGGCCGTCTCAGAAAGTGGGAGGCTATTCTTCGAGTCTTGATGGCCATGTGAGTGATTCATCTTGGAACTGGATCATACAATCCCACTTGAGACCTTCTACCTATTGCTCAACCATAACTTTAATACCCATGTGAGACAAGACACAATCTTGAGCATTTTAGCCCCAGCACACATCACATGGAGAAAAGGTAAGCTGCCCTGAGATGTCCTGTCCAAGTTCCTGATTCATGGAACAGGGAACAAATGAAACAGTTCTTTTATTAATCCACTAAGTTTTTGGTTACTGTGTTATAAAAGAATAGATGACCAAAACATTCTGACTAGATTCTAATAATATTAAATCATATATTATTTAGATTAAAAGGACCAAATTAAGTAAGAAAACCAGTGAATAAAATTTCTCAGGAAAGTCAAGAACTTTGCAAGGCCACACTAATAAAGAAGGATCAATGGTTTTCAATTATTTTTTTCTTAATTCTTCTGTTTTATTCCCTTCTGAAAGGATTCAGAAGGTAATATTTTCTGCTTGGAAAAAAAGAAGCTTCTATTGGAATAAAATTATAGATCCATTAGCTTTTATTTCAGTCCATCTAAGATGTATACTAGTGTCCTTCTGGATAAACTAAGCTGAGCTATTCTAATAGGACAAGCCTTAGACACAACTATTCTACTATAGACCAGTATTATATTCTTTATCACCTTAAAAAATCTGTTAAGAACAGCTACAGTTGTTTGCAGCTTTTAAATATATAACTTTTTTGCTTTGTTATTTTTCTTCTTAAACTTAGATTAATAATTCAGATCATCTTTTGAAAGTATAGGACCTATGTTATGGAACTTAAAAAGATACATGTATTCTATATTTTGAAGATAATTGCCTACACTCTGAAATCAACTGTTACATAATTAGAATACTATCAACTAATGTAAGCATATGGCAGAGTCTCTCAGATTGAGAACCAGAATATACATTAATGAAGCTTCATTGTGGATTCCAGTATACATCTAGGGTTGAGAGTCACTGCTCTAGATATCATAAAGCCTATCCTTATTCCAAGCCATATTAAGATATGCTTATGTCTATAGTAATTCTCATTTGTACCTCACAAAATTGGTTGACTATAAACATCAATATATCAATAATAATATTAGCATCCATTAAAATATCTAGTACTGATAAGCACGTAATACATAGCAGTAATTCTGGAGAAAAAAATAGATATTTCCTTGCATTTAAGAAGCTTACAGTCTAGCGGATAAAAGGGAGGAAATCAATTTTCTAAACAAATGTAATACAGTAGATACTAGTATAAATTTATATGAATAATTAAAGAGGGGAAAACTTATTTTTTAGGGATTGTAATAACATAAGAAATTGGCAAGGAATAAGACAAGAGATGTCTGATATTTAAAATAATGCATAGAAAATTAAAGGGAGAAGTCGATAAGGTATTAAATTTTAATTGTGAAGAAAAATATGGATTTTATACTGTAATCATTAAGAATTTTATTGTCATAGAATTAATGCATGCATGAAGTGTAAAAATGTCATGATAGAAACCAAAAAAACACCTGCTTTTGCCATTATATTACTTTGATTTCAAATTAAAGTACATATATAGTACATATATATAAACAGATAAATATTGATACATATAGAGATGCACACAGAGATATAAATATTGTGGTAGATCCATTGCATGAATAATCCCATCTTTTCCTGCTTCCAAGTATCCATACCATTTGATATTTCCCTTCTACACTGATTCTGGGCTTGATGAGTGAATTTCTTTGACCAGGCAAAAGATTGAGAAATCACTTTTGTGCTTTCACTTTCTCTTTTGCTCTTCTCACCACCATGACAACATGCTGGGAGTGGATTGCTGAAGGCATGTGAATAACATGCGGAGTCATCCCAGCTAGGTAATCCTACATTAGCAAGCCATGCCCAATAGCTAACTTCTTGCAAATGCTTGAGTGAGCCCAGTCCCTGTCATTGCAACCTCACACTGCACTGCAGGCTCAGGCATAAACACAAATTTTGTTGTTGTAAAGCACTAAGTGATTTGAAAGCACTAGGTAGTTTGTAATGTGGTGTTCCTGCAGCGATAGATAAATGAGCCCAGAAGTGAGAGAAGAAGTTCACTAAAAAATGAGTTGACAGAATAGTGTGCTAGGGAAGAAGAATAATTTTGGGGGAAGATTCTGACTTTCATAAGAGAAAAAACGTGATGTGCCTTAGGAAAGAAGCCTTAGGTGGATCATATTAACAGTCTTTTGGTATTGGGAGAGAGTCATGGCTTTAATGTTTAGTTCACTTTAATTTAGGGTTTGGATAAAGCCATTTTTGTTCCCAGGAATATAACGGCCTGTTAACCGCTTGAATCCCAAGTTTTTAGTATTGTACTTACCCTGATTCCATTTGCTATCAACATTTCAAACATAACAGGAACCAAAAATCTAAGTAAAAGAGTTATATTTCTCTTAGAAGACCACCATTCTCTGCTTTTGGACCATCAAGTGTAGGAGAAGTAATTATTTATAAGGTCTTTCAGAGGCAACAGCTGTCCTCAATGAATATTTGAAGTTCTAATTTGAATTTCCCAAACCTCATACAAGTAGGCTTGGGAAGCTACATAAAACATTGACGGAAACTGAATTTTCAACTAGCATAGAAATTATTCTCCGTTATTCCTTGTGATGAAGATACTGATGATCTAGAAAATCAATCAAAGTATTCTTCCAATAACATAACTTACTTAACAATAACCATTCTTATTATACCTTTATTAAACTATTGTTTACTTATTCTTACATGTTTAGGCATTATGGTAGTTACTGGAAATACAGTGATGAGCATAATCAAACAGTGAAGAATAATTACTGTGACCAGGTTAACTTCATGTATATTATCCCTTTTGACAATCACACAATCAAAATGGGGTTGTAAAGTCATTAAAAATGAAAATATAATTTTTAGATTTAGGGAACAAAGACAGTGTAACTCTTGCCAGACAATCTTAGACATAAATTGTAGCAGTATTTTTTTGGGTCTGTCTCCTAAGACAAAAGAAATCAAAGCAAAAATAAACAAATAGGACCTAATTATATATAGACGCTTTTGCACAGCAAAGGAAACTGTAAACAAAATGAAAAGACAACCAATAGAATGGAAGAACATATTTGCAAATGATATGACTGACAAAGGGTTAATATCCAAAATATATAAACAGCTTATACTACTCTGTATCAAAAAGAAAAAAAAAACCCAATCAAAAAATGGGCAGAAGACCTAAATAGACATTTTTTCCAAAGAAGACACACAGATGGCCAACAGGCATTTCAAAATATGCTCAATGTTGCTAATTATTAGCGAAGTGCAAATCTAAACCACAATGAGATATCACCTCATACCTGTAAGAATGGCTATCGTCAGAAAGTCTACAAATAACAAATGTTGGAGAGGGTGTGGAGAAAAGGGAACCCTGTACACCGTTCGTGGGAATGTAAATAAATTGATGCAGCCAGTATGAAAAACAATATGGAGGTTCTCAACAAAAATAGAGCTACTATATGATCCAGCAAGCAATTCCCCTCCTGGGTGTATATAAAAAAAAAAAAAAAAAATGAAAACACTAATTTGAAAAGATATATACACCTCAAAGTTTATAGCAGCACTATTTACAGTAGCCAAGTTATGGTGGCAACATAAGTACCCATCAACAGAAAAATGGATAAAGAAGATGTGGTATATATATAAAATGAAATATTACTCAGCTATAAAAAGAATGAAATTCTGCTATTTGTGGCAACATGGTTGGACCTAGAGGATATTGTGCTTAGTAAAATAAGTCAGAAAAATACTGTATTATATAACTTATATGTGGAATCTAAAAAATAATACAGGGCTTCCCTGGTGGCACAGTGGTTGAGAGTCCGCCTGCCTATGCAGGGGACACGGGTTCGTGCCCCGGTCCAGGAAGAGCCCACATGCTGTGGAGTGGCTAGGCCCATGAGCCACGGCCGCTGAGCCTGCGCGTCCGGAGCCTGTGCTCCGCAACGGGAGAGGCCACAACAGTGAGGGGCCTGCGTACTGCAAAAAAAAAAAATAATAATAATAATAAATGAATATATATACAAAATAGAAACATACTCATAGATATAGAAAACATACTAGTGGTTACCAAAGGGGAGACGGAAAAAGGAGAGGGGCAAATTAGGGGTATGGGATTAAGAGACACAAACTACTGTGTATAAAATAGATAGAGCAACTAGGTTATATTGTACAGCATGGAGAATTATCGCCATTATCTTGTAATAATGCAGTATTGTCTGTAAAAATATTAAAACATTATGCTGTACATGTGAAATTAATATAATATTATAAATCAACTCTGATTAAAATTTTTTTAATCTATTTAAAAGAAAAAATTAAACATAAAATTCCTTTTATGTGGACTCTTGCCATTTTTTCTATTAAGCTGTTTAATCCTTTTCCTATTGTTTTATAGAAACTCTTTATATTTTAGAAAGAGTAGACCTTTATTTCAATGTGAGCTGCAAATAATTTATTCCCACTTTGTTCTTTGAGTTTTTTATTGAGATATAATTGACATGTAACATTGTGTTAGTTTTAGGTGTACAGTGTGTTTTGATATATGTAAATATTGCAAAATAATTACTACTCTAAGATTATTTAACATCCATCACCACAGTTACAATTTTTTTCTTGCAATGAGAACTTTTAAGATCTACTCTTCTAGCAATAAAATATACCCACTTTTTAAAAATAATTTATTTTTATTGAAGTATAGTTGAATTACAATGTTGTGTTAATTACTGCTGTACAGCAAAATGACTCAGTTATATACATATATATATATTCTCTTTCATATTCTTTTTCATTATGGTTTATCACAAGATATTGAATATAGTTCCCTGTGCTATACAGTAGAATCTTGTTGATTATCCATTCTATATACACCAGTTTGCATCTGCTAATCCCAAACTCTCACTCTTACCCTCTCCCAGGTCCCTCCCCCTTGGCAACCACCAGTCTATTCTCTATGTCCCTGATTTTGTTTCTTTTTCATAGATAGGTTCATTTGGAATATATTTTAGATTCCACATGTAAGTGATATCATATGGTATTTGTCTTTCTCTTTTCGATTTACTTCACTTAGTATGATAATCTCTAGTTGCATCCATGTTGCTGCAAATGGCTTAATTTATGTAAAGAACAATCAGTTGTTTTATGATAGACATAAGTTTTATCTTGCTATGATTTTAAAAACTTGTTATATCAAGCATGGCTTTGATGGTATCTTTAATCATGAAAATGATAAAAACCATATAGTTGAGTGTTTTGTGTAAGAAAAAGAGAAAGAATTAGAAGGAAGACTCATCACAGCCAAAAAAAGATTAATAATTAACCTCAAATTACAGAAAAATTCTGGCAACACAGTAATAATACCTATCAGTGAAAAAATTAATTAATTCACCTGATTCTGTGTGTTGATATTTCACTTCACTGTTGTCAGAATAAGTATTTATTTTTAAAATGTGTGTATAAATTATATCATGAGTTCCAATAGTATTTTTTATCTTGCTCTAGCCTATTTGGAACAGTGCAGTTTAGAAGAGGGCAAAATAAGCATTTATCATTTATTCTTCGTTGCTACATTGTTAACTTATCCATTAGTCCTTTTTCTTAGTCATATACTTGCAAGCATTAAATGAAATGATAATGAGGAAAAATGTCCTTGCTTTGGTGTAATACTGCTTAAACAGAACTATGAAATATGGCATATGCTATCAGCAGATTTTTTTCCATTTGTTTCTTGAGGGATAATCAATTCTTTTTTAAAAATAAAAAAGTAAAGATTTTAGAACAGTTTTAGATTTACAGCAAAATGGTGAAGATAATACAGAAAGTTGTCATATACTGTACATCCAGTCTCCTCTGTTGTTAACATTTTAATTTAGTATGGTACATTTAATACAATTAGTGAAACACTATTGATGCATTCTTTTTAACTAAAGTCCAGATTCTTTTAGTTTTTGGGGTTTTTTTTTCTCTTAGTTTTAACCTGATGCCCTTTTCCTACTCCAGGATCCCTGCCAAGATGCCATATTAAATTTAGTTATCATGTCTCCTTAGGCTCCTCCCAGCTGTGACACTTTCTCAGATTTTCCTTGGTTTTAATGACTTTGACAGTTTTGAGGTGCATAGGGCAGTTACTTTGCAGACATTTCAGTGATTTATTATTGAGGTTGACTTTGATTACCTTATGGAGGTACAGTTTGTCAGGTTTCTCTACTGCAGTGTACCACGCACACATAAGGATTGAGAAATTGTTTGCATTTAGACCACCAATCCATTCTTACTTAATTTTAATGAAAGGTGCAATGACTGTGTCTATGTTCCTTTTTTTTCCATATGCAAGTCCAGTTTTTCTGACACCATTTGTTGAAATGACATCCTTTCTCCATTGAAATACTTTTGCTTCTTTGTCAAAGTATATTTTTGTGGGTCTATATCTTGATACTTTATTCTGTTTCATTGTTCTCTATATCTATGTTTTCAGCCAAGCCGTGCTATCTTGATTAATGGAGTTTTGTAGTAGGTCTTGAAATCAGATAGGATGCACCTTCCAGTTTGGTCTTTTCATATTGTGTTGACTATGGTAGGTTTTTTTGACTTTCCTTATAAGCTTTAGAATCAATGTATCTATTGATTTATAGATAGATTAATTATAAGATATCTATATATCTATACATCTATACATATATATATATAGAGAGAGAGAGGGAGAGATCTTGATAGATTTTTGAATGGGATTGTGTTGAATCTACACATAAAGTTGAGAAGAATTGCATCATAACAATATTGAATATCCTGATACGTGAATGAAATATTCCTCCTTTTATTTAGATCTTTGATTTCTTTCATCATAGATTTGTAGTTTTTACATATATATACATCCTGTGCATATATTGTTATATTTATCCTTACCTATTTCCTTTTCTGTGTGTGCTGTTGTAAATTTTTTAAAATATCAAACTCCAATTGTTCATTTCTGTTGTATAGGAAAATGATAGATTTCTGTATATAATCTTGTATCCTATGATCTTACTATATTCACTTATTAATTCCAGAATTTTTTTGTCAGTTCTTTCGATTTTCTATATAGATACTGTAATCTACAAAGTATTTTTTCTTACTCCCTAATATGTATACTTTCATTTTTCTTTTCTTATCATATTGTACTAGCAGAACTTCCAGTACATTACTGAATAAGAATGGTGATAGAGAATGTCCTTGAGTTCTTCCTAATCTTAGGGTGAAAGTATCATATTTCTGAAAATTATGACCTTTTTGGTAGGTATTCTTTATAAAGTTGAGGAATGTCCGCTCTATTGCTATTTTGTTCATCTGTTGTTAGTTTGTTCATCGTTTTTTGTTTTGTTTTTCATAAATGGGTGTTGGATTTTGTGAATTTTTCTTATCAGTTGATATTACATGATTATTCTCCTTTTGCATTGATGTGGTAGATTTTGCTGAATTTCAGATTTTGAACTAATCTTGCATAGTAGGAATACATTACATGTGTTTGTGTGTATAATTTTTATGCATTGCTGGATCCAATTTGCCGATAGGTACTTTTGCATCAGTATTCATGAGAGATACATGCCAATAGTTTTCCTTCCTTATAATATTTGTCTCTGGTTTTGATACTAGGGTAATTTTGATGTTATAGAAGTAGTTAATGAGTTTGTCCTGTGCTTCTCTTTTCTGGAAGAGATAAAGAAGAATTTATATCACTCCTTTATTAAAATTGGGTAGGATTCACCAGTCAAACCATCTGAGTCAGGTGCTTTCTTACTTGGGAGGAATTAATTATTGAAATTTTTTTAAATAATAGTTACAAATCAATTTGAATTATCTGTTTCTCCTTGTGTAACTTTGTCTTTCTAGGAATGTATACATTTCATCTAAATAATCAAATCTGTGGACACAGAGTTGCTTCTGGTATTCCTCTGTTACCCTTTTTTTTTAAACATTTTTATTGGAGTATAATTGCCTTACAATGGTGTGTTAATGTCCACAGAATTAGTAGTGATGACTCCTTTTCATTTGTTATATTGTTAATGTGTGTGTGCTTTTTTTTTTCTTGGTTACCCTTCTGAGAGTTGTTTTTATTAATCTTTAAAGAAAAAAATCTTTTGATTTTGTTGATTTTATCTGCTGTTTTACTGTTTTCAATTTCATTGACTTTTAATCTAAGATTTATTATTTATATTCATGTTCTTTCACTTCATTGAAGCCTAAATTGCTTTTTTTCTTTAGCTTCCTGAAGTAGATTTGTTGTTTATTTTAGATCCTTTTTATCTAATATATGCAATCAATGCTGTAAATTTCCCCTAGGTACTGCTTTTGCTACTTCCCTCAAATTTTTATGTTATATTTTTATCTTAATTTAAGTCAAAATATATTTTAATTGCTTTTGTGACTTATTTTCTGACCCATTTGTTATTTAGCTATGTGTTGTTTAATCCCCAAGTATTTGAGAATATGTTTTTCTATTGTGTTTGTTATTAAATTCTTGATTAATTCCGTTGTGACCTGGCAACATATTTTGTATGGTTTCTATTCTTTTACATTTGTTTAGGTATGTTTTATCACTCAGAATATGGTCTTTTCTTGGTCAATGTTCAGTGAGGGAGCTTGAGAGAAATATGTTTTCTCTGTAGTTGGATGAAGTATTTTATAAATGTCAATTAGGTTAAATTGATCGATTGTGCAGGTCAACTTTATCTTTACAAGTGATCTGTGTGCTTGATCTATCAATTACTAAAAGAGGGTTATTAAAGTTTTCAAATGTAAAAGAATATTTTACTCCCAATTAGCAGAAATTGAGAATAAATGTTAAGAAAAATCAAGCAAAAAATATATAATTATACTATTATAAAAATTATTGTTATTTTCAGGAAAAATTACTAAATTAATAAATATCACACAGTCTGGTCAAAATGATGCTAGAGTGTGAACTCTAGATCATGTTTGCTTAAGAGAGAACAGATTGACTCTGCCTGATATTGGCGTATGACCTCTCTTAAATTGCTTGTGATTGTACTATCTAAGTACATATTGATAAAGAATTAGAAATGTATGGATAGAATAATTATTACATTTATGATGTACTGAGCATCTTTATCATGGTAAGCAGTATTGTTGAATCTCAAATATTATTATACTCCTTGTTTTACAATGGAAAAACTTAATCTTGTTTATAGTAACATCCAAACTTGCTAACTAGTTTGGAATTGCAACTCTTGACTCTGATTCCAGTGTCTAGGGATTTTTTTTACTAGTGGCTTAAGATTTTAAATTTATGTTCTGAATATGGGTCACTTAGTGTGAAAGATAAAAAAAAATTACAATATTTAGGTTAAATTATTGTATTATTATACTCACTTTTCATTGTCTCTCTACTCAACAGAGTTTGTGCTTTAAAAATTGTTGGTCAAGTTAAATATATGAGACAGTCAAGGAATTTTTCAAAATTATTGACTTTGTTCACAAATGCATAAACGATTTGTGGGACATTTTAAAGAATACGAAGCCAATTATAAAATATTAGTACACTTTAAGACTAAGGTAGCAAACTAAGGGAAATGATTAGAGAGATAATATGAACCTCTTCCTAAGTTCAAGGTTGCTTTTGCTTTAGTTTTCTATTCAACTAGCAAAGAACTAGTGCCAAGGTTTTAATGACATTATGAACACATGTGAGCACATATAGCTACCTAATATCTCCCTTGTTTTTCAGACACAGCTGGATTTTTATGATGAATGAATCCTGCACAGACTTGTAATTCTTTAGGTCAAAAAAGTATGAAACTGGCAGTAACTGCCTTTTGAAATCACTGACCTGAGAAAAATGAGAGGGGTCATATCGATACATGAAATTCTTTTATTATCTCATAGGGAATATCCTGCTGCATTACAATTACACATTTTGTGTTCTATTTATTATTGACAATTGTGCCTTCTTTGAGATTTTAGTGTAGCTGAACTGGACTTGTCCTACACAACCAAAATCTCATTTTGTTGATTAACATTAGAACTATAAATATATATTTTTGTAAATATAATTGATTAGTTTGTATTTAATGTTTTGAATTTATGATAAATTCTATAATTTTAGGGATTAACAGTTCATACTTAACCATATATTTTTTTAATTTGAACAAATATACTCTATAACTATCCAGATTTCTAATCATAAGATTGATTTTTTAAAATTCTAGGTATGCCTTTATTTCCTTCAAAAGGCTATGTCATTACTCTCCTATATGTGAGGAATGCAATCAAAATATTATAGTTTAGATTAAGATTGGACTCATACAATAATTCACCCAAATCTTGCATAACTTTAAGAATACTT